>NC_028637.1:1217812-1330806 GCF_001406875.1 Solanum pennellii | reverse complement strand
TATATATATATATATATATATATATTTTCAATATCGAAAAACTAATTACGTGCATATTGTTATTTAATTACACATATACGAGTTCAGTTATGTTATAAAAACTTCAGATTTAAAGGATCCACACATAACTGTTATAGCATTTCTGAAGAACTCAAACAACATAATACTACTCCTACTAACTAAATAAATGTCATAAATGCACATTTTACAAATGTACAATAAATTTATTATGAGAATCTTGAATGTTTGAAAAAATCAATCACAAGTTCTGATTCGCATAGTGATTCAGTTCTAGTATATAATTCTATTAATTTTGTTTATTGCTATCGGATCCAATCAAATACTATTTCTCCTTTGAAATACTAATATCTATCCTATAATTTCATTTCGCACCAAAAATTATTCTAGGAGAAGTTTGAATCAATTCCGTTCGGATATTGATTGATCTTGGTTTGACATGATTTACGCGAAGGATAACCAGTTTAACAATCTTCACTACTAAAAAATTATAATGAATATATTACCATATATATGATTAGACATTAAACAATACTATTAACAAAATTCCTCGATTCGTCACTGCTTTGACCCAGACCAATGCACATAAAAAGAGAGAGAACAAACTTTTATTTACGAACGAAAATTAATATATGAGTGAATAAAATATACTTACTATGATCAAGTTCAGCAGCAACAATCCATAGAAGTAGTGATTTACCAAGTAAATCACCAATATCATCAAGTCCTCTTGATAAATTTAAATTAACTTGTTTTTGGACAGTCACCACAGCTTTAACACCTATGGATTTTTCAGTAGAATTAAGCACAGCCTTAATGGTATTTGCACCATTATAATTATGATGAACCCTAAAATTATTCTTTTTTTTAAGTATAAAGTTTTTATTAAAAATATTTATGGGAAAAGAGGCTAAGAATAATGTACTAGTATTCCAAGATGGAATTAGGGTTTTTGTAGATTGTTGAAGTTGAGGCTTCAACATTTTTATTATTTCAATTTTAATTGATATGTGGTTTAATTTGGTTTGCATTTTGGTCTATTAGGAGTTCTCTTTATATAGATGATGAAGTTTTGCTTAGGTACCTATGTGTGTGAATTGTTTTGGGCATGTAGAATTTTTTCTCAGATATTATCGAACGCTGAATCAGGATTTAAAGTTTATGAGTTCTGAACTTATATCAAATTAATCGCTCGTTTTAATTACTGAGTTTCACAATTTATAAATATGTATGCATATTTATAATGGATTTTTACAAAAATAAGTGTGAATTACATGGGAATTTTCCTTGGGATTAGTCTGAAAATTCGCAGGAAACTTATTTTCCTGCAAATTTTCATACATATCTCCAAGAAAAACCCATGTAATTCGCATTTCTCCAAGAAAATTTTCTAATAATGCTAATATAAAATTTAATCAAAAGCTATTGAGTTTATCCGAACCAATGATAAAGCCATAATGTTGTTTATAAATTCAACATAATTCAATAATTTTGACTCAAATTTATGTTATTGATGAGGTATATATGTTGAAAAATAAAAATATTGTCAAAACTTGTGACACTTAAAATTGAATAAATACAATATATAGCAATCATAAATTGACAGAAAAAAAGCTTATGATTTCAGAATTATTTATCTTAGAGTTGTTGTAATCTGAATTACTATTTATACCTATTAATTAATAGTTTTTTTAATAAAATAATTTTGCCTTAAGGAGACAATAAATTGCGTCCTAGAGATATTTTTCCCTTGGTGGATAATAAATAATTTTCTTAATGTGTTAAAGCTAAATTGAGATCTCTTTAACTATTTTCAGATTTTTTTTATGTATAAAATAAAAGGGATAATTTTAGAGATTTTTATTTGGATTTCGTTTTATAATACTCATTTTTTTTGGTTTATGATATTATGTCTATATTCTTTATTTCTATTTTCTTATAGCCATTCTTTAAATCTATTAAAATAAATATAAATTAATTTAGATTTGATAATTTTACCCAACGTTATATTAATTTTGTTATATTAATAAATATTATATAAAAAAATTACTCAAATATTTTAAAAATAAATCAGCACTAATACATGTTTTTTTATCAAACAAATATCAAAGTCTTCATTCAAGCTGACTCACAATTTTCACTAAATATTAACTCTTCATCTTCATTTCACCTTTACCAATTCACGTAGATTTTTTCTTCACAACAATACATCATTTTCCAGCAATAATTTCTTCAAATAGAAGATAAAAAGAACTCCCCAAGAGAGAAATTTGATAAGAACGATTGGATTTTGTTCTAGTTAAACATTTCCACGAGCGAAGAAGAAACATGATCTAACGAATATAGATAAATCGTTGAAAATTAGATCTAATCTTGCATATAGAAGGGTTAATTGTCAAATTTAAATTAATTTATATTTATTAAATAGGTTTATAGAATGATTACAAGAAAATGAAAATAAGGGAGATAGATATCGTAAACCACAGGGGAGGTGAGTGTTATAGAGCCAAACCTGAAGAGAGGTCTCTGAAATCATACCAAAATAAAAATATCTTCTAAAAATTAAATAATATACATTTATTTTTTTTTAAAAAAGTGTAAAGAACATATTGGGTTTTTATTAAATTATAACTCTATTAGAAAAATACAATAACAATAATAAAATAATGTGATAACAGAAACACAATATATAATAAAAGTCAAGAACTACAAAGTTATGACTAGTATTATATACAACGGATACTAACAAACCTATCATTAAAAAATTGGATTTTAGTGATGAATAAATATTGTAATTAGCGACGAATTAGCTCCAAAATTTTAATTATTATTATTATTATTATTGTTATTGCAGTTGTTTATTATTATTGTTGTTGTTGTTGTTGTTGTTGTTGTTGTTATTATTATTATTACTACTGCTATTACTATACTATTACTACTATTATTATTACTGTAATTACTACTGTTACTATTACTATTAGTATTACTATTACTATTTATTGGTAATTGATGGTTATATTTAATTACTTGTAGCAAAACACGATAATTCAAGCTGCCAACATAACACGCTTGGTTCTTAGATAGATCCGAGTGTACTAGAGCTCTAACACATCTCTATTGCTAAGTACTTATAGCTAAGTAAAATATTTCTACAGTTAGGTTGGGCTCTAACAATAGTTATATAGACTAACTTTTTGTCCATACTTTTCACATGTCTACTCTTCTTCACGAATACTCTATTGTCCTTTCAATTCACAACCCATACACACATGCAATTAAAATAATATTCCCTCCGTCTCATTTTATGTAGGATCATTTTTTTTTTGGTCAATTTCGAAAAGAATGTCTTCTTATATGGTAAGCATTAAACGTACAATTCATCTTTTACCCTTATTGATCACACTTAATTTTAAAGACAGTATTCCAATATATTTATGAAGAGAGAGAAAAGTGAGTTACTTTTTGACTTTTTGAAGGATAATTTGATAAATATTTCAAAGTCTTCATTTATTTGTTAAACTCCGTGTCCGATTAAATATTGTCACATAAAATAGGAGGATTATTAAAAATTTAAGCTTGCTCCGATCAAATATTGCCACATACAATGGGACGAAAGGATATTAAATATTTGAGCTTGCTGCGAATTTCCTTTCCCATGTTACATACTCCACAACAAATATGAATTTACCTACAAAATTATTAGCTACGGTATGAAACTTGTCATTAATTATTCACTTTTTATGAGTAAATACATGAGCCACATATATAAGATTTTGTCACAAAATTTTGTCCACTAAAATTTCCCATCGAAAAAGAGTTGGCGTCATTTATTGAATAGCATTAGCCTCGAATTTTCAATTATCAACACATTTTTTGTCACTAATAATGCACCTAATTTGTGACAAATCATTATTTATCTTAAAATTAATTAAATTTTAGAGACAACTAAAATTTCATCACAAAAGTTTTGTTTTGAAATAACGATAATTTAAAGTTTGTAGTTAAATATATTAGCCATAATAAATGTATTTAGTTGTGACATTAATATTTGTCACTAATAATAAAGTTTTGTCACCATTACACGATGATTTAAATAACAGACTTAATCTAAATTGAAAAAAAAAAAATATTTTAAGAGTTAAAAGTGAGAAAGAAACAAATTATTTTGTGCATACAAAGTAGAAATAAAGAGGGTAAGATAAATCTTATATTATTAATTTTGGTTTAGTTTAAAAAATGTATAATTATTTCTCAAGAAACTATTAAAGGAGAAATGCAAATATTATGTATTTTATTTTTTTCTTATTCATGGTGCAATGAGGAACAAAAAAAAGGGTACATAACTTTCTTTCTACTTTATTTTCATTATATATATATATATAATAGATTAGTGAAGCTACATATTTGTCTTTTAAATTTATCAATATTCATGTATTATTATATACTTTCATATTAAATAACTTTTTTTTATTTTAGGAAAATTGGAATTGAGATGTTATCTCAATATAATTTTAGTCATTCGTAAATGAAAAATATATTAGTAATATCGAGCTTTATTTTATACATATCTAAATTTTTCATAATACTAATTACCTCATAAATTCGAATATTTAATAGGTATAGTCAAGCGATGCTACATATACTTCTTTCGTTTCAAATTAGTTATCCATGTAACTTTTTGGTCCATACAACATTTATCCATTGACATCATGCGATAAGATAGAGATATTTCCTCCAAATTGATCCAATTTATTTGTCATATTTCTTTGTACGACTCTTGAGAAAATTAACTAAAAAGATAATTTGATCAAATTATCTTTATTTATTATCTTATTTCAATTTGTTGTTACATTCTTTTTCACCATATTGATAGTGTTCATATTTTATTGAGTAAAGAAAAAAGTGAAAAGTTATAATCAATTATATTTTAATTTCAAAAAGTTGTAATTATTTTGAATCAGTTATTTTTTGTAAGTACGATAATACTCGAACAATAATTGTTGAGCAAAAAAGTCTTTGCATAGATTTAGATCTACATGCAGGGTTTAGATAGATATAGTAAGAAAATAAATAATAAAGTTTCTTTTTTCTTGTAATATTTTACCTGTGACATATTTTGATTTGAAGTTATGAAAAAGAAAAATTGTCTATAGAAAAAATGGCATAGTTAGTATTAAATGTTTATTCGATTCTATGATTGATAATAGAAACGAAAATTTATCTCTTCATTAAGTTTATCAAATAAATTTTACGTATATTTAATCAGGATTTCGGTCTGGAATATCTCAGCCCCTCAAGAACCATGTACTTTTGATATCGATGTTACCTAACAAATATGTGGTGTTGTTTGATCCACCAGAGCTCTAATCAACCATGTGAACTCTTTTTATTAATAACAATTATGAATTTAAGATTTAAAATTTGTGAATTTCAACTTCCTAACAATAGTTTCAAATTAATATATAATAAGTAATTTCATAGTAATAAAATATCATATTAGAGTAAAGTTATTGAACTTACTTAAACTCATAAATAATATAATAAATTCTCCTCTATTTGACATGTATTTTTTTAAATCTTTTTGTTTTTTGTTGATATTTGATAGTTTATTGATCTGTGTTTAATTAGGTTTCATATTCAAAGTCTGTGTATGAATTTATTTTCTAATGCTGAGTTTAATTTGATTTTGTAATATTAAAAATAGGGACATTATTGCTACTTCATAGGAAAGATTCGTCTCTGAAAATAGATATTATTTTAAATTTTCATATCAATAAACAATATAAAGATTGATTTTGTTGATAAGAATAAAACAATTTTGTTCATTCAGATCCCATTTTCTATAAGTGAATGTGTGCATATTTAATTATCATTAAATAGCTCTATCTATTCCTTATAATTTGAATTTATTTTCTCTTTCTTTATATTATTTACTAATAAAATAATTAATATGATAAAAACAAATTTAAAAATTATAAAGAAAATTTAAAAATTTGTTACAATTTCATTAACATTGAAATATAGTGTTTAGTAAGTACTTTCTTATACATAAAAAAATACCTATTGATATATCAAAAAATTCCTTTGCGGAGGAAAAAGTATATTTAGGGTTGATGTATAATCTGACCTTGTTAAAATATAGTGATAATAATAATAAAAAAATTACGTTGGAATGAATAATATCTTCACAAGTGACATTTGAAATATATATATATATATATATATATATATATATATATATATAAAAGATACATATATAGAGAGAGATAACTCAGATGTCAATGTCTTTCTTTTGTACCTTTGAATCATAATAAATAGATGTGACAAGTGAAACAGAATAATAATAATGATGATAATGGTTTTACATCTTTTGACGTACGTGACACACTTGATGATTCCATAAAGTTGAGGCGTGTTGGAGATATTTGGGCGCCGCGTAAGCTAAAAAGGTGTATAAAATTATCAAAAAATGAATCAGGAGAATAATAGAATCTTAATTTAGTTAAACTGAAGTACTTGTGTCTTTATTATTAATAATAATAACAATAATAATAATAATAATAACTCTATTTTGCATTATTAACTCTCTTTTTTTCAATTGTTTTGGGTTGATTTTTATTTTTTTTGAAGGTTTAAGTTTTTATTTAGGCTTACCTGTATATATTTATATTGTTATTATCTTTATGTCTGTTTATAGATTATTTGTTATTTAAACTAGTTAGGATGAATGTGTTTTGCTTTAATTATAGGAAAATGTACAAGTATCTCCTCAACCTATGCCTGAAATCTCAGAAACACACTAATACCATACTAAGGTCCTATTACCCCTCAACAGTTTTATTCGTTCGAGAACAGTTCGTACCAAGGGAATAATGGGTTACGTGGATTGCCACTGGTGGTGATGATCAAGTGACAACTCGATCAGAGCTAGATCAAGAAGAGGAGGAAGAAGATTCACCAATGATCAGTTGACAGGCGATTCTCATGGTTAGGGTTGTGGACTTGTTATTGGACTGTCCATAATGTACATAATATGGTCAACTCAATATCCAGCATGGTTTTCGAGTATGGATTTAAAATTGTATTTCACTCAACTCTTTCACATGACATCATAACACAAAACATACAACACTTTACTTTAAGTTCGGAGACATAATAAAAATCTGAATTTACGATTTGAATTAGAATCAAAAGTAAGTACNATATATATATATATATATATATATATATATATATATATAAAAGATACATATATAGAGAGAGATAACTCAGATGTCAATGTCTTTCTTTTGTACCTTTGAATCATAATAAATAGATGTGACAAGTGAAACAGAATAATAATAATGATGATAATGGTTTTACATCTTTTGACGTACGTGACACACTTGATGATTCCATAAAGTTGAGGCGTGTTGGAGATATTTGGGCGCCGCGTAAGCTAAAAAGGTGTATAAAATTATCAAAAAATGAATCAGGAGAATAATAGAATCTTAATTTAGTTAAACTGAAGTACTTGTGTCTTTATTATTAATAATAATAACAATAATAATAATAATAATAACTCTATTTTGCATTATTAACTCTCTTTTTTTCAATTGTTTTGGGTTGATTTTTATTTTTTTTGAAGGTTTAAGTTTTTATTTAGGCTTACCTGTATATATTTATATTGTTATTATCTTTATGTCTGTTTATAGATTATTTGTTATTTAAACTAGTTAGGATGAATGTGTTTTGCTTTAATTATAGGAAAATGTACAAGTATCTCCTCAACCTATGCCTGAAATCTCAGAAACACACTAATACCATACTAAGGTCCTATTACCCCTCAACAGTTTTATTCGTTCGAGAACAGTTCGTACCAAGGGAATAATGGGTTACGTGGATTGCCACTGGTGGTGATGATCAAGTGACAACTCGATCAGAGCTAGATCAAGAAGAGGAGGAAGAAGATTCACCAATGATCAGTTGACAGGCGATTCTCATGGTTAGGGTTGTGGACTTGTTATTGGACTGTCCATAATGTACATAATATGGTCAACTCAATATCCAGCATGGTTTTCGAGTATGGATTTAAAATTGTATTTCACTCAACTCTTTCACATGACATCATAACACAAAACATACAACACTTTACTTTAAGTTCGGAGACATAATAAAAATCTGAATTTACGATTTGAATTAGAATCAAAAGTAAGTACTAAATAATTTCTTTAGAGTTAGAAAAATTAAATGGAAATACTATAAGGTACACCTTTTCCAGTAACTCCAGGTTCAGAATAAGGTTTCAACAATTCATAAGGCATAACTCCAGCTCCATTTCTATTATTCAACTTACTATCATTATTTCTACCATCAATAATCCCTTCAAGCTCTTTCAATTTCCCCGAAAACACCTCGAACGCCGCGTTAATCACGGGATCCTCAGCCCAATAAGGCTCAATCTTTTCACCAATGTATTCTTCATCTGGTGAATGGTTTGATAAGACATCCAAAATTGTCATCACTTTTGTTGCTTGAATTTGTGAAGGGAAGCATCTTAGTAGTGCCTCCTCAGGTTTATTCAAGAACCACTCCCATTCTTCAGCTGTTGGATCCTCAGTTGGCATTTTTGACCTAGCAGTTGTTGGCCTATTTGGAAAGTAGCCTACATATGCAATAGAATAGTTAGTATGACGAGGGCCGAGCGTGCAGCTATCGAAAACAACCTATCGAAAACCATTATTATCACACAAACAAAGTCGGTATAATACGCCCTACCTTCTCTAGTAATAGAGCCAGAAGTTTTACTAAGGAGTATCAATTGTCACAATAGAAAAAGGGCATAATACATATTGACTTAAACTGGCATCTATGCCCTCTAATTTTGAATGTGTACAAGTAGACACACGTTCTACGTGGCATAATACATGACAGACGCTACATAGAAAACAAAATTATCGTGTAGGATGTCACATAAGACGAATGTGTCAAGTTATTCAATTATATACAANCAGCCCATTGATGGGTGGCCCATATATTTTGGGCCTTGTTGACTTCTTCTAGAAGTCTTTGGCAGCTGATGTCAAGGTGCTGGGGTTTTGTTTTGGACGGGCAGAGAGAAATAGAGAGAGAGGAGATAAAAAAAAAAAAAAAGCAGATTTTTGAGAGAGGGTTGGAGTGCAGACTTTCTGGACAGCCTTGACAAAATTTCAGTTTTTCGGAGATCCGACCGTTGGATCGTTCTGAAATTTTCACAGCTGGTTCACAACACATAGCACTACATCTTGACCGTTCAGATCGTCAATCGGAGTTCTTGATCGTCTGTTATTGCTGCTGGCGTAACCTGCGTTTTTCTTGGTGATATTTCCCAATTTCTCTTCTCTTTTGTGTTGGCTCTTATGTATGTTGTTGTTGGTGGGCTGTGACATCCTTGTAGACTGAGTTGGGTGTTTTTACCCTCAATTTGCATAATAAGAGAAGAAGAAGGGTGGACTCCTTCAAGTCCCGTGGTTTTTATCCTTCATACCGAAGGGGTTTTCCACGTATAAATCTTGTGTGTCACTTGCGTATTTATAATTCATATTTGCTTGTGATTCAATTGATGTGTTGCTGATTTGAGCTTGGTTAATATAGTGGTGAATTTCTTTTGGTAAATTGGTGAAGTATATTTGGTTGATTGTCTTGAAGTCGATCCTTGTAGGTGTTGTATCCTACTTGTGTTGTTTTGTGCCTCCCCCTACAAATGTGTCAAGTTATTCAATTATATACAAGCTTAAGTGTCTACTTGACCACAATTAAAGTCGGAGAGCGTAGATGTCAGCTAAAACCAAGTTATTAAAGGACATATAGTATATATACATAAACAAAAAATTTGACCTAGCTAAACCATGTTGTTTTTCTAGACTCCACTTGTGAGATCATAATGATACTGCGTATGTTATTTTGGCCAAATTGTAAAATGATGCAAAGAAAAGAAAAAAGGTAAGGTGTGTGTACCTGCATAGCTATATTGGCCAAAGTTAACAGCTGCATGATGGCCAGAAGTTACCCAAATTATTGTTGTGACAATACCAATTAAGTCATTTGGAGTTTTTAACTCTGGCCACCATGGCTCATCTTTCTTGTCACCATGTCCAACATTTTTAATCTCTGACCACCAAGCTTGGAGTTCTTTATCAGATTCAATGAGATTTGTTTGTGGATAATAATGGTTTACATAATTTGTTACCCATTGTTTAAGTATGTCCCAAAGTACTAAACCATCATTAGCAAAAGGGTAATCTTCTATTGCTAGTTTCAAGCCATGTGGTTCATTTGGATCTTCCTCTGCCAATCCCCTATAAATTTTACACAAAATAACATATTAGTAGAAGTAGGGGCACAAGGGCTTGTCTTAGTCCTTTTCGTCGAAAAATTATATTATATATAAGGTTAAAATTATTTTTATGTATATATAGTAGATGTTGAATCTTCTGTTTGTGTTATACCAATGTAGAAACCATGATTTAGAAAATCAAGGTTGTCTAAAGGGTAAAGAAGTTACTTGTGAATACATTATAGCTCATCCCGATCGTATTTCTCCCGAGATAAAAGAAAAGATTGGTTATTTGTCTTTTCTCAACTATTGCCCCAATAAAAAATAAACTTAATAATTAGAGGTCTCAAGTTCGACATCTGCAAACGGAATCACCTTTGGTTGGGAGCACTTTACCTTCAATATAGGATTTTCTAACCCTAAAATGATCCCCACTTGTCTCGAGATCTACCCCTTTTGTGAATCGAGTCACAATCAATTGGGAGCGTTTTACTCCAAGGTGGGATCTTTTTACACCAATTTAGGTTAGTAGGGTCCCAAAACAGATATCAAACACCGTATCGAATTAGAATAATAGAAGATTAGTGAATTATTACCTACTAATAAGGTTTTGTGGGAGTGCCTCTTGGTCAAATCTCCATTCAGCACCATAGGCAATAGAACTCAACTCAACTGAATACTTGCCTGGGAAAAATGAACTCTCAATGATACCATTAGCATTAATAAGTGCTTCTCTAGCTAAGGCATTTATCTCCATTGTGTATCTGAAATGAGGATGCAACAATCTATATATTGGATGCATTGCACTTAATTGTCTATTTGTTGCAATAATGTATGGCTCTGTACAACAATGTGTTCTTAGCCTGCAAAATTTTGTTAAATATAAAATAATTAGTCATATATGAAAAAGAGTTTAAGTTATATGCACTGAACGTCAGCGTAAGAAATGTGTACACCATCAAGTCAACCTTTCCTTGTTATAACAGGTACTCTGTCTTATTTTCAAGATTATATATGTCATGCCTTAAGAAGTCTTACTTGTAAGTAATATCTTTTAGGGGACTTGATCCTGTAAAAAAAATCTTTACGCAAAGTACTAATGTGATGAGTCACTACATTAAAAATGATCTTTAGTGGTAATAGCTTAATTGTTGCTAAAAACATATTTTTAGCTAGTGGTTTGTTAAAACATATTTATTACTCTTTGTTAATGTGTATATTTATTGCTGTTAAAAGTTATTTTTGTTATATAGTGAGGCAATTAGCAAAGAGTTCAAGTTATATACACCGACATTATATAATATGGAATTTATATATCATTAACAAATCACTTTTTACTTGTTATAACAGATAACATGTCTTATAATAAATATAAGACGTAATACATATATATGCCTTTTCACTTGGTCTCATTTCAAATCTATACTCTCCAACTTTGGATGTGCACAAATAGACACTTAAACTTGTATAAAGTCGAACAAGTTGACACATTAGTCCTATGTGACACAATACACATAGGACACCACGTAGGACACAAATTACCATGTAGGATGCCACATAGAACGTGTGTCTATTTGTTTAATTCCATACGAGTTTAAGTGTCTATTTATGCACACTCAAAATTGAAGGACATAAATATAAAATGAGTTCAAGTTAAAGAATATATTTATGTATTATGCCTAAATATAATACCTTAAGAAGACTTATCTATAAATATCTTTTATGTGACGTGATAACGTACCAGTGACTAACTAGTTGATGATATCCAGAGTCATGAGAAAGAACATGAGCTTTAGCCAATTTCCATAGCCAAGCCCCAGTGGCATTCCAATCATTTGGGGAATAAACTTCCTTCCATTGAGGTTTATCATCTATTGGTGGCCTAGTTAGCTCAATTGCCAAAGGTTTCAATGTGCCATGAGGTGTCAAGAAGAATATAGTTCTTGATCCATATAATACTGACCCTTTGAGTTCATTCACTTTGTTCACATATGGCAATAACAAATCATGATAATCGAGGATGAACAACTTTTTTTGTTGAACGGCCTGTATATATAAATATATATGTATATTATAACTCAAGAAAGGTTATTTTTGCAAATAAAAGGGAAACTGCATAAGTACCCCTCTAAATTATGATTGGAATCTCAGAGACACACATTAACTAAACTAAGGTCCTATTACCTCCATGAACTTATTTTTTTGTAATTTTGTGCACCTTTTTGGCTTAGGTGTCCTTTAGATATCTCCCACGCGCCTCAATTGCGTGGAGTCACGGAGTGTGCCACGTAAGACAGAAGGTGTACAAAATTGCAAAAAAAGTAAGTTCAGGAGGGTAATATGACATTAGTTTAGTTAAGGTGTATCTCTGGGGTTTCGGTCATATTCTAAGGGATACTTATGCATTTTCCGAATAAAAAAGATCAAACTATTGGTCAGGCTAGATATCGTTTGTCCACAAACAAATTAAAAAAATAATAATATATTTTTCTCGTAATTAAAAATAAATAAATAAAAATAATTTTTTATATAAATATACCTGTTCAAAAGTCATATAGTTTCCAATTTCTTTCTCAATTAGCTCTTTTGTGATTTTTGATTCAGGAGGTCCATACACCTTAGGGTCTAGCTTGCTCCTCAATGGCCAATCCTGTATTTCATAACGAATTAGTGACAGATAGTTATGAAGCAATTTAATAAAGTTTATAGCTAATTCTATTTTTTATAATATTTAGGGGAAAATGCACAAGTACCTTCAATCTACGCTCAA
The DNA here is from genome assembly GCF_001406875.1 of Solanum pennellii. Taxonomy (NCBI): domain Eukaryota; kingdom Viridiplantae; phylum Streptophyta; class Magnoliopsida; order Solanales; family Solanaceae; genus Solanum; species Solanum pennellii. Next base: position 1,317,724 of record NC_028637.1, on the reverse strand, counting down.
AATCTCAGAGACACGCTTATACTATACCAAGGTCCTATTACCCCTGAACTTATATTATAAATAATTTTCTACTCCTTTTCAGCCTACGTGGCACTATCTTATAGGTCCAGCGCGTGTTGACATTTTTTTTCAAACTAGTGTCACGTAGACCGAGAAGGGGTAGAAAATTGTTTATAAAATAAGTTCAGGAGGATAATAGGACCTTACTATCGTATATGTGTCTCTCTGGAATTCCGGACATAGATTAGAGGGGTACTTATGCATTTTCCCTAATATTTATGATAAAGTGTATATATAATAGTTAAGCATATGATATTTGAAATCATATCACAAATATATATATATATATATATATATATATATATATATATATATAGAGAGAGAGAGAGAGAGAGAGAGAAACATAAAGTGAACTCAAAATAAATATCTACAAAGTTTAAGATGATTTAAAGTGAAAAATAAATAAAATCAAAATTAAGGAAATGACATATAGTGACCTATACTATATGAGTCGATATAAATACCTGATACAAATAATTTTTTTATCGGAATAACATACCGTAACCAATCGGATACTATATGGATTTAAACCAGCTAAGGTTTGTCTAGCAAATTCCACATCTCTAAACCAAGAAAATTTGTCCCCTGCCATGAATATTAAAAGAGAGAAAAAAACACAAAATATTAAATCGTACGAGCAATTTTTAAAAATATTGTCAAACTTTTATATAATTATTGAAATACGTGATGCGTTTTTTAAATATATGAATAACAATATTTTTGAAGTTTCGAGTAAAATAATTTTTTAATGGTATTTTATTTTTTTCGAAAGATATGGACAAAGTATTTCTAGTAAAATATTTTGATTTTTTTTTCCCTTTAGAAGTACTAGATGCTTGATATCATCAAATGAAGATAAATGTTGATCCAACAACATAAAAGCAAAACGCACCTATTTAAATTTTTGAAAATTTCAAAAAAACATAGTTAATTAATGAGGAAATGCACAAGTACCTCCTAGATTATAATCGATATATAAGAGACACACCTTAACTAAACTAAGGTCTTATGACCCCCTGAACTTACTTTTTTGTAATTTTATACACCTTTTGTCTTATGTGACACACTCCGCAACTCCACGCAATTGAGGCGCGTGAGAGATATTTGGATGTCACGTAAGTACAAAAGGTGCACAAAATAACAAAAAAAAAAAGTTCAGGGGTAATAGGACCTTAGTTTAGTTAAGATGTGTCTCAGAGATTTCAGTCATAGTCTAGGGGGTTACTTGTACATTTTCCCACTAAGGGTTTCTCGATACTTACTTTGGACCAATTGAGGGGATTCAAAGAGCAAGACATCTTTTCCGGTTTCAGAAATAGACTTAATAAGCCTTGGTACGATGTTAAAAAGGCTACTTTTTTTATCACTAAGTCCTGATAGATCGACACCCACATTGAAAAGCGAGTCAATGGCCGGAAAATGTGGAAACCCTAGGTCGGGATCGGATACGACCGATTCCAACGCGGGCACCACCGCGTGTAGGGCGGAGTAAACGGTGTTGCCGGAGAATGTTGAACACTTCACTTGTGAAAATGCTTCATCTCTTGGTACATACACAAAGTTACTCCTTGTTTCATATAATGGATCTACATGCATGCAAAAAAAAATTACAATTTAATACGAGTTTAACTTCTATGTATTAACAGTAAAAGAATAAGTTTAACATAAGTTTCTATGACATGTTAAATTTTGGTTAGCTGATTAAAAGTTGTTGATAATAGTCAGATGTTAAAAAATAATATAAACTATAGAAATTTATTTGTTATTGACTTGTGTGTTTGGATAGAAATGAAAGAAATTATTTTTAATGAATTAATTGACATGTATTAAGCAATTGGTATATTTGGTAAAATGACTTAAAATGTCCTCAAAGTTATTTTTTACAAAAAGATATATAATAAAATTGGTAAAGGGTGATGAATGGAAAAAATGAAATATAGAGGGAGTTAGTAATTTCATTTTGAAAATTTTTGTAGAAGTTACACATATTTGGTCGATCGTTCAAAAATAAATATAATTCACATAGTTAAATATATTAAAAATACTTACACTATTACATATCTAAAATGAATTATTTGGTGGATAATTATTTATGTCAATTTCTCATTCCAAAAACTCTAGGCTAAAATAGTTTTTTTTAGGTCAAAATAATAAATTAAAATAATAAAAGCCTTGGTCAAACTTAAAATGCTTATAAACTGAAATATTATAAATTATGATTGACCAATTTATGACTTTTTATTGATTTATTATAGACAATACTTGTGGTATATTTTCTCAAAATGTGTAGATAAATTATAAATTTACTTTTCATATATAATCATTTAATATCTAAAACTGATTAACTCAACTAATCAAGATTCAAGTCATCACATAAGGCGCATTTATGATGAGGTGGAAGGAGGAGGGTATTCATATATTTTGAAAAGTTCAAACACGAGACAGAAATAATATACCTTTTTTACTTCTTTGTCGACCGGTTCTACACCTTCTAGGATATGGTAATTCTTTTCCACCAATTACTGGTCTTTTAGCATTATCATCATCACTATCGGCTTCTCCAAGATCATTATAAACATCATAATCATAAATCCTCTCAAAAAATTTTCTTTCTCCAACTCCATCACCTCTTAATGTCACAAGTTCTTCCTCTCTTAACCTAGTTACTCCACTTGGGGTTTGAGATGGTAAATATGACTGCAAAATTTGACGATATAATTAAGTAAATGAAAAAAAACAACGTAAACATTTTTAAAAATACTCAGTAGCATACTTCAACATACTATTTATAATAGCCAGAGGTTATCCGTCAAATCCCACTATTGTATATCTAAGAGTGTCAAAGAAGCGAGTTAGACTAAATTTGAATGAGTTGGGGGTCGAGGTGGGGGATTAGTTGACCTATCCAAAGTTTATCTGAATTGAAATGAATTGAATCGAATTGCTAAAATCATAGGTAATAATCCAACTCATTCAACTCTTACCATGTATATTTCCTAGTATCTTTCTTGTAATTTGTTTAATAACCAAATAAAAATTGATAAAAAGAATTTTCTTTACTATGACCGATGCAGGTCATGTTTTCATGAGCTAATTTCATAATTCTTACTATCACCATCTATCGAAAAGATTTTTTACAAGTCAATGTCATTTTTATTCTTTTCTTTTTCAAAATGTATATATCACTGGATTGTAATTTTCAAAAAATCCAACATTATATATAAAAACTATTATGTTTTTCTTTTCTTAATAAATGAGAGGAGAGTATTTTTCTTCCTTTTTTTTTGGAAAATGGACCACAATATGTTCCTAACAAAAATCGACTATTTCCATTTTTTTTAAAAATCTATTCAGTGTTATACCGCACGTAACTATTTCGATTGTTCCACAATTTGACTATCTGGACGGCATACGATAAATGTTTGAAATCACATAAGGGCGAGTACATCATTCGTCTATTCTAATCAATCAACTAGACATGTTTTATTCTGAACGAAAAATCCTATCTAATATCTCTGATTATCGTAAATAATAAAAAGAAATATAGAAAAGAAGAAATTATATCAAACCTTATTTGTGAAGAAAATCCTTTTATCAGGATTATCAAATTTGGAATGAACCCAAGAGTTGCATGTAATTTCAACTTTGCCATGGACAAAACCGTCAATTACTATATTTTTCACATACATTTCCTTGTGGTGCTCATTTTCTACTAAAATTGCACCAACCTCCCCAAAGTCTTCAGGAATTACAAAATCAGCCTCATAATATGTGTCACCATCCACATCTAGTCCACGATGAGCATATGACCTAATGCTTGGCTTTTCAAGTCCAGTCTCTTAAAAAATTTTGAATTTACAAAAAAAAAAAATATTAATAATATTTTAAAATTTTTAAATTAAATGAAATATGAAGGAAGAAATTAATTAGTAGAAAAAAAATATAATGATATTTCTCTCTTTTTATCATCATATATTAAAAAGATTTGATTTTCTTCTCTACCAACTTATAATTATTTCTTATTACTTATATTCTGTTAGTTGAATTTAATAGAAATAAAATCGATGATACAATTAAATTTTAATAAAATATTATAAAAAAAAAGGGGCNGGACTTTTTGTAAGGCTAAGAAAGTTTTTGGATTTTACATTTGGTGTACTCGGTATCTGTGTTAAGATTCGACTAAATATAAATTTATGCATTACAAGTCTCATTTGTGTATGGATACATTTAAGAGAATTTTTTTACTTGCACACACGAACTCAAAATCTTAAATTAAAAATAAAGAAATTTTAAATCATATCAACGACAAACCACCACATATATTATTGAGGTCTTATTTATCGCTAGAAAATGAAGAAATAACATATATGTTTAACAATTCTTCGATAAAAACCGTGAATGACTAAACTATCCTCAATTTCTTTTCCTTTTTTTTTTTTTGTAATTTGATGTCTTTTTAAATTATATTGAAGTGGTTATAAATGTTCTTTTTAAATTTTCTATATCCGTTTCGGTGTAGTTTGATGATTTTACGAATTATTGTTTTTTTCTCCATGTTTGGTTTTTCTATATTGGGTTGATTTTATTTTATTTTTTAAAAAAGGTAGTTCGTTGATTGACCAATTGAACTATTTGGTTTTTTGTTAATAAGCTTCAGATATTTGAACAATTTAAATATGTATATTAAGTTTAAGGTATATTTAATCAATAAAATAATTAAAAAAAATGCATCGTGCTATCAAAGATTTCCGCAGTGGCACATCACACCTCAAAATTAACAACAATTTACTTTTCATATTTTTTTAGTATTTAACTTGACTTATTAAACAAATAGAAAATCTTACAAAAAAATTCAAAGGTATAGCTGAAGAGAAGACTTTTTTAGAATTTATCCCTCAAATAATTCAAATGAGAAAATAGTATATATGACAATAAAATTATTTTTCTCTGGTTAGTTAAAAAGTCAAAAAAAAAATATTGCCCGACAGTTATTTATATTGACTCAAAAATAAATTATCTTAACTCATTTACATGAAATAAAAAATTTCATACTAATTTAAGAATTATGAATATTTAAACCAGATACAATATTATATTAAAAAATAATAAACTAAACATTTAATAAAATATAATTGCTGCCTTATTAACTTTTATACTAGACAATCCCATTAAATGATTAAATTAAAGTACACTGAAGGATACCTTTTTATCACTTTTTGTCATGTGGTATAACTCATTCTATTGGGTTAAATAATATATTCATAGTTACTTAAATTTATCAATAAAAAATTTTATTTTTTATTAATAAATTTTATTTAAACATATAACTTTATAGATAACTGTAGATATATAAAATAATTTAATTTCAACTAGTTCATAATGCGGAGCGTATGATAAATATATGTCTAAAAAATTACTAAAAATATTTTTAATATGCTTCAAGTTTTGATCAAATCATAATTTTAAAAATTACGAGTTCAGCTACGTTATAAAAACTTTAAATGTGAAGGATCCACACATAAGTGTTGTAGGATTTTTGAAGGATCCAAACAACATAAAATACTATTCCCTACTAACTAAATAGAAGTCACGAATGCGTAATTTTATAAAATTTATTATGAGATTAATCTTGAAAGTTTGAATAAACTAATCACGTAGAGCGAAGGGTAATCAGTTTAACAATTTTCATTGAAATATCAGAATAGTTAATATAATACAACATAGGGAAAATGCATAAGTACCCGCCTCAACTTATGGCTGAAATCTCAGAGACACAATTATATTGTACTAAGGTCCTATTACCCCCTGAATTTATTTTATAAATAATTTTTTACCCCTTTTCGGTCTATGTGGCACTAGTTTGAAAAAAAATATCAACGCACACTGGACCCACAAAATAGTGCCACGTAGGTCTAGGGGTAGAAAATTATATATAAAATAAGTTCAGATGGTAATAGGACCTTAGTATAGTATAAATATGTCTCTGGGATTTCGGGCATAGGTTGAGGTGGTACTTGTGCATTATTCCTACAATATATATTATACTCTAAATAATTTTAATGAAATTTCTCGATTCGTCACTGCTTTGACCCTGACAAATGCACGTAAAAAGAGAGAGAACAGACTTTTATTTACGAAGAAAATTAATATATGAGTGAATAAAATATACTTACTATGATCAAGCTCAGCAGCAACAATCCATAAAAGTAGTGAATTACCAAGTAAATCACCAATATCATCAAGTCCTCTTGATAAATTTAAATTAACTTGTTTTTGGACAGTCACCACAGCTTTAACACCTATGGATTTTTCAGTAGAATTAAGCACAGCCCTAATGGTATTTGCACCATTATAATTATGATGAACCCTAAAATTATTCTTTTTTTTAAGTATAAAGTTTTTATTTAAAATATTTATGGGGAAAGAGGCTAAGAATAATGTATTACTATTCCAAGATGGGATTAGGGTTTTTGTAGATTGTTGAAGTTGAGGCTTCAACATTTTTATGATTTCAAACTTTAATTGATATGTTGTTTAGTTTGGTTTGCATTTTGGTCTCTAAGGAGTTCTCTTTATATAGATGATGAAGTTTTGCTTAGGTACCTATGTGTGTGTATTGTTTTGGGCATGATATTATCGAACACTGAACCAGAATTTAAAGTTTATAAGTTCTGAATTTTATATCAAATTAATCGCTCGTTGTAATTACTGAGTTTCACAATTTATATAATGGATTTTATATCTAATAATGTCGATACAAGATTTAATCAAAAGCTATTAAGTTTGTCGAATCAATGACGGAGCTACAATTTTATAGATTCAACAGAATACAATAATTTTAGCTCAAATTATATTTTGATTTATATATGTTGAAACATCAATATGTTATCAAAAACTTGTGATACTTAAAATTGAATAAATACAATATATGGCTATCATAAATTGACAGAAAAGAAAAGCTTATTATTTCAGAATTTTATTCTTAGAGTTGTTGTAATCTAAATACTATTTATACCTATTAATTAATAGTTTTTTTAATAAAATAATTTTGCCTTAAGGAGACAATAAATTGCGTCTTAGAGATATTTTCCCCTTGGGTGGACAATAATTTTCTTAAAGTGTTAAAGTTAAATTGAGATCTCTTTAACTATTTTCAGATTAATTTTTTTATGTATAAAATAAAAATATCTATTAAAAATTAAATGACATAATTTTTTTTTTAAAAAAAAAGTGTAAAGAACGTATTAAGTTTTTATTAAATTATTTTTATATATTTAAGTAATGTAAACATAAATATAAGGTCTGAATTAAATTTAACTGAGGTGCTTTGTGAAACAATTTCTCAAAATAAATAGTGTTGTCAATAGTAAATTATGAAACACTTAATTAAGTTCTTGGTTAGTCTTTTAAGTATAAAATGTTCCTAAAAAAAATAGTAACGATATAACGATAAAATTCATAGCTTATTTTAGCATTTCTTTTAATATAGTTGGTCGATCGCACGCATGACGAAACAACACTTCACCGCTACTAAATGAGTTGAGCAAAAATAAATCGTATTTTAGTCGGTTCATATTTAAGTAGACTAAAATGAGTTTGAGTTATAAAATATGAATTCATATATTTTGTGAACCAGTTGATTGATTGATTGATTAAATGTTGAATTTGAGAAGTTTTACGTTATTGTTATTTTTTAATTATTATTATTAGTGTTGTTGTTATTGTAGTTATTGTTGTTGTTGTTGTTGTTGTTATTATTATTATTATTATTATTATTAGGGATAATGCACAAGTATCCCCTCAATCTATACCCGAATTCTCAGAGTCACACTTATACTATATAAAGATCCTATTACAACCCTGAGCTTATTTTATTAATAATTTTCTACCCCTTTTCGGCCTACGTGGCACTATCTTGTGGGTCCAACGCTGATTGACTTTTTTTTTCAAACTAGTGTCACGTAGACCTAAAAGGGTTAGAAAATTACGTATAAAATAAGTTCAGGGGGGTAATAGGACCTTAGTATAGTATAAGTGTGTCTCTGGGATTTCGATCATATGTTGAGGGGTACTTGTGCATTTTTCCTTATTATTATTATTATTATTATTATTATTATATGGATCGCAGTGTACTAGAGCTCTAACATATCTCTATTGCTAAGTACTTATAGCTAAGTAAAATATTTCTACTTTTAGGTTGGGCTCTAACAATAGTTATATAGATTAATATTTTGACCATACTTTTAATATGTCTATTCTGGTCAGGTCAATAATAGCTATACTATTGCCCTACTGATTTAAGGCCTCCACCCGATCTCGAATGCATATTTTTTCGGGTTCATCTTCAATTGATGTTTTCTTAACCTTTCGAAGATCTTGCGTAAATTTTCGATGTGATCGATTCTTTTTTTTGAAAAGATTACCAAATCGTCCACGTAAGGCCTCTTCACGAATACTCTATTGTTCATTTCAATCCACAACTCATACACACATACAACTAAAATAATATTAAAAGTAGAGTTTGCTGCGAATTTTCTTTTCCATGTTAAATTCTCTATAATAAATATGATATTTAGTTATAAAATTATTAGCTACGGTATAAAATTTGTCATTAATTATTCACTTTTTTATTAGTAAATACATGAGTCACATATTTTTAGTGACGAGTTATAAGATTTTGTCACAAAATTTTGTCCACTAAAAGTTTCTCACCAAAGTAAATTTAGCGTCATTTATTGAATAGCATTAGCCATGAATTTTCAATTATCAGTGACACAATTTTTTGTCACTAATAATGTACCTAATTTATGACAAATCATTATTTGTCTTAAAATTAGTTAAATTTTAGACACAACTAAAGTTTCGTCACAAAAGTTTAGTTTTGAAATAGCCACAATTTAAAGTTTGTAATTAAATAATATTAGCCATGATAAATGTATTTAATTGTGACATTGATATTTGTCACTAATAATATAAATAATACTTGACAAATAATTTACCATCTCCAATCAACATGCATTTTAGTGTTAATAAAGTTTTTTCACCATTACACAATGATTTAAATAACAGACTTAAATCTAAATTGAAAAAAAAATATTTTAAGAAGTTAAAAATGAGAAAGAAACAAATGATTTTGTGCATACAAAGTAGAAATGAAGAGGATAAGATAAATCTTATATTATTAATTTTGGTTTAGTTTTAAAAATTTATAATTATTTCTCAATAAACAATTAAAGGAAAAATGCAAATATTATATATTTTATTTTTTCTTATGTATGGTGCAATGAGGAACAAAAAATAAAGGAGGTGGTACATAATACTTCTTTTTACTTTATTTTCATTATAATTAGGGAAGATACAAAAGTACACCCTTAGACTATGATCGAAATCTTAGAGACATATTTTAACTAAACTAAGACTTATTAATCCCTGAACTTTTTTTTTTTGTAATTTTATGCACCTTTTTGACTTACGTGACATCTAAATATCTTCCACGCGACTCATTGCGTGGAGTCACAGAATGTATCACGTAAGACAAAAGATGCACTTATCCTAAAATTACTTATTGATTGCAAATTAACTTTATATTTAATCACATTACTTTATCATATAATAATCACAATTTATAGTGCCAATTTTATTTAGTTTGAAAGAATAATATTTATTTTTTCAATGAAGAGATGATGGTTTTCGATTACAAAATTGTTTTTGCCATCAATTTATATATATTCAGTGACGAAATATTAATTTTATTCAAAAGATAGATTTTAATATAGAAATTATATTTTTCAGTTAAAAATTACATCGTCACTAATTAATATAATAGTGTAATGGACACCACATGCTATTTGTCCTTATTACATGATGCCTACATGTAAGTACCACAATTACTTTTTAAATTTATCGAGCTTTATTTTATACACACTTAATTTTTTGTAATACTAATTATCTCATTAATTTAAATATTTGATAGGTTGAAGTTAAACCCTTAATGGGGGTAATAGTCAAGCGATGCTACATGTACTTTCGTTTCAAATTAATTATCCAGATAACTTTTTGATCAATACAACATTTATCCATGCCATCATGCGTTAAGATAGAGATATTTCCTTCAATTTGATTAGATTTATTTGTCATATTTTTTTTATACGACTTTTGAGAAAATTAACTAAAAAGATAATTTGATCAAATTTAATGTACATTCTTTTCCACCGTATTGATTGTCTTCATGTTTTATTGAGTAAAGAAGAAAGTGAAAAGTATTTAATTTTAAAAAGTTATAATTATTTTAAACCAGTTATTTTTTACAAGTACGATAATATTCGGGCAGCAATTATTGAGCAAAAAAATCTTTGCATAGATTTAGATCCACATGCTGAGTTTAGGTAGATATAGTAACAAATCATAAAGTTTTTTTTTTTCTTGTAATATTTTACATGTGACATATTTTTTATTTGAAGTTAAAAAAGAAATATTTTTGGCTATATTCTTAAAGGCCAAGAATAGATTTGGTGAATGTCTAGAGGTTTCTTTTTGGAATTGGGACCAGTTAGAATAAATGACATAGTTTATCGAATAAATTTCACGTTTATTTAAACAGGATTTCAATTTATCGAATAAATTTCACATTTATTTAAACAGGATTTCGATTTGAAATATCTCAATCCCTCGAGAGCCTTGTACCTATGGTATTGGTGTCACCCAACAAATATGTGGTGGTGTTTAATCAATCGTGTGGATTCTTTTTTGTAATAACAATTATGAATTTAAAATTTAGAATTTCTAAAATCTAACTTCCTGACAATAATTCTAAATTAATATATAATATATAAGTAATTTCATAGTAATAAAATACCATATTAGAGTAAAGTTATTGAATTTACTTAAACTCATAAATAATATAATAATTTTACCTATATTTGACATGTAATTTTTTTTCAAATCTTTTTGTTGGAGTATATGTTTGGTTGGATTTTGATATTTGATAATTTATTGATTTGTGTTTTATTTTGGTTTGATATTCAAAGTCGTGTATGAATAGATTTTCTAATTCTAACTTAAATTTAATTTTGTAATATTAAAAAGAGAGATATTATTACTACATCATAGGAAAGATTCGCCTCTGACAATAAATACTATTTTAAATTTTCATAATAATAAATAGTACGAAGATCGATTTTAATGATAATAATGAAACAATTTTATTATTCATAGAAATCCCATTTTCTATAAGTGAATGTGTGCATATTTATTTATCATTAAATAGCTCTATCTATTCCTAATAATTTGAATTTTATTTTCTGTTTTTCTTTATATTATTTACTTATAAAATAATTAACACGATACAAACAAATATAAAATTATAAAAAAAAAATTTAAAAAAATTGTTACAATTTCATTAACATTGAAATATAGTGTTTACTAAGTACTTTCTTTTATTTTAAAAAATAATATCTATTGATATTTTAAAAAGATTCATTTGCGGAGAAAAAAGTATACTTAGGGTTCGATATATAATCTGACTTGTTAAATACAATGTCAAATAATATTTGAGTAATAAAAATTAATTTAGTAATTATCGTGATATTCAGATATATAAAATTAAGTAATTCTTTTGTCAAATTAGATTTTGCTTTTAATTCACATAAATGCTAGCTTAAACGAAAGAAAATTATTCAACTCGTATAAGGTGAGATTTTTTTTTTAACTAACGCGTATATATTCATAGACCGGAGTTATTTTCACCTCTAGCCACTAGGCCACCCTCTCAATCAATCTGAAGGTTCACATCGAATGAATCTAACTTTAACACTATGTCAAGTTCGATTTTGAATTATATAACGAGTTCATAAATCTCATCCCCATTTTATACGTTGTATTTTTTTTAAAAAACATTTTTCATTATAAAATATAATTTAATTAGTTTAATGTAGTAAATAAAAAAATAAATGGACCAGTATTTCTATATCTAGGCATAAAAATTTTGGGGCACCAACTATATATGATGTGATTAGATTTTCTGGAATCTAATCAAATTATTTTTGGTTTGAATTTTTTTTTAAAAAAAAATTAATAAAATCATATATTGACAAATTATTAAGCTGTCAATTTTAAAAGGTATAGCAGATAAATATGCTCTTTAATTTAATTTTCTTCTAGATTTATGATCTTTAATTTTGAACGTGCAATAAGTAGATACTTAACCTTGTATATATTTGAACAAGTAGACACATGTGTCTGACGTGATATAATACATATATGGCACAAATTATCATGTAGACGTAGACGCTTGTTGATTTGTTCAATTTCTTACTAGTTAAAATCTCTACGCATGCACAATTAAAATTTGAAAAATATATATATGAGCTGAAGCTAAATTAAAGAACGCTTTTATTATTATATTATTTTAAAAATTAATTCATTTAATATTACTCACCACACTGACCAAAGAACAATAAAAAAATAAAAGCTAAAAGAATATCCCTTTCGGATAGAACATTTTGATAAAAACTTATCAACATTTAATATATTATTATCAAGCCAATTTACATGGTTATGTTATATAATAAAGTAAAAATATTTCTTAATTTATCATGATTAAGTAAGTGAACTCTATATTCCAACACATAATAGGTGTATATTAGTTCGATAAAACGTTTCGATAAAAACATATATCAGCATTTAATATTTATATTAAGTCAATTTTTCATAATTATATTATTTAATAAAGTAAAAATATTTTTAATTAATCATGATTAAGTAAATGAACTCTATATTCCAACACATAACATGCCTATATTAGTTTGACAGAAATTATTTAAAAAATTCAAATTTCACATACATATTCTTACTGAAAAAAATTGTCCAAATTAGTTCAAATAACTCCAAGTTTAATATTTATTCTTATAATATCTATTTCAATAATTTTTAATAGTCAAATTCAATTCAACCACTTCGTGATTCCACGCAATTGAGGCACGTGAAAGGTATTTGGATTCCACGTAAGCCAAAAAGGTTTATAAAATTACAAAAAAAAAAATTAAGGGGTAATATGACCTTAGTTTAGTTAATGTGTGTCTCTGAATTTCGATCATAGACTAGAGGTACTTGTGCATTTTCGTAATAGTAGCATAAAATTATCCTTTTTACAAATAGCCATTCTGCACTTATACATTAGGCCCATTTTAAAAAATAATTCCAATCTTTATCTTCTACAAAATCTGGCTACAATTTATGTATAATCAGTGTATATATAGTATACATTGATTATATATGGCATTCTGTATACATTGTTATAACTAAGGTCTTATGATTCACTGAGGCTAATGCATACAATTAAAGAATATGTGATACATTTCAATTTCAATGCTTTTTAACTTTTTGGGTGTGAATAGGTATCTTAGTGACATGTATGATTTTTGAGCTAGTTTTGTATATGTGATAGATAAATTTGATTTCATTAAGTTTAATTATCAAATGATCAATAAATTTTTTAAATGATTTTTTATATAGTATAATAATATACATGTATACAACAAAATGATCAACAAAGTATACTAATTATTATCCCTAGAGCAATACAAACAAGAAGAAAAAAAAAAGAGCTAATCAATTTTCAGGAGAGACTCGAAACAACAGTAAAGTTGGTAGTTCTTGTATGACCTATAAGTCACAGATTCTCGAGCCGTTAATGCTTGCATCAACATTACATCCCCTTAGTGTGCGGCATTTCCTCCACGCCAGACTAGTGTGAATGTAGCATGCGTTTTGCATTAGACTGATGAAATCTTCTACTATACCGCGTCTACAAGAGAATGTTCACTCCTATAAGGATTTGGGCATGGAGGACTAGGAACTTCAACAATTTCTTCAAGCATTAAGACAACTTTTTTCATTGTAGGTCTCAATGAAGGATCTTCTTGAATACACCAAATAGCAACCATTAGAAATTTTTCTAATTTTTTCATATCACTCATTGCATCTAAATCATTTTGAACAAGTTGATACATTGTGCCTTGTTGGTAACAATCATAAGCCCAATAAGTTAAAATTGCCTTGTCTTCACCAACTTCATAGTCCACATTTCTCCTACAACAAATGATCTCAAGGAGTAAAACACCAAAGCTATACACATCTACTTTCAATGTGATTGGCATGTTTCGAAACCATTCAGGAGCAACGTATCCTTTTGTCCCTCTTATCGCTGTTTGAGTCTCCGATTGATCCATCCTCAACAACTTTGATAATCCAAAATCCGATATTCTTGGTTCATATTGATCATCAAGAAGTATGTTTTGAGGTTTGATGTCACAATGAATGATTTGTGTGATACACTCGTCGTGCAAATACAATAGCCCTCTTGCTATCCCAAGTGCCACTTGAGTCCTTTGGTTCCATGTCAATTTTAGATCACCAAAAAGGAAACTTGCTAATGAACCATTGTTCAAGAACTCATATACAAGCAATCTATGAGGACCTTCATCACAAAATCCGATTAAACGGACTAAATTCTTGTGATGAGTTTGTCCTATCACATTAACTTCAGTCTTGAATTCCTTATCCCCGTCTTGTACTATCCGATCCAATTTCTTTACAGCCACCGCGATAGGATTACCAATATCAACTACACCTTTGTAGACAATCCCAAATGCCCCTCGTCCACGTTCTTCCTTGAACCCCTCCGTGGCTTTTGATAGATCTTTGTAAGAAAAGTACCTCAATGTCTGATCCATAGAACTTCCATTTCGATCAAATGTTAGTCTTTTGTTACGATAAACTAGCAAAAACCCTAGTGAAAGTACTCCAAGAAGCAAACAGTTAACAAAAACAGAACTACCTAAAAACACAGATACAATAAGTATGATAGTTTCTTGTTTCTTGTTTTTAGGCTTTGAAGAGTTAGTATTTTCTCGAAAAGTACCTTTCTTTCGTTTGATGAATGCTTTCGAATTCACTCTGTTATCTACTCTGCCATTCGAAAGTGGTAGTTTTTTCTTCCAACAACTATTCTCACGAATAATCGAAACAGCACACATACAATCATTCAAACAAGCATTCTTACATTTCTCTTCATCTAAAGGCTGAAGTAGCTCATAATCACTCGTGGGCCAATCGATGTTTGTTATCGTTTCCATCTCAACCTGACTTCCCGCATCTTCTTGATTGTTACCACAATCCTGCACGTAGTCCGGTATACATCCTCTATAGTCATCCTCTGGATCAACTAGTGTAAACGCTCTCGGGCATTGACAATCTGGTCGTTTATCTATACTTAGTCTACAAATTCTGTTATATCCACAAACACCACTACCTTTCTCTGAAGGAAAACTATAACATATATTATCAGGAACTGACCAAACAGTAGACCATACATCATTTTTCGAGTCTTTTAAACGTTGATACAGAGCAAACACGCCATCATAATTGAGCGTAGCACGATGATAAAACCGTGCTGATGATCCAATCTCACCTTGTGAAAGAACAAACTCTTGACTGTTATTCACTAACAACAAAATATAACCTGATTCATTGAACTTCATCACATAATTCGTTGCATTCAACTGATCGATGCTTCGAATCAAGTAAAAATTCTCATTTATATACTCACTAGGCAAGTTCAAACTAGCAATTCCAATGTTACCATTTTGAAACATCCTTAACAAGAACCTCCCTTTCGAAAAACTTGTCTCAGAACGACGAGATGAAATCTTGAATCCTTCTCTAAATTCTTGAGTTGGCAAGATTGTGTCTTTAGTTTGATTGAAACTTTGCCATAAACTATCAGAATGTCTGTTTACAAGCACGAAATTACCGGTATCTTTCATAGTACCATAAGCAACTATACCTATCAAAGGATCAGATATCGATGCCTCGTCTTGCTGTGGACTAGTAAGGACTAGTCCGCGATCAGCAAGAAGCTCGATTCTTGATCCTTTAGGACATGGATTGTCACCATTTGCATACCATATTATTGTTTTTTCGGGTATTTTGTTGTACCATATTGATACTATGAATTGATTTTCATCACCTAGTTGTTGGAATCCAAATGCAAAATCTTCATTTGGAGAAATCCATGGAGATGTTTTATCATCACCAGCAATGAGTGATGATCCAATTTTCACATCATTTTTAGTTTGAGAAAATGCAAAATTTGGACTAAGAATCAATAAGTTTAGTAAGAAATGAGAAAGTAATAAACTCACTTTAGCCATTTTGTTGTGTTTTTGAGACATCATAAGTAAACTACTTTAAATAGAGTTCGTTTGGATTAGCTTATCGTAAATAGTTGATAAGCTTTACGTGTTATCAGATAGACATTCTATGTGTATTATGTCACGTACGAACTGGTTGTTCAACTTTATACAAGTTTAACAGTCTTGCTTGTATACATTCAAAGTTGGAGGACATAGATCAAGTTAATGCATAATCTTTCTATGAAACACGTAACTGTTTAATATCAGTTTCGATACTTCTACCTCGTACACCTAGAAGTGTTTATCGACATTTGATGTTTTAATCAGCTAATTCAAACAGACTCTGAATGATTAGATAAGATTAAAAAAAAAGAAGGTTTATAAGCTTAGTTGATCGGTTTATAAACTTAGTCAAACACACTTTATAGTCTTTTTAATTGAAGAAAAAATGTTGAATTCACAAGTGGAATTCAATAATTGGAGAGTCAATACTTTTACACTTTAAACACTAATATTAAATGATTGGTGATTTTGAATTTTAAGAACCAAAATCTTAAATGACAACATAGGTATTATCAGTCTACAAGGAACTTAATTAAGTAATTAACAGAAAATTATCCACTTGTAAGTTGTAATTAAGAAAATCATTTAGTAAACGGTTCTCTTTTTATTTCTCTGATAACTTATGAATTTTTAGATCGCGATTTTTTTAAAAAGAAAATTGAAAATTTTATGTGAATAGTATTCTAAAAAAATAAATAATTACAAACGTTAAACGAAATATAATATTTTATTTGTAGAATTAAAAAATATATGAGCAAAAATTAAATTCGAGAAAAATGATTTTTTTTTTTTTGATATTTCAAAAAAGAGTTTGGCAATAGCCTTGAAAAGACATTATTTAAACTTTTTAGTCAAAAAAATCAGATAATGGGAAAGAATAGTCCACAGATTTTTTACTGTGGATAGTAACATATAAATTAAAATAATTTGGATTTCCAAGCTACATCTAGAACAATCAAATAAAGTTAATTAATGTCACTTTTTTTTTTCAAAAAGAAAAAAAAAATTGACTTGGTTCATTGAAACCAGCTAATAGGCAATAGCCATCTATGGATTTATGTATCTAAATTTTATTGGTTTAACTATTTGGTTTCTGAAATGGTCCGACTAATTTGAATTTGCACTACATAGGACATACCTGAAGGAGAAACGCTCTTATGTTACGAGTTTATCCCTCGAACTCAAGATCTCTTATTAAATGCCTAAAAATCATTATCGCCGTACACCTGAAAATATTCAAACCTGTGGGCCCACTGGGGTTGAGTCAACTAACCAATGGGAGATTTTTCGATTACAACAACAACAAAAAAAATTATACCTTGTGTACCCCACAAGTAGGGTTCGGGAAAAAGTGATGTGTATGCAGACTTAATTAGTGGCGGATTCAGGATTTTCATTAAGGGAATTTGAAAAAAAATAGAATAGTGGTTTGAACCCCTAAACTACTAAGCCGACCTCTAATCTTATATTCAGGAGGTTCAAAATCAATATATAAACATAAAAATTAAAATGACAACGTAATTTTTTACCGAGGGGGTTCGGGTGAACCCTTCGGCATACTCTAGGTTCGCCCCTTGACTTAACCCTACCTTGGGTAGAGAAACTGTTCCCAATAGATTTTCTTTGTTATATTTAAAAGAAATGCCCAAAAACTGCTTGTAAATGTCTCAATTACAATTCTTCGCTAGTAAATGCAGATGGAAATGTCAAGAGCTGCACCTGATGACATTTTCGAAGAGTCTGAGCAATACAGATCATTAGTACTATCAAAGAGAATTCAACATGAAAGAAAATAGTACAACTAAACCACTCGAAAGTACTATATAAAGGAGGAAATCGCGCGTAAATGAGGCTTATGATGTTAAATAGTTAAGCTAAAATTACATGAACATGGTGGCATTGTCACTTCAACAGATCCTTCAAGCATTTGACTGACCTTCCTCATAGTAGGCCTCGTTAACGGATCCTCCTGAATGCACCAAATACCAACCATCACGAACCTCTCGAGCTGCTTCTTGTCATTCAAGGCCTCGATATCACTTCTCACCAAAGCTTCCAAGTTTCCTTGTTGAAAACAATCAAGAACCCAATCCACGAGAATCGCCTCAAGTCCAAAGCTTTCCTCATTCTCCAAACATTTCCGGCATGTTATGATCTCTAGTAGAAGTATACCAAAGCTGTAAACGTCCACCTTAACCGTGACTGGACTATGTCTGAACCACTCCGGAGCAACATAACCTCTTGTTCCTCTAATATTAGTATCCGTTCGACTCTGGTTGATCATCAACAGTTTAGACAATCCAAAATCTGATATTCGAGCAACGTGATAGTCATCAAGGAGAATGTTCTGAGGCTTTATATCACAATGGATAATCTGTGTACTGCATTCTTCGTGGAGGTATGCAAGTCCCCTTGCAATCCCCATCGCGATACTTGTCCTCTGACTCCAAGTAGGTTTCAGATCACCGAAAATGAAACTTGCAAGAGTGCCATTACTCATATACTCGTAGACCAACAAACGATGATCTCCCTCGTTACAATATCCAATCAGGCGGACCAAATTCTTGTGATGAGTCTGACTAATCACATTTACTTCTGTCATGAAATCTTTCTCTGCCTCACGAGCCACTCTATCGAGCTTCTTTATAGCGACTACGTTTCTTGAACCGATAGACATTACCCCTTTATAAACAATCCCAAATGCACCCCTGCCTAGCTCTTCGTTGAACTCTTTCGTGGCTACTACAAGTTCTTTATACGTAAAACTATGACAGACAGAGTCCGTCACGTGACTTGTAGGGTGAAATCCGTTCACTTTCTTCTTATAAATGTGGAAGAATGCCCAACAGAATACACCAATGAGCAGAACATTTACAAAAACGGAGCTACCTAAGAGCGAGGACGCCAAGATTGTCCAAATCCGCCAACTCTGCTTTTGATGTGATTCCGGAATTGGAAGGCCGGGACTTGGAGGACTTCGAGGACTTAGAACACCATCTTTCCGTAACTTGATAAAAGCTTTCGCGTTCAAACTGGTATCTCTTCTCCCGTTCGACAAGGGCAGTTTCTTTTTCCAGCAACTATTGCTTCTGTAAATGGCAACAGCACAAAAACAATCATTCAAACAAGCATTTTTGCAGTCTTGTTCAGTTGAAGGGCTAATTTGCTGAAAGTCAGAGAGCGGCCAATCAATATCACGAATCGTGGTTAAATTGTATATATCATCAGGTGAACCCCTCCCAACTTCATCACAACTTATCGAAAAATCTGGTTTGCAGTCACCATAAGCATCATTCGGATCAACCAACGAATATCCTTCCGGACAGTTACAAACTGGTCTATCGTTTGTACCAAGAGTGCATACATTGTTGTAACCACAAGAACCAGGTCCATTGTTTCCTCTAATTTCGATGCATATATTATCCGGTTGAGACCACAGAACATTCCAACCACTGTCATTTGAAGTCTTTGAATGATAATAATGACTAAGAACACCATCAAAGTTAAGCGTCACACGATGATAGTTGTCCGAAGCTGAAGGGCTAGATCGTGGAGTAAGAATTTGTGTTTCATTGTTTCGCTTCAATACATACAACACGCCATTCTCTCCGAACACCAACTTATCCCCAGAATTGATTGCATTTGTTGAGTCAAAAGTTTGAGTGTTATAGTACTCATCATCATAATCTGTATTGGAAGGCACACTTTGTGTAACAAGCACCAAATTTCCATTATCAAGCATCCGAAGATAAAATCTACCTGTCGAGACATAATATAATTAAATCATCAAAACCATACTCTCAGCTCTAACAGTTGACCATTTGGCTCATGGAAAAGAATCAAACCACACGTGAGAGTGCGTGTTAAGACATAACAATAACAACTACGCTTCAATTCCATACAATTTGGTGTCAGTTGTATGAATCCTCACTACTCCATACATAGACACATAAACGTGTCATTTAACTTGGCTCAACAGACATCTATAGCCTCTAACTTTGACTATGCACAAGTAAGACACTTAAACTCTTATAAAACTTAACAAACAGACACACTCGTCCTACATGGCGTCCTACATGGCAATTGTGTATCCTACGTGACGTTCTAAAAAGCATAGGACACAAAGAAAAAATGCACTACCATGACTAGAACTAGTCAATTATTGATGAACCCTCATAATCTACTTCAAAAAAAAAATTGATTCCAACAACAAAACAACTTCCACAACTCCAAAAAAAAAAGAAAAGAGAATACATATATCATGTTAGAAACATAACATAATCAAACAATCAGATGAGATGGTCACGCAATTCAAACGGCGTAAAACAACAACATACTCAGTGTAATCTGACAAGTGGGGTCTGGGGAGGATAGGATGTACGATAGATACGACAATTCAAACGCGTACATACCTTGAGTGAACTTAGCTTGTGACTTTTGAGAAACAAGGAAGCCTCCTCTTTCCAATGTTTGATTTGGCAACAAAGTATTAGTTGGATTTCTAAAACTTTCCCACAATGGATCACTAGAATCACTTCCCATTACAACAAAATTCCCATTATCATTCATCAATCCATAATCAATATTACCAAGAAGCAAATTACTTCTCCAAAGAGTATTCCCTTGAGGATCATTAAGTATTAAACCTCTTTGAGAATCAAGATTCAATCTTGATCCTTGTGGCACTAAATCACTTATATTAGCATGCCAAACTATAGTTTTTTCTTGAATTTTTGCATACCATATACAAAGCAAGAACTCATTTTTATGTTCTTCAATTTTTTTGAAACCAAATGCAAAATCATTAGATGGTGAAAGCCATGGGGTATTGTCATTTGTTGCACTAATAGAACTACTAGTAGCTATTCTACCATTATTTTGAGCTAAATTGTGTGATGATAAGGAAAAAAGAAGAGATATTACAAGAAAATAATTAACAAAATTAGACATTGCAAGAGAAAATATGAATTGTTTTGAAGTTTGAACAAATCAAGAACATAAATTAAAATTAATTTGTGTTTTGTTAATATGTGGTGTTAGTTTTATGTGATGAGATATATATATGAAAACTTCAGAGTCAACTTCTATTAAATAACAAAAATGGTCCTTTATATTTAGGTGTAGGTTCAAAGTACACCCTTAGCTTTATCTTTTTATTAGTTTAGTCCTTAAGTTTGACAAAATTGAGCACTTTTAGTCTTTATTGAATATTTGAAGATATTCTTTTTGTTAGGTTGTGATGGGAGGAGGAGAAAAAAAAAAGGAAAGCGAGATCTGGTAAGGAAGTGTAGCGGCTGCTCTATTCCTCTTCGATGCGGATTTTTATATATTTCTCCTTTCATGCCAAGCGTTTCACACGAGACACGATTAAAAAAATATCGATTTGTAATCTCATTATGACTTGATCGTTCAGAAGTTAAGTGTTTCTATTAGCCGGAATCAACAAATCTAAGAATGTAAAAATTGGATGTGTGTAGGCATTTGACCATGATCCTTTATTTATAAAGTAGAAATAAAATTATTTTTATTTTTCAAGTGAGAAAGGAGATTTTAAAATTTAAACATCATTCAATTTACATTCTTGATATGTCAACTCTAGCAAAAATGGACATGTTAAGTCCTTTTTTTCACCTTTAATCATAATGTAACAGAAAAAATTGTTTAATTATTGAAAAAAAGTAAAATATTTTAACTTTGGCTGAAATTTTTATTACGATACTAAACTTTATGAATAACCTTTTATCCATGCACTATCTAATAGTGTAATTTAAAGGTATATATACGCTCACATGGACACATTATTATTTATAATGATGCAATATTTATGATATTCACGTGAACACATATATACATTTAAAATACATTATTAAATAGTTCAAAAAAGTAAAGCAAAAGATCCTCGCTAAAATTCGATATTCTTACAGAAATTTCAATCGAAATTCAAATATATTTAAATTCTTTTTTCCTTTTAACTATTTGATGAAGACTAAAGTGCTTATTTTTAACATTTATGATATTTTCTCCCCCTTAATACACTCCAACTAATAGTGGACATAAACATCAAACTTAAATGGAAAAAGTAGATGTGACCTTGACTTTGAAATTTCTATATTCACACTTTGAATACAAAAATAATTGAAAAGTATATAAATATATCTTTTAATTTAATCTCGTTTCATATTTATGTCTTTTAATTTTTAGTATGCACAAACAAACATTTAAACTTGTATAAAATTAAATAAATAAACATTTAAACTTGTATAAAATTAAATAAATAAACACATAAATCATATGCGGCATAATAACAGAAATAAGTTAACCATCTACTTCATTTCACCATTTTTTATATTANTTTACTTAATATTTAATTAATTAAATAGATATTAATATTAATTTATTTTAGAAGTAAAATAAGGGTAAAATGGCAATTCAAGTTTGAGATTAGGAGCTTTCCACTTATAATAATACTAGTATAGTATATGGGCACGTGCGTTGCACGTTTATAAAATGATAAACAATTTAATTTTTAAAATAATGTTTGTAATGTATAGTTAACTTGAAGAATTTTTTTTACATTTAGCCCTCCCTTTATTATAATTTTGATATAGAAATTATATATTTATTTTAAAGATAAAATAAAGTAGCAAAAACAAAAATGAAGGCACACTATCTTATGATTAACTTTCTTAAAATGTCTTTTTTGTCTCATAAAAATGTTAAAATTAAATTAATATTTATACATTTAAAAAAGATAAAATGTTTGACATTAATTAGTAAAAGATGAAATTCTCCTTCTCATTAAGTAGAATGCAATTAAGTAATTCAAATTTATAAATAAAAAACTTATTAGAAGGAAATAACTAAGATTTAAAGTGCAATGATTGGTATTTAAATTTTGTAATTATACAAATAAAATATTAATATTTAATTAAATTAATCAGAATTTAATTTAATGGAGAGTCAAAATGACAATATTACAATTAAAAGTTTGTTAAAATATATTTTACATTTTTTTGTTAAAAAATTATTAGGAGCAATATTTGGTCAAAGGATAAAAGATCTTCTAACTTCTTAAGCATTTTGGTGTATCATTTTTTGACTTTGGGATTTGGATCTCATGATAATTTTAATGAAAATTGTCGAAAAACTATAGATTTTATCCGGAAGCACATGTAAGAATGATTCTTTACAAATATTTAAAATTTAAAATGCAAAAATGTAATTATTAATAATTTGAAATTAGAATTTCTTGTAGGCATTAATTGTTTTGCATGTCTTATACACTATTTTTATGATTGTATTTGTCTCATTTTCTAAAGCAAAAAATACACCCTTCAATCAAATATATTCTTAAAACAAAATTACAAATACAAAGAAAAAGTATCATATATAGGAGCAAGTTAGCATAACGCAACCAACGAAAAATAGAAAAATTCGAAGACGATCTTTTTTCTGTTTTTTCTTGATAATGCAAATTGAAACAAAGTTATAGTAATAAACATTCAACTTTTGACCATAAAAAATTAAAATATTTGGAAAACAAGTTAATGGAAGTGATATTTAACTACATAAATGGAGGGGTCTTACCATAGTTTCAATCTCGATAAATTAGTAAAAAAAAAACAAATACATCAAGCTTCGATACTTTAGTAGAATCACATTATGCCTTGTAATCTTGACACAAATCCTCTTGCCTTGAAATTTTCTTCACTTGAATAAAGCTTCTCTAGTCTTCCAAACACAAAAATTGTATCACATATAAATCTTTCTATAAAAATAATGTTAAAAGATTGTATTTATAGGAAAAAATATAGCTTTGAAATATGAAAATTTACTTACAAAGTTGAAAGGTCAAGTGTTACAAAAATTAAAGACAAATATTAATTAAGAACATAAATTAATTTAGAAGATAAACCATATACATGTATCTATTTAAAGGGTAAATATTTCAAGAAAATAAATTAAATTAAATATTTTGATTAAGAACTATTCCAAAGAAGTGCAAAAGTCATTAACATTTCTATTAAAGTAATGTAACTTAATATTTAAATTAAATAGTTAAATATTTTTATAATATTTTAATTTATAATAAGGATAAAATCGTAATTTAACTTTTAACTTTTTTGATTCCCTCTTATAATAATATATGATACATAGTAGTTTTCAAAAGCATTAAAAAAACATTTTTTTTTTAGATATACATTTTTCAAACATATTTGGTAAAAAAACTTATTTTCTCAAATTTAAAAAGTATTTTTTTTTTTACAAATTAAACATGACTTTAATAGCATCACCACCACGAGCACTTGTTTCAAAAGCTTCTTCAACTTCTTTTTGAGAGAATCCAAACCTGTGTGTGATCAAAGGTTTCACATCAATCTTACCACTTCTTAAGAACTCAAGACACAATGGCCATGTATTCTTGTAGCGAAATATGCCGATGACGTCGACCTCCCTGAACACATTTCGCCCCGAATATTAGTGTGAGAGTAACAAAAGTTTAATCGGGAAAACAAACATCAACAACGTACTCAGTATACTCCCATAAGTGGAGTCTAGAGAAGGTAGGGTGTACAAAGGGCTTACCACTACATTTGTAGAGTAGAAGGGTTTGTTACCGTAGACCCCCGACTCCGTCTCGGAAAACGATCAATATGAGCAATACCAACAAGAAAATATAGAGATTTTCTAGTACTTTCTTTTATTATTATTTTTGCTATTCTATATGACGACGAACATGGTCAATGAGGATTCAGATAGTCGACTCTAACTTAGAAGGTTTCATATCTAACCTTCCACTTCTCAAGAACTCGAGATATACGAGGCAATGCATTCTAAGTATAGACATAAGCCGATGACATCGGCCTCCCTAAGCACAATTTGCCCGAAAATTATATAATGGAAAGAAGGATATATAAACATGCAAACCGTAAGCTTATTGTTAGTGAAGAGTAACAAAAGATTTAGTCAGGAGAAGATCTATATAAGCCTTTATTACTCGGACTCTGAAAGTTGCATTCGTGTTGGATCCTTAAAAATGCACTATTTTAGACGATCTGATACACACTTTAGTGAAATTTTTGAAGAGTCCGAGTATCATAGATATAAGCAATATTGTTGTACCTTGCAGCAGCTGGAGTGAGAGGAACGGTCATCTCATGATGTCCCATTCCAACCAAGCAAACTTTGCCACCTGGACGAGTTGCACCAAGGGCGGTCGACATAGTTTTGTTAAAGCCTGCACAGTCAAAACTCACGTCGATTCCACCTCCCATTGCTTTCTGAATGTTTTCTATATCTGTAGCTACATCCTGTTCAAAAGTATCACATAGGAAAACGGGAAGAAAATCAGCGACATCTTCAACTTTGATGTTTTTGTATTCACAGGCGAATTCCATGTAATGGTCACTGAACTTTACTCGCTATTAAAGTTATTTTAATGAGACAAAATAGCTTTTGAGACTTATTGTTAGAACGGACAAAGATAGTAATCATACATGAAAGCAACTCATGTATTCAGTCTCGAGAGTGCACATGAAACATGGGAGATTAACAGCGACAACTTTGAAATTTGGATACTCACCTGAATATTGATTGAAACCTTGACGATGTCGTCTGCTCCTAACTTCTTTGCAACAGAAAGACGATAGTCATCTACATCCACAATAACAATTCTTGGGGCACCAAAAGCACGAGCAGCAAGCAGTGTGACAAGCCCAATGGGTCCAGCTCCCAGCACTAATATGTTTGTCTCGGGACCAACATTTGCACGCCGACAGGCATGAACACCAACACTAAGTGGCTCACACATTGCTCCCTCCTCTAAACTTATATCATCCGGGAGCTTGAAACATAGGTCTGCAGGGTGGACTACCTGTTGGTGATCAAAAAGAAATCAGTTGTTTCGCTTTTCGTACAGTCAAAACTTATTCGGAGTACACTAACAGGCTTATTCTGAGGGAAGAACGAGCTCAATGTCAAGTCTATCGTTTATGTAATATATTAAAGTCCAAAAGGTACAAGATTTTTAAGAACTACTGACAGATATACTCCATCATGTCGCATGACTTATGCCATGAGTGCCTTTGTATAATATATGAAATCAACGTAGGGAAAATTTTCGAATAGTGAGAAAATTAATAGAAGTAGGGAAGCTTTTTACCTGATTCGCCAGAGAACCATGAACAGGGGGAGTAGCAAAGAACTTCATCTCGGGGCAGAGATTATATCGCCCTTCTTTGCAAAGATTACATCTCCAACAACTAATTCCGGGCTCTAGTGCTACACGATCTCCAGGAACCAATGTCTTGACTTCACCGCCAACTTCCTCTATGATCCCGGCACATTCATGCCCAATCACCATTGGTTCTTTAACCACAAAATCCGCACACCTCATGGTCTGAAGTTCAAAATATTTATTTCCAATTAGAAGCTTAACTGATTTTTCTCAAGTTTGAGACTCTATTCACATTACGATAATATGTTATTGAATGAAGGAAGACATGAATTCATCGAGTATAGCAACCCGCCAGAGTATGTGCATTGCCATTGTCCTCAACAACGCTTCGAACCTCCAACCTACTTCTTTGTTTGACAAGAATCAATGTACAAAGTAGCCGAAGAAAATGTAACAGAACTTCGCCCGTGTTACAAAGATACTTCATTTTGCTTCGCAAGAAGCTACATTACTAGGAATCCTCAAAAATGACGTTGGGTGCATGTAGGATCCTCCAAAAATACCAACACGAGTGCGACAACATTTTCTGAGAGTTTGAGCAACATAGCAAACATGTATATGATATAGGTATGGGCATTTCACATTAACCTTTCAGAACACAATAAAACATTCTAAAGAGATTGATGGTGATCGTACTGATACCAGAAGCATAATAGCGTTTGGATCCATATAACATAAATTTTTACATTTGAAAAATGGAAGTCCCAACAAGCTAGTTTCGCTAGGTCTCTATACACCACAATCAAATGTCATCATTGTAGAGTCAATGGAAACGACCACACCACACACACCAACACTAAATCCCGACAAGAATTATAGACCATGAAGACGAGCAATCAAAATAGAGAATCAGAAGAAAGCTTTTACCTTGAGGTAATGAACATCACTTCCACAAATACCGACAGCCTTCATCCTAACTCTAACATCATGGGGTCCTATGAAGTAACAAATGTTAGTCCCCGTGTCCTTAACCAGAATAATTCAAACCAGAATCCGTACGTAAACACTAGTGCTTAAACAGGATAAAACCAGTAAAATTTAAACTAAAATTCATTCTGATCCCACAGTATTCACGATGTGTCTTTATGAAACGAGGCTCAAAATATGTTGAGCACTTCAGTATCGTCATCAAGATTCCAAGACATACTTTTTTTTTCAAGAGAGCCTCTCCTAAAGAGTCGACGGTACACAAATGACATTTCACTTTAAAGTTTATTCAATTTCTTTGTTTATATATTTGTCATTCATGTTTATAATAATTATTCCTAGACTAAACGTATATATTTGCATTTGTTTCTCCCTTTGCGCCTTTCACAATAAAGCTCACACTTTATCTGCCTTTGCACTTAAAGCCCCCAATAAATCTTTTTAAGTTTTTCTACGCTTTTTGCTTTTGATAACATTACTATAGAAAGCATAATATAGGAGCTATATTTGGTCAAATTATCAAACAAGGGAGCTATACTCAAGACATACTGGAACTCAAAATTTGATTACGAAACCGTTATAATTAAATATTAACTTGAGATCGTTATAGAAACAAATAAACTCCATCCCATCAAAATGGGGTTTGACCCATTAAATAATACGGGTCATAACTCAACTCGCCCAACCTAACCAAAACATCTAATCAAAGAGAACTAAAAACTCAACTCTAAGCTCCCAAAGTCAAATCTTTGAAACAAAATTCATCATTACAACAACAATAACATACACAGTGAGGTCTAACAAGGATAAAGTATACACAGACTTTACGATAAAATTAACAATTACAACAACTATAAGTTCAACAAAGAGTAGATTTAAAAAAAAAAATACCCAAAGCAGGGAGATTGAAAGGCTGAATCTTGAGGGTGTTAACACCAAGAAGCCAAGCAGCCATATTTTCATCACTACCTCCTTTACCCATTAGAACAAAAAAGGGGTTTTCAAGATTTGATTTTTTTTTCTCTTTTATCTAAAAACAACAATTACACAAAAAGGGGCAAATCAAGATTTGATTTTTTTTGCTCTTCTATCCAAAAGGGGGTTTTCAAGATTTGATTTTTTTTGTTGTTGATTTCTATTTTTAGGTGAATTTGTGTAGTTTCTTTTTTTTGTGAATATTATTGAATGTGGATAAGAAGAAAATACTAAAATCTTGTGAAAATCAACACAGTGGGCATTACTAAATTGGTTTTTTGTTTAGATAAAGATTGGTTTTTTGTCTTGAGTTTGGTGCCATTTTTTCTTTTCAATGGATGCCACTCAAGTTAAGTTTGGAAGTGACCTAAATTCGATGTAATGATGAGATTGTTTTATTGCGTAAGGTTTAAAGTTGAGTTTTAGTATGGAAAAAATCTTATTAGAAATATTAGTTGCTATTTTTTAGGTATGCACAAGATAAAAATCACGCTTTTATACAATAGCTTGCAAATCACATAGGAGAGGTAACACGCACCACGCTTGATAAACTCGACAAGAAGGTGTTCATTAGTTGGCAAGAGGTTTCGATTCGTTCACAATTATATTATAAAAAGTAGACAAGAAAAAGCTGCAGCCGTTATTTTCTGGATATGCATAGAGTAAAATTCCCGCTCCTATACAATAGCTCGCAAATCACATAAAAGAGGTAACCTGCACCATGCTTGACGAACGCAACCCAGAAAACATTCCTTACTTTCGTTGGCAAGGGATTTCGATTCGTTCATAATTATACTATAAAGATGTATCTAAGTTTGAGTTATATTTGAAAGATGAATTTAACCTAAAACTCGAAATGAACGATACAATTGGGAACAAACTTACATAAATCCGCAAAAACTCCAACCCATTCTAACCATGTAAAAAAAGTGATCTCATTTTTCGATTTGTCCCGGTTCATTACGATTGGTTCAAACCCGACCCGACCCACACAATTATAATATCTTTTTTTAGTGACTAATGATATGAAAAAAAAAAATTGGCCTCATATTTTCAGCCATGGCTTCCTTCTTCGGACCTTCCAATCCAATTCCTCCATCATCATTCGGACCACCAAAAACCGACCCGTTAACCCGCCGGAATGACCCGTTAACCCACCGGAAAGTTAGTGTACCGGGACCCAAACCGGAATCTTCTTCAATGGAGTTTGAGAAGCTGAAGGTGAAGGAAGCAAAGGAAAGGAAAGAGGAAACAAACAAAAAGATAGCTTCACAGAAAGCTGTATCGATTATTCTTCGAAGAGAAGCTGCTAAAGCAGTGATTGAGTATAAGAAGAAGAAAGGGAATTCGAAGAAATTATTGCCTCGTACTGTTCTTGAAGCTCTTCATGAACGTATTACTGCTTTGCGTTGGGAATCTGCTCTGAAGGTTCGTGTTTTTCATTGTTAATTTTGAAACCACAAATGGGAATTTTGAATTTTTTCACTCTTTTGGTTTTTAATTTTGGAACCCCAAATGGGGATTTTGAGTTTTTTCACTCTTTTTGGTTGTTAATTTTGAAACCCAAATGAGAATTTTGAGATTTTTTTCTGTTTTTGGTTCTTAGTATTGGAAACCATTGTTCTCGGAATTGATAATCAGGGTGTAGTTTCTTACTGCATATTGTGTTTTTTGCTCTTTTTGATTGTTATTTTGGAACCCAAGTTCGAATTTTTGGAAGTGGAGCTTGATGCAGCTAGTAAAGTTGTTGTCACGTGATCACAAGCTCACGGTTTTGAGCTGTGGAAGAAAAGAAAAACCTCTTGTATGAGGGTAATGTTGTGTACAATTGACCCTGGTGGTCCAGCCCACTGAGTAAAGTTGTTGTCGCGTAATCACGAGCTCACGGTTTTGAGCTGTGGAAGAAAAAAAAAACCTCTTGTATGAGGGTAATGTTGTGTACAATTGACCCTGGTGGTCCAGCCCAGTTAGTAAAGTTGTTGTTGCGTGGTGGATCGACTCATCAAGTTCCCATTGAAATAGGATCCACACAAGGAAAAGCACTTGCCATTCGTTGGTTATTAGCGGCATCCCACGAGCTCACGCTTTTGAGCTGTGGAAGAAAAAAGAACCTCTTGTATGAGGGTAATGTTGTGTACAAGTGCCCCTGGTGGTCCAGCCCAGCTAGTATAGTTGTTGTCACGTGATCACGAACTCACGGTTTGAGCTGTGGAAGAAAAAAAACCCTCCTGTATGAGGCTAATGTTGTGTACAATGGACCCTGGTGGTCTAGCCCTTCCTCGGATAACGCACATAGTGGGAGCTTAGTGCACGGAGCTGCGTTTTATTAAAGTGGAATATTTAGGGTGATAATCATGGTGCAATTTCTTGTCTGTACTGAGAAGGTACTATTGTAACTGCATGTGTGTGCTCTTTGTTTCTTGATTTTGGAACCCAAGTTGGAATCTTTATGGGAATTGATAGTCATAGTGCAATCTTTTGTCTGCACTAACGAAAGTACTATCGTAACTGCACGTTGTCCAACACATGTGAAGAACCTAAGTTGGAGTTTTTCCGGGAATTAATAGCATGGATCCAACCTTTGATCTGTTTTTCATCGAGCTGAGGGTCTATTGAAAACAACCTCTCTACCTCTAGGGTAGGGGTAAGGTTTGGATACACCTCCCGTCTCCAAGACCCCACTTTGTGAGATTACAGGGGATATGTTGTTGTTGCTGATTGTTCATGTTTTAGAGGAAACATTTTCTAGATTCCAAATAAAACAATGTATTCTAAATTCATTTTGATAGTTCAGAAACATTTGCTTTTGTTTCGGCGAATGTTACTAAATCATTTAGAGACTCGCTAGAACCTGACCATCCAATATTATCGTGATTTTTTTTGTCCGTCAGGTCTTTGAACTCCTCCAGGAGCAGTTGTGGTACAGGCCCAATCCCGGTATTTATATCAAATTAATTGTCATGCTTGGGAAATGTAAGGAACCTGAGAAAGCTCAATCTTTATTCGAGATGATGGTGGAGGAAGGCTGTGTCGTGAATCAAGAAGCTTACACTGCTCTTTTGTCCGCCTATAGCCGTAGTGGTCGCTTTCACGAAGCTTTTTCTATCCTGGAAGAGATGAAGAACATTCCGAACTGCCTCCCGGATGTCTTCACATATTCCATCCTGATAAAATCCTGCCTGCAGGTTTATGACTTCGACAAAGTGCAAATTCTGCTTTCCGACATGGAATGTATGGGGATCAAGGCCAATACAGTAACATATAATACTCTCATTGATTCCTATGGGAAAGCGAAAAGGTTTGATTGCTATTCATTGTTACGGTTCTATTCATTGAAAGTTCTAATTACAACACAACTAGAAATGAGTTTCTATCAACTTACGAAATCGAAAATGGGAGTTGTAACAACTGAAACACATTATGTAGATTATCAGATCGAAAACCTTAAGCTACATAATCATATCTAACTTTAGTTTTGTGACATCTTTGCTGAGAAAATGTTTTTGTATACTTTGATTATCATTTTCTCGAGGAGAATTAGTTTTCTATGATAGGGCAATTGATTCTTTCCTTTAATTGCTAAAGGTTCAAAGAGATGGAATCTACACTTGTTGAGATGCTACGGCGAAGAGACTGTAAGCCAGATGTCTGGACCATGAACTCAACACTGAGAGCATTTGGTGGCAGCGGGCAAATTGAAATGATGGAAAAATGCTATGAGAAGTTCCAGAGTGCTGGAATTATACCTAGTATCAAGACATTCAACATACTCTTAGATTCATACGGGAAAACAGAAAATTACGAGAAAATGGGTGCTGTGATGGAATTTATGCAGAAGTATCATTTTTCATGGACCATAGTTACTTACAATATCGTAATAGATGCATTTGGAAGGGCTGGAGATTTAAAGCAAATGGAATTTCTTTTTAGGCTGATGCAGTCTGAGAGGATAAAACCGAACTGTGTTACTCTTTGTTCTCTCGTAAGAGCTTATGGGAAAGCTGGCAAAGCTGAAAAACTTGGAGCTGTTTTGCGGTTTATTGAGAATTCTGACGTGGCACTTGACACCGTGTTTTTTAACTGTCTAGTGGATGCATATGGGATGATGGGATGCTTCACAGAGTTGAAAGGGGTGCTCGAGATGATGGAACAAAGTGGATGTAAGCCAGATAAGATAACATACAGAAGTATGATTAAAGCATATTCAGTAAATGGAATGACTAACAAAGCATCAGAGCTCCGAAACATACTTGCCTCGTTGGAGAAGGCACGATAGCCTCATAGTTCAAAGACGAGCAATAACAATGAGCCAGAACCTAACTTTGTGCATCACAAGTTCGTTGGTCAGATAACTTCTGAGCCACTGTTGTAAGTGACTTCAGAAATGGTTGAAAGACATTGTTCTTGGTGGCCTTAACATTTAACCGGATGCTGTCAGCAAACATCACCAACGAAAACGATCAGGTAAATTTTTAACGTGCTTTGATATGCAACCAGTTCTGTTGTACATCATCTAACGACAACTTTCCTTATCAACTTAATTATCTCGAAATGCATATCGATGAATTTCAACAAGCTCTTTTCAACAAGATATTTGCAAAATACCATTGGTATTTCACTATATTGAGATAATAATTCATTCGGTAGCCACTGATTATTTGTCCTTCGTTTTCATGTAAACGACTCGTTTTCTTCTTCTCCGAGATAGAATTTAGCATTTGACAGTGTTTCGATATCTCTAAAACTGGATTTCTTGCTCTTTTCAGTTGGAATCAGACCGCGGTGGAGACGAGCAATCAATGATGTCACAAACTTTTGCTTCACAGTATCTTGAAGCTCAATTGAAGTTGCAGCTCTTGGACAGCAATCAAAGGATTACTATAAGTGGAAAGCTCCGATGAAAAGTTGGATTACCACTTTACCCCTAAACAAAGTTAAACATATAATTAATTAAATAATATTATTTTAGCGATTTTTTGAATTGTAAGTTATTTATTAGAAACAGAAAGTAGAAAAACAAGAGTCAATTAGAATTTCTATAATTTTAAACAAGTACATGAATCAATGTTTTCTCATTATTTTAGTTGATTAAATAATACTTTATTTTAATTATTTTTTGACTTGTAAGTTATTTATTAAAAAGAAAGTGTGGAAGAACAAGAGTCACTTAGGGTATTTAGAATTGTAAATAAGTACATAAATCGAGATTTTCTCATTTAATCTTAAATCAAAGAATATAAAGAGTTGTAGCTAAATCAATATATACCACTATCAAATATAAAGATTTGACTTTACGAAATTACGAAAACACCGATTAATTTCTTTTCATTAGTTTATCATAGTCCTTTCTTTCATTCGAATTTGAGATTAGCAATATGAGTATGTCGATGACATTCTTTGAAAAGTTCGAACAACATAGCTCTAAAGTTATATATTGCTTAACATGGATCAATATTTTTAGACAAATAAAATATTTTAGTTACTAATATTTCATTTTTGACTTCAGAGAAGCACAAAAACACTAAGTGATTTCTTCTTGTTAATCTATCGTAGTCTTTTCTTTCATTCATTGATTTGACATAATAAAGATAAGATATCAATACATATTTATCCATACTAGATAATGATTTAGAGATTGACAATAGATTGTGTGTTAATTTTCTTTGCATAGTTATAATTTTATCAAATAGTCAAAGAAAGACAATAAAATGAGAGAAAAAATAATAATAACTAATAAGGAACAATTGGATCACATAATCCCAAAATTATTTTTTCAAAATTCCAAAAGTTAGTATTGCCAAGAGAATAAGTATGATAATGACAAACATTGAAAAGTCAAAATCTCAAACACAAGAAGAAAATTATATAAAAATAAATAAATACTATGACCCTAAAAAAACTAGTAAATAAATTCCAAGAAAACATAAAAGAGTAATTAATTGCAATTTTGGTCCTCATCTTATAGATTGAAAACACAATGACACAATACCTTTGCTTCTTGTAGTAGTTGTTTTGTGATTTAAGCTTTAATATCGAGTAAGTTAGGATCGATTATAAATATTTTTATTGATCATATTTTTCTATTCAAATTAATGTAATGATAAAAATGCTAATGTGTTCAAAAGAGACAAAGGAAGTCCTTAATTGGACAACCTAATAATGAGGAGGTAACAAATATAATTGATTAAGATTTTATGGTTGTTGTGATGATATAGGTGATTTGTGATGGTAGAGTTGATTGACGTTAATAGTTGACGATATTGATGGTGGTGACTGAAAAAATGTGTAGTGAATTATAAGGTGTTGGTGATAAGCCGTCGTGAAATGATTTGTAGTAAAGATTGACCATAGTAGTGATAGTGACCGAGGGTGATGATGGAGGTGGCAGCAACGACAGTGATAGTTTATATAATTATAATAATAAAGGTAATAAGTGTGTGACCAGTAGATGGTAATAATCCATGATGATTGTGATAACAAAGGTGATTGATGATAGATGTGGTTTATAACGATGGAGTTGGTTAATGTTAGCAGTTTACAATGTCGATGGTGATTAAAGAATGTGTAATGATTAAAAATGCTATTTGTGGTAGTTGATAATGGTGTTAATTACGATTGTGGAGATAATTGGTAATAGGATTTGACTGCAATAACGCTAGTGATTGATAATGATGGTGGTGAATGAAAATGATCGCAACAATGAATATAATTATAATAATGGAGGAGGAAAATATGATTGCGACTAACAATAGTTGTTGTCACCTATGATAGTTGCGATGACATTGATAATTGATATGGTGGTGGATATACACGATGGTTGTCGTGGTTGAAATCGACTGTGATTACAAAGGTGGTTATAGTGATAGTTGACAGTTATGCACAAAGTGTCGACGAAAAGTCAAAAATTAAACACATGAATTATATTAAGACTTTATTCAATATCTTAACGATTAAAATCTATTCCGAACAAATAAATACTTCACAATTTAAAACTTAAATGGGGACTAAAGTGTATTTTTAACATAGTTGAGAGACCAAAGTTTCAATTTTCTCAAAATATAATAAAACATACTTTTAGTATTATTTCATTTCAGTCCTCATAAAATTTAAAACATACAAAAAAGTATGCAAATACTTACCAAAATATCAGTTTCACTCTCTCATACTTCTTCTTCTTCATCTGCCGCTCTTCTCTTCTCCAAATCTCTTCGACCCAATTTTTTTCATCACCGAAAGAACCCCTTTTCATACCCAATTCAGCCCAATCGCTGCCGTGTGTTGTTTTCTTCTTCACCGTCAATGGAATCAGCTGCTGTGACGGTTGATTCAGTTGCTGACAAATTGAAGAAGCAGAGTTTGGGAAATGATGGAAGTAACAGTAAACGTATGTTGAAACTTGAAGAGCTCAATTGGGATCATTCATTTGTTCGTGAACTGCCTGCTGATCCAAGAACAGATACCATTCCAAGAGAGGTTTTTTTTTTTTCAAAATTCCCCCTTTTTCTGTTTTTGTTAGTATTTGCGTTTTTTTTATGCTGTATGAGATTGGGTTTTAATTAAATTTATGATCTTTATTAGATTGTTATTGTAAATTGAATTGTTTGAGGAGTGTGATTTCAAGTTGGGGTGTGGTAGGAGTGGCCTCTGTGATGGGCAAGGTGAGGGATGTGAGGGTGAGATGCTTTGGGCGTATGAGGGGAAGATGCAAAAATGTCCAAGGTGCGAGAGGTTAGCTAGAGTGGGTATAAGGAGAGGTAGAGGTAGGCTAGAGAAGTCTTGGGAAGAGGTTATTAGAAATGAATGATACTCGTGTAGCTTACTGAGAACTAGATATGGAGGTCGAGGATTGTGGTAGAAGGTTGAGTGTTGTCTAGTTCGCTTATCAGTATGAATATTATTACTTTTCCTACCATCATACTTTTGTTTGTGATTTGCCTACTGATTGAAGAACATATGTGTTTTTTCTGTTGAATTAAAATTGGATTTTTATTTAATTTATCATCTTTCTCGAAATGGTTGTTTTGGAGTGAATAGTTGGAATTTCATGAATACTTCGCTGATTTTGAGTATGTGTTATGATATTATTGTAAGGTATAGGACTTGAGTCTCACATGGGTTAAATGGGGGCTGATGTGGATCGTATATAGCCTTAGGCTCTCCCTCCTTAATAGCTAGCTTTTGGGGTGTGGTTCTCCCGGGGTAGTATCAATGGTATCAAAACCATCTACCACCCTTCGTTCCCGGCGGCACCTGACTCGAAAAGGGCTACCTGGGAAAGAGATACCTACTTGTGGTAGAGTGAAAGCTACCCAGTGTGGAGTTGTCGAGGACGATGGATGCGGAGAGTGGTGGTTTGTTATGATCCTATTGCAAGGTATGGGACTTGAGTCCCATATCGGTGAGATGGGGAGCTGATGTGGAGCTTATAGCCTTATACAGCTTTGGGCTCTCCCACCTTAACAGCTAGATTTTGGGTGTGGTTCTCCCTGGGTTGTATCAAATCAAGTTGGGACTTCTAATGCTCTTACTTGTGGAAAGGATTCATCACTTTATGTTCTGATAGTTTATGAGACAGTTTCTTTGGTCGTAAAGCAAAAAAGGTGAAATTCTTGATGTTGTACATGTAATAAGTGCTGCAGTCCCTTTCACTTTTAATGTGTAGAAGTTGTGCTTCCACCAATTTTCTTGATAGATTAAAATTAGTTTTAGTTGAGGCTCCCTTTCTTCGATCCCACGTTTCAGGTACTATGTAAGTTCTGTGAATTCAATTCCCATTTGGAAATATTGGAATGGTTTACAACCTTTATAGAAAAGGAAATAAAATAAACTCGTTTCATGGCTCCTAGATAAATGAGATAGGTGAATCTTCTGATAGTAGTGTCTGCATAGCAAGAAAATTGAAATCCTCGTTTTACATATTTAGTAAGTGCTGCAGTTCCCTTTGACTTCAAAGATGATGTGATGACGTTGATATTGTTGCCTTGAGGTGTGGAATTATGTCGCAAGTTATTTATTGGAGTCAATTATTGTACTTATGTAGGTATTGCATGCATGCTATACGAAAATGTTGCCTTCTGTTGAGGTGGAGAATCCTCAGCTCGTTGT
Organism: Solanum pennellii; assembly: GCF_001406875.1. NCBI lineage: Eukaryota > Viridiplantae > Streptophyta > Magnoliopsida > Solanales > Solanaceae > Solanum > Solanum pennellii. The sequence continues at coordinate 1,280,161 of NC_028637.1, read as the reverse complement.
GTGGTCAGACTCAGTAGCTGAGTTACTTGAGTTGGATCCTAAAGAGTGAGGTTTTAATTCTTGCTGAAGATTGTCCTTTCTAATGTATTGTGATGGAAGTGACACTGAGTTCTTTTAACCTTTCAGATTTGAGAGGCCTGATTTTCCACTTCTGTTCTCAGGGGCATCACCTTTAGTCGGAGCGTAAGTGTCACTTTTCTAGTTTGGATCTGCTTAAACTTTTAGTAGTCCGACAGCATGTTAAGTTGAATTTGCTTCTGCAGTGTGCCTTATGCCCAGAACTATGGAGGACATCAGTTTGGGATGTGGGCTGGTCAGCTAGGTGATGGTCGAGCAATAACTCTTGGAGAGGTTTTGAATTCAAAGTCTGAAAGATGGGAGCTGCAGCTAAAGGGTGCGGGGAAGACCCCATATAGCCGTTTTGCTGATGGTCTTGCAGTTCTTCGGAGTAGTATCCGGGAGTTCCTCTGCAGCGAAGCAATGCATAGTCTTGGAATCCCAACTACAAGAGCACTCTGTCTTGTGATGACGGGAAAAAATGTCAGCAGGGACATGTTTTACGAGTATGTTACTCCTTATAGTTTTTGTGACATTTAATCAGCAAGGACACGTGCAATCTATTCACTAAAATTGGTGGAGAACCACCTATCCACCTATATAGTATCTTCACTGTATACTTGGAGTATGTATAGGGAGCCATGTTATAGGATTATGCTCGTGAAACTTGTTTTTTTATCCATTCAAGTCTGTTTTTTGTTCTTTCTATGCTTGACTATATTCATATTCATGCAGCGGGAATCCAAAGGATGAGCCTGGTGCCATTGTCTGCAGAGTTGCTGAATCCTTTCTTCGCTTTGGCTCTTACCAACTACATGCCTCTAGGGGTAAAGAGGACCTTGAGATAGTGCGTACTTTAGCAGATTACACAATTAGACATCACTTCCCCCATATAGAGAACATGAGTAAGAGTGAAAGCATATCATTCAGCATAGGAGAGAAAGATGATACGGTTGTGGATTTAACTTCAAACAAATATGCAGGTAATATATTGGTTTTCTTGAAGTGGATAATAGGGGTGGATTGTTTATGCCGGTGTGGAATCTGTTCTCCTTTTTAATGCTGAATTAGGTGTGGCCAAAGAGAGTGATGGTATTGCCTCTTGATGAGTAGTCCTAGTCTCAACATTCCAGTTCTCAGCATGACTCTTAATGTTTTTATATGCCTCTGCTAGTGGTCCTTTATGTCCTCCCACGTCTAAGTGGAAGTTATATCATATAATGTGTTTTACCAGCCACTTCTACGGGCTTGGTAGTGATTTGTCAGGCTTCTAACATCCATCTGGTGGTTAGTTTGAGGCAAACCTCTATTGTCAGAATCTAAAACACTCGGTGTAGAGAAAAGGAAGGAATTTATTAATGTAGAGAAAAGGAAGGAATTTATTGTCATTAAAAGATTCTACTTTTTGGTCTCCATACAATGTGGTAATATTGATTATCTTGAACTTGAAGTGGATGTACGGATGGATTGTTCATGCGCTAAATGTCAGTGATAGTAATTGCCTCTTCTGGATAGTAACTGTCTCAGTATTTCCTTTATCAGCAAAGTCTTAATGATTTTCCTTGAACTGAGGGTCTATTGGAAACAGTACACCCTACCCTCTCCTGTCCCCGCTTGTGGGACTACACTGGGTATGTTGTTGTTGTAGTTGGAAAGGAAGTGCCTTACTGTCATAATAAGATGCTACCTTTGGTCTTAGAAGAGAGAAGAATCATATGTTTTGATTTCTGTTTGTTAGTATTTTTAGTTCATCTGACACCGGGAAAAATGGGCTTGGAGTTTACATGTATTCTTGTAATATAGTTCTAACTTCATTTTCATTTCATTCTGTGCTATTTATTGTGCATTTTTGTTATGGAACTGAAGAAAACATATTTTTATTTGCATATTTTGACAAATTACTTTTTCTCACATGCGTTACTATATGGGTCTATTTGTTCAGCATGGGCAGTGGAAGTTGCCGAGCGGACAGCTTCCACGATTGCGAGGTGGCAAGGTGTTGGTTTCACACACGGAGTGATGAATACCGATAACATGAGTGTGTTAGGCCTCACCATTGATTATGGCCCTTTTGGATTTTTAGACGCGTTTGATCCCAGTTTCACACCAAATACCACTGATCTACCTGGCAGAAGATACTGCTTTGCGAATCAGCCGGATATAGGTTTATGGAATGTTGCTCAGTTTGCTACTTCTCTATCTACTGCACAGTTGCTAAATGATAAGGAGGCAAATTATGCCATGGAGAGGTGACGAAAAATATTACCATTTGCTGGAGCGTATTCTTTCCATTGCTTTATACTGTTGAGTGACGTTTCGTCTATCCACTTTTTTAGGTATGGCATAAAATTTATGGATGACTATCAAGCTATCATGACCAAAAAGCTTGGTTTGGTCAAGTACAATAAACAAATGATTGGTGAACTACTTAAGAATATGGCTGTCGATAAAGTTGATTACACAAACTTCTTCCGATTACTATCAAACATCAAAGCCGATCCTACAATTCCAGATAACCAGTTACTGATTCCTCTGAAAGCTGCGCTATTGGATATTGGTCAGGAGCGCAAGGAAGCTTGGACAAGCTGGGTGAAATCCTACATACAGGAGGTATGTATAATTATCTTCTTTTCTTTGAATTAGGAGTCATCTTCTTCTCGAGCTCAGTCGTAGACTCGTAGTGCATCGTAAATCATATCGACTAAGTCATATCATCTTTGCAAGTTAAGTCCCATTTCTTAACATACATAACTTCATTTTTTTGCAACTGTGGTTGTAATTTTTATTTTTGTGTTGACGATGATATATAATTCTGGTGTGAAACCATCTCTGTGGTTTACAATCTGTTATTTTGTTCGAATGACAAATTGTAACCACGTATAAACAATATAATTTTCTGCCGAATGGGGCTTGGATGAGACTTCACCCTATCTGGCTCCACCCCTTCTCCTTCTCTGTAATGCAAGATTCTTAACTAGTCACTATTCTACTCTACAGCTCTCTACTATCGGTGTATCAGACGATGAGAGGAAGGCCTCGATGAATTCTGTTAATCCAAAGTACATCCTTAGAAACTATTTATGCCAAAGTGCAATAGATGCAGCTGAACAAGACGATTTTGGGGAGGTCCGACGACTACTGAAAGTTATGCAACGTCCATTTGACGAACAACCTGGCATGGAGAAGTATGCGCGTCTGCCTCCAGCGTGGGCTTATCGTCCCGGTGTAGGCATGCTTTCATGTTCCTCATAAATTCTCTCTACTATATAATACAAGATATTAACTTGTATATGCATTAGAAATTTTAGCTTAAAGTTCTTGTAGTAATGTGTAAAAGGTATAGCTATTCTCTTTTTACACCGCCTTTTTTTTTCGGAGGGTGGGGTGCGGGTAAGGATGGGGGTGGGTTTGTAGCATTTCTACGCGTATTTTGCGTGAGAAATACATTTTTTTCGCGAGTTCCATACCAATATACATGCGTTTTATGCATTGTGCAGAGACGGATTCATGATTTGAACATAGTAGTGATTGATTATCGTACTTAAAAAATTGTTCGATCTCCTTGCACTCTCTCTCTCTATTTATTTATTTTCAAACTTCTTTTCATGCCTATTTTAGTGTGAGTGATTGTTATAAACTTATATCGATATTTGACGTTTAGATTTTATTTAGTTGTTACATGCAAACACGTCATTTCACAAAATGTGTACAATATAATAATAAAAGAATTTTGATACATCCCAATAATTAAACGTTTCACAATTAGGAAACTAAATTTATTATTATAATCTCGATTTTCCAACAAATTGAGATTTTTTTCTTTCGACCATATTTCGATTGTTAATACCGCTACCATATATAACAGAGCTTTACACGTAATAGTATATTCTCATAACAACAACATATCTAATATAATTTTATAAGTGAAATTTAAAGAGGATAGAATATACGCAAACGAAAAAAATCAAAACATAATTTATTTAGTGAAAAATTTATAATTGACATACATTGTATCGGAAGTAAAATCATAGTTACAATTTTATTAAAGCAAATAAGATTTAAGATGCTCAAATAGGTAAGATAATAATTTTAATTAATGATTAGAATGATTTATAGGAATTTTTTTGCATATAAGAATAAAATATTCATCGTAGTTATATTTCAAAAGTATTTTTTTAAATATGTTTCTTAAAGAATATTTAAAAGTTAAATCGATCGATTTGCCCTTCTATTTAAGTTTCCTCTATTTACCTTAAGCATTTTTTTCGTTTCTATATATTTATCTTACGATATTTATCTTACTTATGATAGATTGCAATATTCTTTTGTCGTTGTCTAACACACTCATCGATATTTTTAAAAAATTTGAATAATATTATTTCATATTATATTATTACTGTTTAAAAGTATGTATCGTAGTTTCTTTTTCCCAACTAACCTTAGCTGTGCTTGTTTGATCTTGAAAAAACATAGATTCAAATGCTTAAAATATAATACAAGAAATAGTACATATAAAAGAAAGTGGACAAATTTGGTATTTTGTGAAAAGTCACATGAACATGTTCTTTAATTTTATATAATATAGTCTTAAAATTAGAAAAAAATAAAATTATTTGAATCAAAGAGATCTACTTAATATTAGTCAAATTAGGTCTCACATGTCTTGTTGCTTCTATGGAGTCAATTTACATTTTATACCCTATATTCACGTGGTGGTCATAAAAGTTCTGTTTCGATATAAATTTATATTTTTGTATCATATATTATAAATTATGTTTAGAAATAATTTCAATTTTTAACGAACTTATCATATACATAAGTTCAATATCATTTGTGAGACTTTTCTCGGTTAATTTTCAGTTAGTATTTTATTTTTTTAAAATTATGAAACTTTTTAATGCGAATCTTAAAAATTATGAACGATATTCTTTAAATATTACTATCATTTTTTTCTTATATTTTATCCATTTACACATGTTTTGTCAGATTAATCACAAGCTATAACTTGACTATATATCAAGAATGGATTCCTCTTTTTTTATATATAAAAAAAAAAAACCAATATATTTCTCCATTTTTCATTTGAAATTAAAGTTCTCCACACTATGGAAAATAGTCATAGAACATTATTTCTTCTTACTTTAATTTTATTTTTCTCTCATTTATTCATCATTGTTTTTTCATTTGAAGACACATTAATTCTTGAAGAAATAAAATCCAAATATTCAAGAAGATTAATGGTTTCTTTTAATTCAATTTCTACAAATATTGGCAATGTGAATGAGAAAAAAGGTTTGAAAAATGATTTGAGAAGAAAACCTAGAAGTTCTTCAAATCCAATTCAAAATAAAATACATCATTGATATTTTTATTTATTTTTTATCTTTTTTTCTTTTTTTTGTTCTTGGTTTCTTCTATTTTCATTCTTAACAATTTAGAATTCAATGAAAAAAAGAGAATTTAACATTTATTTCCTCTTTTTTATTTTATTTTTATTTGTAAATTAGTCTTTTTCATATATTTTCATTTTTATGACGTTTATAGAAAAGGACTTACAGACTTCTAGTTTAGCTGGTGAGCGCTTTTGAAGAAGAATATATGCACGTGACATTTTAGAAGAATTTCATTTCGGAATGGAAGAGAAAGGTGAAAGATTTTACAAAGGCATAACAGGAGCTCACACGATATGCATAGAGACAAATTCGTAAGATTTGTTGGGCCAAAAACAAATAATACGTATTATGAGCTTGTACGGTAACTTTTTCGATATCAATTTGATATGATTGTGTCATATGTGAGTGTTATATTCATTTATTCTTATTTGTTTTTATGAAATTTTAAAATTGTGAATCAATTGATTAAGGTAGGAATGACATTTTTTTTAATTAATGTATAACATTGATGAATATGCAAATATATACATAATATTGTTATTGAGTTCCTTTCCTTTTCTTTTTTTTTTTTGTTTTTCTTTTGTCTAATTTTAATGAAGTGAAAAGATATATTGTTGTATTTTTTATTATATAGGATGAGATCCTCTAGTACAATTTTGCTCAAAAAGTAAAATATTATTATAAAAAGCATATATAATATAAGTAATAATAAGTATAAAAAAAGGTTTAGTGAGATAAATGGAAATAAAATTCTCTTATTCTTAATCAGATATCTCAATTTTGAGATTTGTCCCTTAAATGAGCCTATGCAACTGTGTTTGTGTTAGTATAATCGCATCACAATCTTGCATAGTATAATTTCGATCTTCCTTTTCTGAGTTCTACGCAACCTAAATTTAAATAAGTCGAATTAGTGAGCTTGGCATAACAAGGGTTCTTTTTAACGACGTCATTCATCGTAATATTAAGACTTACTAAGCATATGTTTCATTTAATATGATTTGATATAATGTCAAGGGTTAGCTTGGGACCACTCAACTGAATCTGAATATCGTATCTCGACTGGGGTATAGACACGGATCGTAACACTCTTTATCTCTTTCAAAATCATAGTTTTAGTAAAAATAAAATATTAAGTATTAAAGAAAGAATTACTTGATAATTTATTTAGTTTAAATACTTTACTCGTTATCGGGATGAAATCACCTCAGTGAAATCCAAAGATGATATGCAAATCGAACATACCATTAATTTAATTCTATATATTTCAACTTTAAATAATAAAAAGAAAGAGTAATCGTTCTATTAAATCCATTCTTAAAGATGATATATAGATACAAAGAACAAAAAAGAAACACATAAGCAATGCTATTAACTATTCTTTTTCGATCTTGTCTTGATAATGAAAATTATAACAAAATCTAATGTAACGATCAATTTGTTTTCGAACACAAAAAAAAATCCTAAACTAAAAGCAAGTTATAAATAAATGAACAATTCAACGAGATAAAGACGATGGTAAGGCCAAAGCTATTGAGTTCTATCGAAACCCTACCATATATGTTCTCTATCAAACCTCAACTCCATCTTTCTCATTTGTCATTCAGCTAGAAAACACCAGTTTATGATACTAAACCGCGTGTTGAAAATTGGATTTCGTTGATAGGGGATCACATTATGTCGTAAATACTTACCGTGCAAAGGCCAGCGTCGTGAGGACTACAAAGAGTTGATGAATTCTGCAATAAAAATTACCATCTGGGAATCATAGGCATGGCTCTCCAACTCAAAATGGCCAATACCTTCAATTAGATGAGTTTCGACACGTCCTGCTGCAGATTTAAGCTTATTGTTCAGTTGTTTCACGGTGGTGAATCCGTCTTGTGTCCCCATGATGAAGAGCTTTGGTTTAGGTGACTTCAATACGTTTTGGTGATGTCGCCCGAAGAGGACTGATGCCAATAAACCAAAAGGGTAACCAATACTTACATAGCCTACAATCTGTTCAACCTGATCCACAGCAGAGCCTGCTATTGGTGCACCTGTTAAAAATGTATATTGATAATGAGATAACAACAACAACATATTCAGTATAGTCCCACAACGTGAGGTCTGGGGTGGTAGAGTGTAATGAAAAGCAACTGCATTAGCAAGAAGCCGTATTGAAAACAATTAAGAAGGGAGTAGCAACAACAAATAATACGATAATTGTTAACCAGTCCATGTTGGTTGCATTTATCAACATGGCAAGTTCCGGAGAAGAATCAACTGCATATGTTACTACAGAATCTATGCAACATCTTCTCTCATTGATTTAGAAGTAGCTTGTGTTGTAAAGAAGCAAAAGTACTAGTAATCTGCTCAAACGGCATTTGACATGGTATATTGGAGAATATGATAGAGAGACGTGATTTTATTGCTTACCAAATCAATGCAACGAGCACTTAGATGAGTCATGCAACTCATTTAGAAGGTGTAAGAGGGAATAAACTAACGACAAAGGGGATATATATCGTAGAATTTATAAATAGAGCTGAATGAAACATCATTTTAAACGCTCAACTGGATTTTCTAGAAGTGAAAACGATAGGTAGCCTCTAACTTCTAATTCTTTAACCTATTTTCCCGCTCTCGCTTCAAGTTCTCTTCCTACTTCTAGCACTTTAAACTAAAGAATTGATCTGGTTTAACCGGAAAAAATGGTCTTACTTCCTCTACATTCTTCTTTCCCTCTTCCGTTATTTAAAAAAGACAACTACAATCTCTGCTATATATACTTACGTTGTCATACATCACGACAGGCTTGAAATGACCATAAAGGGCTAAAGTTTTTGTTCTAGACATGTTTAAACTTAGGCGGCAACTAACCTTGATTTTACTATTCAGAGAAGGCAATGGAGACCGTTCAAAGTAAGGAGATCAGCGAGACAGGCATATATGAGAGGATGGGAAAGCAGTGATCTTCGGAAACTTCCCTTCTTCCGAAAGAAAAAGGAAAAGACATGCATCATCACAGAGCAAAAAGCAGTTTTATCTAATTGTTGCCATTGTGTGCATTTTTTGTGGCAAAGCTTTCTATAAATGATTCATGGTCATTAATGATTGCCAACAGAAGAAAGTTGTGAGTCAACTCCGCCAGGGACGTGATTTTAGACCCCTAACGTTCTTGAGAATCGCTTGCTGCTGCATGTACCACAGAAATATTAAAAAACAAACTAGTTTGAAGATAACTATTTATAGTTCATCAATCTGATTGTTTTACGGTAGCATTTCTTTTTTAAATACAACATGATTAAATGTGTACTACTTTAGCACCTCCTCGATTTTCATGGACAAGAAAGAGAGAATGAAACATCCAACACCTATGCCATTAAAAGTAGCAGCAAAAGAAAATAACAAGTATGGACTTGAGTAGCAACAAATCACGTGTGCTTGAAGGATGGATGTTAAAGACACCAAGTATTTGCAAAATAGAGCTCTACAACAACATCCCTAGTGTAATCCTACAAGTGAGGTTTGGAGAGGGTAGAGTGTCCGCAGACCTTACCCCCTACCTTGGGAGGTAGAGAGACCGTTTCCTATAGATACTCAGCTCAAGGAAGAGAATATCAAAGAAGATCGAAAAAGAAATAACGGGAACAAAGAAATCATGGCAAACTACTATAGCAAGCATGACAAAACATTCTGCAAGAAAGCACAGTCCACTTAACCTAATAGTGTGTAATTAGAGCACATAACATGAAGTCCTTAAGAAAACTCTAAACTTTAGAAGAACAAGAAACTTCTAAAAGATATTCCTCTCAATAGACCTCGATAATCACAAGTTACCAGCTTTAAAATTAAAAAAAAAAAAACCTCTACAACCACCTAATATTGAATATGGATGAACCAAAACCACAACCCATGAGTTCTCTTTGCTTCCTTCTTCTCCTACTGCTTCTTCCACTTCCTTTTCCTAAAACAGGCTATGGGTTCGGTGGCAAGTTCGGTACACACAACCTTCAAATCCTAGATTCGCCTTAAAGGATACAAAAGCTTCAATCTAAAATTCAATAGGAAAAGGAAAACATTTACTTTCTCTACTGAAAGCATGCAGCAGTTTCCTATCAAATGCGACTCAAGAATTAACTTTCTAGATGGTAGGAATCAACTTATATATCCTTGTAATCTGACAAACTCAACGCATCTAGCTGTCTACTGCACTAAACTAGAGTATTTAGCTACAATTAAAGCTATCAGGAAACAGTCAGTAATTCTCTTAAAATTAAATGAATAGATGACACAATTGCACTCTTTATTTGGAAAACACAAGAATGACACAAAAAAATAGGAAAATCCTTCTAAATTGTGGCAATACTATATCAAGGTCATTGAATCAAACATCAAACACATTCATCAAACACGCTTAATAAAGAGACAACCCCATCATTCCGAAGAACCAAAAAACCATATATAGACGCTAAAAACCTATGTTGCTCAGATTCTTCAAATATGTCTACTTTTGGAGAATCCAACACGAGTGAGGCACTAAAAGTGAAGAGTTCATGCAACTCAGCTAAAATACAAAAATATCTACACTATCAGTGTAGTTTAACTGTTAAATAAACTGACACAATGCAGTCCTTGTTTGGAGTTACAACAACAACAACATATTTAATGTAATCCCACAAAGTGCTAAGTGAAACCTTATCCCAACCTGGAGGAAGAAAAAGCTATTCCAATACGATAATTGAAGAAGTCATTGAACAACATCATAGAAAGCATAACTACAACAAAACAAAACAACGAAAACGATAATCAAAGCATAAGGAGTAGCAAACAAGAAGCTACACGAGTAATACTACAACTACTAGTATGGAAGTATAAGCAACACCACACTCTACTACCTCCTAACCTACTACCCTAACTTCTAAATAGTGGAATACTACATAAGTGACATTGAATCAAACATCAAAACAAGAAGCTACACGAGTAATACTATGACTACTAGTATGGAAGTATAAGCAAGAGCGCATTCTACTACCTGCTAACATTGAATCAAACATCAAAACAAGAAGCTACACGAGTAATACTACGACTACCAGTATGTACGTATAAGCAAGACCATGCTCTACTACCTGCTAACCTACTACCCTAACTTCTAAATAGTGGAATACTACATAATCAAACATCAAAACAAGAAGCTACACGAGTAATACTACGGCTACTAGTATGTAAGTATAAGCAAGACGACACTCTACAACCTACTACCCTAACTTCTAAATAGTGGAATATCATATAAGTAACATTGAATCAAACATCAAAACAAGCTTTAACTTAAAGACAACCCCATAAACTTAAAACCCCCAAAAATGACATCTTTACACTAAAAAAAAAAAAGAAAAAAAGAAACAAATTTAAATTCTATATACCTGCAGAAGAACCCACCAACAAAATCTTGTTGACAGATAGATTTTCACAACCCCATTTACAAACAGCCACCACATCCTTAATTTCTTTAAACCCAGTAATAGAAGGCTTCCCAGTTGATCTTCCAACACCTCTCATATCAAAGGTCAAAACTTTATACCCTTTTCTTGATAACCCACTTGCTATTCCTCTCAATAGACTCTGACAACCACCTAATATTGAATATGGATGAACTAAAACCACCACCCATGAGCTATTTTTGCTTATTTCTTCCCCTAATCCTTCTTCTTCTTCATTTTCATATGGGTTTGGTTTGAAAATTGTGGTATGGAGCTTAACCCCATCACTGGTTTCCACTATACAAGAATCTATAGTAGGAGTTGTTGACATTTTTGATGATTTGGGGAAGAATTGGACAGGCCAATTGCCTGTTTAGGTTTTTTGAGGGGTCAAAATGACAAATTGGAAAAGTTAAGGATCAATCTTTGCTAATTTTATAAGTTAAAACTTTTAACTTGGTTTCAATGATATATATGCGCGCTTTCTTAAAGAAAACTTAGAAATAGCAAACATAATAGTCGTAATAATGTTTTATAAATATAGTTTCGATAATTTCGCGTTATAGTTATGATTTTATTTGCTATAGAGGTTGCGATTTGTATATTTCTGCTCATTTGTAGATTTTATGTACAAATATATAAATAAGCTAAATATATACAAATTTTGTATTCAATAGATTCACGAATTTTTTAGAACTCAGTTGGTATATTTTATTTGTCAATATACAAACATGATAATTTAATATGAATTTTTTAAAAAATGGTATAGAAATAGTTAGGACAAGCATATACGAAATTCAGGATTTATACAATCAGAAAATGAATTTTACAAATTCTGAAATTATATAAATCAAAATTTGAACTGCATATGCTTTTAAAATTAAATCATAAATTCAAACTTGGTATGAATTAATATATAATATATTTTCACATATGTATTTAAGCTGTAAATTAAAATACTTAAAAAGATATTTGACCATAAATATTAAATATTTTTTAAAAAAAATGAGCAAATCTTTCAAACTTATTAATTTACATAAAATAAAAAATCAAATTTTATCCAAAATATATATAAATGAATAGATGGCAAAAAAACAGAAAATACATTTAATTCTTTTTGCCACATTTTTACATTTTGACCATAAATATTAAATATTTTTTTAAAAAAATGAGCAAATCTTTCAAACTTATTAATTTACATATAATAAAAAATCAAATTTTATCCAAAATATATACNAAATCTTTCAAACTTATTAATTTACATATAATAAAAAGTCAAATTTTATCCAAAATATATATAAATGAATAGATGGCAAAAAAACAAAAAATACATTTAATTCTTTTTGCCACATTTTTACATTAGATGCCTTTATTTCATTCAAATCCATATATGAACAAAAGTGTATTCAAAATTCCAATAAATATTCCTTAAAAAAGTGTGACCATTTTAAAAAGAAGAAAAAATTGAATCTTTATTTATCAGTTGATTTAATTTATCTAAAAAAAATTATTTAGAAAATGGAGAAACTTCAAGTCCAAGATGATCTTTGGCTTGCATGTTCAATGAGAAGGCATGGATTAGACAAGTGGGAAATGGTGGCTGATGAATTCTCCAAAATCATTTTAAATTATCGCGGATCTGTTCTGTATATATCGCCCGTAGAATGTCAAATTAAGTACGAAAGTCTCAAAAAACGTTTTCTGAATTTGTACCAGATAAATTTTAATGAAGAAGTTGATGATGAAAGTGCATTCGTAAAGTTGATGGCAGATCTGCTTAAAGATACTTATAAAAATATTCTGAGCGAGGAGTTCAAACTATGTGATGCTTCAGCTGAGTAAGATCTATTTTTTTATTTTTTAAAATAGCAACCAAAAAAAACCCCTCTTTTTTTCTTTGTTGATTTAATTTTTGTTTATGATGCTTGGAGAATTGTGGTTTTTTCATGATTAATTTTTAATGTGATCCTCATTTGTATGATGGATTTTTTAAAAAATAAATTGATTAGTAGGGGACATAAATTTAAGGTATATATCTTCTCTAGATCTTAGGATTTATAGAGCACAAATAAAATATCATTAATTGGTACATCTACCACTAAAAAAAAAATTCTCTGTGTAGAATTAATTATGAACTTTTTGAAGACAAATTTCATTGTTAATTCATAAATTTTTTCTTATAAAAAAAAACTAAATAATTGTTGGCTTAAAAAATTGTCCCCAAATAATATAATTATTCATTAGTTTTGCCAAGTTTATGTTTGTAGTAGATCTATTTTTTAGATGAAAAGCTAAAAAAGAAAAATCAAATTTTTAATAAGTTAAATTGTTTAAATAAAGACTTCATATTTTTTATTGTGCCTTTTCCAAACTAGCTACTCTTTATTGGGTTTATAATCCTTATTTATCAAACAGTCTGTGTAATTATTTATCGTCTCTCTTTAAATACATATATTATTTTCCTCGATGATTTCTAACTAAGTATTTCTAATTTTCAATTATAAGTCTAAGAGGTGAAATTATATATTCTCTCTTTTTTTACAAGTTTAACAAGAAGACAATTTGATGATTGATTTATTTCTGCGCAATTATTTATCGTCTCTCTTTAAATGTATATATTATTCTCCTCGATGGTTTCTACAAGTATTTCTAATTTTCAGTTATAAGCCTAAGAGGGTGAAAGTATATATTCTCTAATTTCTTTTTACAAGTTTAAACAATTTGACGATTGATTTGTTTATCTTTACATTTATTTTGTGTGTATATAGGAAAACACTTCGCAATCTATGCATATTAGAAGCAGAAAAAAGAATTGGTGATGAGGAAAAAGGAGATGATACATCTAATGACAAAATGGATAATATTCATCCGGATTTTATTGAAGTTCTTGATGTGCTGAGATCTCATAAGTATTGTTCGCTTTTTGAATCTCGACTTCCTAGTCAGGTAAATTCATAGTTAATTTATTATTAAACTTTACATATCTCGTAGAGTAATATACTCTTAATGTTTAGCATCTCGACTTCCCAGTCAGATAATTTATTGTTAATCTATCATTAAATTTTACCTATCTAGTAGAGCAATAATTCTTATTGTTTAGCAACCAAAGTTATATCATCTATATTTCTTTTAGTGTTTGATATACAAAAGATGGATATATATATATATATTGCTTTCATAAAAGTGAATCTTATTTTTAAAAAAGAATATTTTTTTATTCTATGTTATGTTAAGTGATATTCTTTTCTTTTTAATTTATTATGAAAAAATATTTTATTTAAATTTTGAAATAATTCAATTTTGAACTCCACATCTTTTTACCTCTAAGGACATGTTTTTTTATAGCAGTGTATTAATTAATTAATTAATTTGACTTGTTGTGAAGAAAAAAATTCTGAAATTAATAATCTTAAATGCATCATAATATTTATGTGACTATAAATTTTTCTCCAATTATAAAATAAAAAGTTTAAAGCTTAATTATTATAGACCTATGTCATTTTTGACAGTAAAATATTTAACATATTTAAGACCAATTTTTTTTTCTTTATTAAATTCATTGTAAAATGTGTAATTGTCAATTGTACAATATTAAGATCAATATTAATGCTAATTATTTATTTTTTTAGGAAGATAATCCAAAATCTCGTTATACCAAACAAATTAAGCAGCATATGGATTTACAAATTATTCAAAACAAGCTAGAGCAAGGTGTTTATTCACACATGAGACTTGCCAGCTTCTTCAGAGATCTCTTGTTGATGTTCAACAATGCTATGGTTTTTTATCCGAAAGACACTCTTCAATACTCCGCCGCGTTTGAGCTCAAAGCCATTGTTGTGAGAGAGATGGGTAAGAAACCCTTATTTCGTCGTGAAATTGTGATTGCATTACCTGCGATACGTAACCCAATGTTGGCCAAACAAAAATTGGAGAAAAAGATGCGTAACAAAGCTCAAAGAGATGGTAAGACATGTGTCAAGAGGAGTGTTAAGTGAGGCTTCGAAATTGAAAATCATTTTACAGTTTATTATCTGTACGGATCTAAACTATCTTTTTCTTATTTATTTTATATTTATATAAAAAAAACTTCAAATATTTTACATATTGCTGATAAGGAAGAAGGAGATGATACATCTATTGACAAAAATGGATAATATCTGTCAAGATTTTATAGGAGTTCTGGATGTGCTGAGATCTCACGAATATTGTTTGTTTTTTGAATCTCAGCTTTTCAATCAGGTAAATTAATTGTTAATCTATAATTAAATTTTATGTATCTAGTAGAATTTTTTTGTGATAAATTCTTAACGTTTATCTACGAAAGGTACATCGTCTCTATTTTTTTAATGTTTGATTTACAAAAATATGAATATACATATACATTTCTTTTATAAAAGTGAATTTTCTTTTTAAAATAATAGTATGTAACATTCATCAAACACGCTTAATATAGAGACAACCCCATCATTCCGAAGAACCAAAAAACCATATATAGACGCTAAAAATCTATGTTGCTCAGATTCTTCAAATATTCTACTTTTGGAGAATCCAACACGAGTGAGGCACTAAAAGTGAAGAGTTCATGCAACTCACCTAAAAATACAAAAATATCTACACTATCAGTGTAGTTTAACTGTTAAATAAACTGACACAATGCAGTCCTTGTTTGGAGATACAACAACAACAACATATTTAATGTAATCCCACAAAGTGCTAAGTGAAACCTTATCCCAACCTGGAGGAAGAAAAAGCTATTCCAATACGATAACTGAAGAAGTCATTGAACAACATCATAGAAAGCATAACTACAACAAAACAAAACAACGAAAACGATAATCAAAGCATAAGGAGTAGCAAACAAGAAGCTACACGAGTAATACTACAACTACTAGTATGGAAGTATAAGCAACACCACACTCTACTACCTCCTAACCTACTACCCTAACTTCTAAATAGTGGAATACTACATAAGTGACATTGAATCAAACATCAAAACAAGAAGCTACACGAGTAATACTATGACTACTAGTATGGAAGAATAAGCAAGACCGCACTCTACTACCTGCTAACATTGAATCAAACATCAAAACAAGAAGCTACACGAGTAATACTACGATTACCAATATGTACGTATAAGCAAGACCATGCTCTACTACCTGCTAACCTACTAGCCTAACTTCTAAATAGTGGAATACTACATAATCAAACATCAAAACAAGAAGCTACACGAGTAATACTACGGCTACTAGTATGTAAGTATAAGCAAGACGACACTCTACAACCTACTACCCTAACTTCTTAACACCTCTCATATCAAAGGTCAAAACTTTATACCCTTTTCTTGATAACCCACTTGCTATTCCTCTCAATAGACTCTGACAACCACCTAATATTGAATATGGATGAACTAAAACCACAACCCATGAGCTATTTTTGCTTATTTCTTCCCCTAATCCTCCTTCTTCTTCATTTTCATATGGGTTTGGTTTGAAAATTGTGGTATGGAGCTTAACCCCATCACTGGTTTCCACTATACAAGAATCTATAGTAGGAGTTGTTGACATTTTTGATGATTTGGGGAAGAATTGGACAGTCCAATTGCCTGTTTAGGTTTTTTGAGGGGTCAAAATGACAAATTGGAAAAGTTAAGGATCAATCTTTGCTAATTTTATAAGTTACATTTAACTAGATTTCGAGAAAACTTAGAAATAGCAAACATAATAGACGTAATAATGTTTTATGACTATAGAGTCGATAATTTCGCTTCAAAGTTATGATTTTATTTGCTATGGAGGTTGCGGTTTGTATATTTCTGCTCATTTGTAGATTTTATGTACGATATATAAATAAGCTAATATATACAAATTTTGTATTCAATACATTCACGAAGTTTTTAGAACTCAGTTGGTATATTTTATTTGTCAATATACAAACATGATAATTTAATATGAATTTTTAAAAAATGGTATAGAAATAGTAAGGGCAAGCATATACGAAATTCAGGATTTATACAATCAGAAAATGAATTATATAAATTCTGAAATTATATAAATCAAAATTTAAACCGCATATGCTTTTAAAATTAAATCATAAATTCAAACTTGGTATGAATTAATATATAATATATTTTCACATATGTATTGATATTTGACCATAAATATTATTTTTTTTAAAAAAATGAGCAAATCTTTCAAACTTATTAATTTACATAAAATTAAAAATCAAACTTTATCCAAAATATATATAAATGAATAGATGGCAAAAAAACAGAAAATACATTTAATTCTTTTTGCCACATTTTTACATTTTGACCATAAATATTAAATATTTTTTTAAAAAAAATGAGCAAATCTTTCAAACTTATTAATTTACATATAATAAAAAGTCAAATTTTATCCAAAATATATATNTTCTCTAGATCTTAGGAGTTATAGAGCACAAATAAAATATCATTAATTGGTACATCTAACACTAAAAAAAAATTTCTTTGTGTAGAATTAATTATGAACTTTTTGAAGACAAATTTCATTGTTAATTCATAAACTTTTTCTAATAAAAAAAAACTAAATAATTGTTGGCTTAAAAAATTGTCCCCAAATAATATAATTATTCATTAGTTTTGCCAAGTTTATGTTTGTAGTAGATCTATTTTTTAGATGAAAAGCTAAAAAAGAAAAATCAAATTTTTAATAAGTTAAATTGTTTAAATAAAGACTTCATATTTTTTATTGTGCCTTTTCCAAACTAGCTACTCTTTATTGGGTTTATAATCCTTATTTATCAAACAGTCTGTGTAATTATTTATCGTCTCTTTGTAAATACATATATTATTTTCCTCGATGATTTCTAACTAAGTATTTCTAATTTTCAATTATAAGTCTAAGAGGTGAAATTATATATTCTCTCTTTTTTTACAAGTTTAACAAGAAGACAATTTGATGATTGATTTATTTCTGCGCAATTATTTATCGTCTCTCTTTAAATGTATATATTATTCTCCTCGATGATTTCTACAAGTATTTCTAATTTTCAGTTACAAGCCTAAGAGGGTGAAAGTATATATTCTCTAAATTTTTTTTACGAGTTTAAACAATTTGACGATTGATTTATTTATCTTTACATTTATTTTGTGTGTATATAGGAAAACACTTCGCAATCTATGCATATTAGAAGCAGAAAAAAGAATTGGTGATGAGGAAAAAGGAGATGATACATCTAATGACAAAATGGATAATATTCATCCGGATTTTATTGAAGTTCTTGATGTGCTGAGATCTCATAAGTATTGTTCGCTTTTTGAATCTCGACTTCCTAGTCAGGTAAATTCATTGTTAATTTATTATTAAACTTTACATATCTCGTAGAGTAATATACTCTTAATGTTTAGCATCTCGACTTTCCAGTCAAATAATTTATTGTTAATCTATCATTAAATTTTACGTATTTAGTAGAGCAATAAATTTTTAGTGTTTAGCAACGAAAATTATATCGTCTATATTTCTTTTAGTGTTTAATTTACAAAAGATGGATGCATATATATTGCTTTCACAAAAGTGAATCTTATTTTTAAAAAAGAACATTTTTTTATTCTCTGTTATGTGACATTCTTTTCTCTTTAATTTATTATGAAAAATTTATTTTATTTAAACTTAGAAATAATTCAATTTTGAACTCCACATCTTTTTACCTCTAAGGACATGTTTTTTATAGCCATCTATTAATTAATTTGACTTGTCGTGAAGAAAAAAATTTAAAATTTATAATCTTAAATGTATCATAATATTTATGTGACTATAAATTTTTTTCCAATTATGAAATGAAAAGTTTAAAGCTTGATTATTATAGACCTATGAGATTTTGTAAACAAATTGATAGTATAATATCTAACATATTTAAGACCAATTTTTTTTCTTTATTAAATTCATTGTGAAATGTGAAATTGTCAATTGTACAATATTAAGATAATAAAACATAGGTTATTAGATCAATATTAATGCTAATTATATATCTTTTTTAGGAAGAAAATCCAAAATCTCGTTATACCAAACAAATTAAGCAGCATATGGATTTACAAATTATTCAAAACAAGCTAGAGCAAGGTGTTTATTCACACATGAGACTTGCCAGCTTCTTCAGAGATCTCTTGTTGATGTTCAACAATGCTATGGTTTTTTATCCAAAAGACACTCTTCAATACTCCGCCGCGTTTGAGCTCAAAGCCATTGTTGTGAAAGAGATGGGTAAGAAACCCTTATTTCGTCGTGAAATTGTGATTGCATTACCTGCGATACGTAACCCAATGTTGGCCAAACAAAAATTGGAGAAAAAGATGCGTAACAAAGCTCGAGGAGATGGTAAGACATGTGTCAAAATGAGTGTTAAGTGAGGCTTCGAAATTGAAGATCTAGCTACAAGAAGGTGCAAGAGTTTATAGGTGCTCGTTAGGTGTTTCGAATTTTCTTTTATCTTGTTGGTATAATAATATTTTACAGTTTATTATCCGTACGGATCAAAACTATCTTTTTCTTATTTATTTTATATTTATATCAAAATACTTCAAATATTTTACAAATTGTTGATAAGGAAGAAGGAGATGATACATCTATTGACAAAAATGGATAATATCTATCAAAATTTTATAGGAGTTCTGGATGTGCTGAGATCTCACGAATATTGTTGGTTTTTTGAATCTCAGCTTTCCAATCAGGTAAATTAATTGTTAATCTATAATTAAATTTTATGTATCTAGTAGAATTGTTTTGTGATTAATTCTTAACGTTTTACGACGAAAGTTACATCATCTCTAATTTTTTAATGTTTGATTTACAAA
The DNA here is from genome assembly GCF_001406875.1 of Solanum pennellii. Lineage (NCBI taxonomy): Eukaryota > Viridiplantae > Streptophyta > Magnoliopsida > Solanales > Solanaceae > Solanum > Solanum pennellii. The sequence continues at coordinate 1,260,410 of NC_028637.1, read as the reverse complement.
AAATGGATATACATATACATTTCTTTTATAAAAGTGAATTTTCTTTTTAAAATAATAGTATGTAACATTCTTTTCTCTTTAATTTATTATGAAAAATTATATTTTTTATGAAAAAACTTAAAAATGATTGAGCGTTTAATTATAACCACATATTAATTAATCTGACTTGATGTAAAAGAAATGAATTTTGAAATTTATAGTCTTAAATGTGTCACAATATTAGTGCTAATTCTTTATTGTCTTTCTTTCGAGAAAGTAATTCAGATCATAATTATATCAAATAAATTAAGCAGTATATGAATTTACAAATTATTCGAAACAAATTAGAACAAGACGTTTATCTAAATATGAAATCTTGCTAGCTTCTTCAGAGATCTCCTATTGATGTTCAACAATGCTATCGTTTACTATCCAAAAGACACTCTTCAATATATCACTGCGTTTGAGCTCAGAGTCATTGTTGTGAGAGAGACGGGTAAGAAAGACTTATTTCGTTGTGAAATTTTGATTGCATTGGCAGAGACGGAGATAGGTGGCGTTCACAAGTTCGGACGAACCCACTAGCTTTTTCATGCATAAACCGTATACTTGTATCAGATTTTTTTTTATATTAACTTGTGAACCCCCAAATTTTTATTCTTGGGTTCGCCTCTGTGCATTAGAATACATAACCTAATGATATAAAATTTTATCACACGAAATAAAAATAACGAAACAGTCTGATATATTAAACTCCAATTACACGTAGAATAAGGATAATCAACTCTTTTTTATTTTTTTGACGTAGGAAAAAAAAAGTTAAACATCAAATCACTCAAATTTCCCAAATATATATATCATATACTCCAATTTTTATTTTATTTTAATAAAATCTATATATTACGTACTATAACACATACACTATATAACATCCTAATAGTATAAATTTTTATTACACTTGACAAAAATAAAGAGCAATTAAAATCCCGGTATACGTAGGATAAGGATAAATAAATTACACACTATATAATACATGTCTTAGTAATATAAAAAATTATTCGATGAATAAAAATAAAAAACAATTCGATGTACTAAACTCAGATTATTTAGGATAAGGATAAATAAATTACACACTATATAATACATGTCTTAGTAATATAAAAAATTATTCTATTTATAATAAAAATAAAAAACAGTTCGATGTACTAAACTCAGATTATTTAGGATAAGGATTTTTAATTTTTTTTTAAAAAAGTCCGTAACTTCCGTAACAAGGAATAATGAAACGGTAAGTTAATTTATTTTATTTATTTTTCCTCTCTTATAAAAGAAGACAAAAAAAAATATTATTCTTGATCATCATTATTTTTACACAAAGTTTAATAAATTAAAAGGAAAAAAATGGCAAAAATTGAATTTGATGATTTAATTGATGAAACAAAATCTCAAACAAGAAGTGTTCGTTGCAAATATTCTGCAATTCAAAATAGTATTTCTGGTAAATTTTTTCGTATTTTTTTTCGTTGTGTTATTTTTCTCGATATTTTGTAGAATTGAAGTTGTATGCAGCTTAGCGTGTGACTTATATGTTATGAATTTGAATCGTGAAAATAGTTATTAATGATTATGTTAAAATAAGCTAATTAGGTCCCCTTTTTTTAAAAATATTATTATTTTGTAAATAAGTTTTATTTTGTTTTTTGATGTTTTTTACAGAGGGAAAAGATGATATTGGAAGTGTTAATTCTCAGAAATTTAATAAAATTATGAAAGAAATTGAAAGCTCTCATAATGAAGGTACTTTTTCTGTTATTTTTTTCCTATTTTTCTCTCTTTTTTTTGTGATATATATATATATATATATATAAAAGCTAGTATTTAACTTGATGCAAATTTAGTTATGAACAAGTACACACGCGTCTTACATGATATACTGATGTTGTAATTGTCTCACTTTTGGTATACAATCGATTTTGGCCGTTTTATCATCAACATGGATTGTGATGCAGTGGTGAAAATTTTCACTCTTAACAGAGGTCTCGGGTATTGGAAAAAATCTTGTTTTTTCAAAATATTGTTGGGAGTGTGACCATTCGAATCCAGATATAGTCGGGATTCTAATATGGGCTTCGGACATTGAGTGGGAAACCAAAAAAAAGAGTTTAAAACTGTTTACTGTTTCGGTTTGTTTATCTTACTTTCCTGTCTGTTTGTCTATTGGAACTCTTTAATTTCAATGTGTTTCGGAATACAAAATCAAAGGACATTTTGATGAATATCTTTAGTTTAAGGTCATAAGATTAAAAAATTTATTTATTTTCTTGAAATCCGTGTAAAGTCAAAACCAGAGGGGGAAGTATTAACTTATTCATTGTTGTGTTTGATTGTTAGTTAAAAATCCAAGAGAGCAAATTGCAGATGCAGAGACATTGTTTGATCTTGCCAAAACATTAGTGTCTTCTGTTAGATCACATTCTACTGATGGAATTACACTGAATATGTTCATCTCCTCGTTGCTCGGGGTCTTTGGGACGCGAAGCCCCAAAAGACACTCTCGAGGAGAAAATACGTTGAGTTGGAAGAAAATTGGGCGTTCTGTTTCGCCATTTTTTAGCAATGGCATTAGAGGTTTTCACACCATGTAAGTTTTTGTTTTGGCAACTTTTCTTTTGCTTCACTTGTGATCTTGCATTTTTATGGTTTTGTTGCTTTGTTCTTGAAGGATTGGACCTATGGATCGTGAAGTTAAGCAACGTAAGTATACGCGTAAACCACGTTCAAAGTTGTACTTGCGCGCTCAACCAAAGGAGGTATGTTGTTTCTCATGTTTTTGTGTTGTAAAAGTGTGTTTTGTAGTACTCATGTATGAGTACACTTAGCAAATTCCCTTAGTTGGTGTCCATTTTTGGATTCGTTATCGTCCTGATGGTTTTGTTGTTTTGTTACCTACCTAAACTATCACCTTTTCGCGAGTTTCATAACTTAACCATCACTTTTCTGTACTAAAACACATCTTGATGTTGAGTTGGGCTACATGTGTCTGTTGTCAATTGATGTTATGAGTGCATTTAGCAAATTCCCTTACTTGGTGTCCAATTTGGATTCTTAACTATCGTCTTGATGGTTTCATTGTTCTGCTGACCGATCTAAACTATCATCTTTTCACGAGTTGCATACCTCAACTATTACCTCTTTTGTACTAAAACACATCTCGATGTTGAGTTGGCCTACATGTGCCTGTTGTCAATTGATGTTATGAGTGCATTTAGCAAATTCTATTACTTGGTGTCCAATTTGGGTTCTTAACTATCGTCTTTATGGTTTCATTGTTCTGTTTACCTATCTAAACTATCATCTTTTCACGAGTTGCATACCTCAACTATTACCTCTTTTGTACTAAAACACATCTCGATGTTGAGTTGGCGTCTGTTGTCGATTGGCTAACTCAGCATCGAGGTGTGATAGTTTAGGTAGGTAAAGTGGAGGTATGGAACTCGCGAGAAACTAATAATTTAGTATGATGTAATTTACGTGTTCTGCCTCTATCGCAGCTTGATGTTAACGCGGAGGAGATAACAGACACAGACAAGAACATATCAACCATGTTTCAGATCTTAAGGAAGAAGAAGAGAGTTAAGCTTGAGAAAATCGTACTGAACAGAACATCCTTCGCGCAAAGCATAGAGAATTTATTCGCGTTATCTTTTCTAGTGAAAGATGGACGAGTTGTCATAGACGTGGATGAAAATGGAGCTCACTTTCTTAGTAAGATACCTCTCCGAATCTTTTGCTGTTCAAACAACCTCTTGCAGAAATGCAGGGTAAGGCTGCGTACTATAGACTCTTGTAGTCCAAACCTCCACGCATAGCGTTGTTTTTTCCCTTTCTAATGTTCTGCTCTTTTCAGCTCCAAGGAATGGTCCTGCTGCCAATTTAGTCAAGTCTGGTGAAGTTAAATACAGTCACTTTGTCTTCAGATTGGATTTTGCTGATTGGGAGGTAAGTGATCTCCACATCTGTCATCTGTGTCGTGTTTCTCTTTTACACGTACCTTAAGAACTCGTATTTTCAAGTTTCAATCAAATCTATGTCCAAACGCCAACCTAGTTTAACAGGATCCTAGTGTACATTCGCGAGATTGATTTCTTTGTTAAACGAGCACTCGATTTCATACAGCTGATGAAGGAAGCAGTAGCAGAAGGAGAAGAGTTGATGCCAAACAGGGAAATAGCGGCGAGTCCAGTCTTTGCTGCAGCTAACAAACCAGACAAAGACATATCGATGAATCCAGTCTATACTGAAGCTTATAAACTAGTCCCAGTTGATGGTTCTAGACTCAGATTACGTGTCACTCGAGTCAAAACATTATCAACGAACCATGGTGAGGTTATACGCGAAGGTTCAGATGTCGATACCTCACCTGAAAGTGGCAATGGGAGGAGACTGAAGAGGAAGTTGCTATGAAGATATAGTGCCTTAAATTGTCTATATATAGGTCATTTTGGTGTACATAAGAACTTGTATACATTGTAACTGTCTTGGGATCAATTTTTTTGTTGGTCGGGTTAGTAGATAGTCGAGCGTTGTTTATTTGTCTTTGTTAACTTAGTAGTGTAATTATAGTTTTCTTTGTTTCAATTATCGCGATATTTATTGTTGTTATTGTTCTCTTCTTTCATTGTTCACAAAACATGACTTTTTCACTCATGTACTTGTTTATCATACAACTAGAAGTACTTGCTTCACACCTCGAGTTATAACACATATCATCTCAGCCTCCAACGGGCTACTAGGGGTTTTCAAACAAATAAGCTAGAAGTACTTGTTTCACACCTCGAGTTATAACACAGATTATCGAGGCTAGGGGTTTTCAAACAAAACAGCTAGAAGTACTTGCTTCACCCCTCGAGTTATAACACAGATCATCTCAGCCTCCAACGGACTGCTAGAGGTTTTCAAACAACACAGCTAGAAGTACTTGCTTCACACCTCGAGTTATAGTACTTGCTTCACCCCTCGAGTTATAACACAGATCATCTCAGCCTCAAACAGGCTGCTAGGGGGTTTCAAACAAAACAACTAGAAGTACTTGCTTCACACCTCGAGATATAACATAGATGAATTGAGAAAGCCTACCAAAAAACTCGACTTCTTAACTTCATAGATCGAGTGTTATTGTGTGTGCATAGGACCATCCCCTGTTCTCGTCCCAGCCTCCAACGAGCTGCTAAGGGGTTTTCAAACAAAACAGCTAGAAGTACTTACTTCACCCCTCGAGTTATAACACTGATCATCTCAGCCTCCAACAGGCTGCTAGGGTTTTCAAAAAAAATAGCTAGAAGTACTTGCTTCACACCTCGAGTTATAACACAGAGATGAATTGAGAAAGCCAACAAAAAAACTCGACTCTTAACTTCATAGATCGAGTGTTGTTGTGTGTGCATAGGACCATCCCCTGTTCTCGTCACAGCCTCCAACGGGCTGCTAAGGGGTTTTCGTTCTTTAAATAGACGACAGTGTTTTGTTGACGCCCTGTCAAACTTTATCAACACAAGAGAAGTAGAGTTCAGATTTCTATTTCAGCAAATATGGGTAGGGACATATTCATAACTGGAAACTCATTACTTCTATTTACTCTATAAAAGTATCAATCATACAGCAGTAGATAATTTCACGAAAGCCGATGGACGAGAACTCTTGGCTCTGACCATAAGAATGTTATGGGGAAAAAAAACACAATGACAAACTCATCTAACACACGATATCTTCTATTCCGTGCTCTTGGGAATGTTGAGGTCTTTAAATATAGGACTGTCGACTCCCACGCCCATTGCATTCAAACCGTTGTCAACATATATAACAGCACCAGTAATTGCTGAAGCGAGTGGCGATGCTAGGAATGCAGCTGTATTTCCTACTTCATCTACGATAAGTTTTTTCCACGAAAGGTATATTAACAACATACAAGTAGGATAAGGTAAGAGACAGTAAAGAAAACATTTTTAGTGAGAAATAGCTTGTGTCGATGATTTTTACCTGCTGATAATTCTCTCTGCAGAGGCGCGTTGGCTATGGAGTAGTCAATCATCATATCTATGAAACCAATTGCTTTTGCAGCTCGACTTCGTAAAGGGCCTGCACAGTAATATGATTCTCTTGTCAATAAAAGATTATGCACGAAAAGATGTGTTGGAACTATATCCCTCCGAGAATATTGTATACTCCCTCCGTTTTTACTTTCCTTCTTAGTCTGTTCCAAATACAATACCACTTTCTATATATGGTAACACTCAAATTACAACATTCTACAAGACATGTTTAAGACCATAAGATTCAAGGGGTATTTTGGTACATTACACACATCTTTAGTTTAAGACCACAAAACTAAAAAAACCTTCTTAAAATCTGTTGGTTAAGGTGTTCTCATGTAGAAACTAGAATCCAGGCATCTTGACATACGAAACAATATCAAGTTTAAATTGTATTAAGACCTCACACACGATGGTGACAAACGTCAACGAGAAAACGTTCCGCTTGACTAGATAAACAACTATTGACAGGAAGATAGATGTATGAGATGATAACAAATGGGGTTTATTATACTGTTAGACAACGGAAAATAACCATCATATATGTAACCATCCCTACAGAATAAAATACCTTAACACGATTTATAGTTAACAGTAGTAACTACGGATAATTTAACAGACAACATACCGGCAGATATTGTGTTCACCCTAACTTTCTGTTTTCTTCCAGCCTCGAAAGCAAGTACCTACATCATTAGAATGATCCCTTTATGATTAGGTGCAATAAAATGAGGGCAAGTAGAGAATCAAGGGGCGAAAACCGTTTGGCTTTTCATCTGATTTTCCTTTTTCAACTGGTAGAGAATATAGAACAACTCACTCTGGTGTCGCTCTCAAGTGCTGCTTTGGCAGAACTCATTCCCCCTCCATATCTGTATATGACACATTTCAACCGATGATTCCTCATAGGGGGGACAGATTTAAAACTTGAAGTCGTAATGAACAACAAACAAGAAAAGAGAAAGAATAATGTGTACCCTGGAATGATCCTCTCAGAAGCAATATAGGTCAGAGAAATCGAAGAACCACCTGTCATAAAACCATTATTGATCTCAAAGGGAGTATTTTGGGGAATTGCATAACTGTAAAAATCGACAAACAAGGGGCAATAAGATGGAAACTGAACACATGCCTGGGTTCATAATTGGAAGGAAATGCTTTAGCAAGGATACGTAGGAATAACTTGATGCTGATATTGCTGCAAGGTATCCTCTCCTTGATGTCTCCAAAAGAGGTTTAGTCACCTAATGGTTGAACGATTTCATGAAAAAGGATCACCAATAAAGAAGCACTGTTTTACAATTTCGAAAGATGATACCTCTGGCCCATTAGCAAGTGAATGGACAAGAATGTCGATGCTTCCAAAATCCTCCTTCACGGATTCTGCAACTTCCTATAAACGAGAGAAACCAGGTGTAAAGAAAACGCAACACTGATACAAACGTCAGAGGTCGAAAAATTAATATCAGGAAAAGAAGACTTGTGGTCGTAAACATGACATGTGGGAAGTTAGGATTAAAGAGTTGTCAAAAAGCGAAAGAGAATTCTTTTAAAAATGGACTAAAAAGGAATGTAAGACAAACAAATTTGAACGGAGGGAGTAATAACACAACCATTAGTAGAAGTTCGGTGTATACTTGAGAAAAAAGCAATAGGAAGGCGAACTTGGAACACTTAAATTGAGGTAAATTGATAAAATTGATTGCCTATCAGTTCACTCGACAGCCATGCACAACATGTTGCGTATATTTCCATCATGAACGCCTGTAGTTCCTTAAAAGGGGGTGGGGCGGGGATGGGAGGAATGAAGAATGCCTACAGTTTCAAGTACAAGGAGAATTTGAAGATCACAACCATAAGGAAAATATGATAGATACTATTGATATACGAGACTTTTAAGAAATGTTGATTCAATTGCTTTCAGTAGGCAGAATTAAGCCCTGAAAAGGTATCTCAAGAACAATCACGATGCATGTTTTACTTATTTTACTTTCTGGCAATTACTAATTTATTCAACATGCACAAAGAAGTGTGTACGGGGAGTACTAAATACCGAAACTGTCCACTTAGAAGAACCAGCATAACGCTTATTTGTTTTTATCTGCATTGTGAGAAAAAAATAGTATTAGGAAAATGCAAATGAAACACAGGAAAAATTTCACACAACCATAGGATTTGAAATTACATCTTCAGGTACATCCTCAAGACTATCAAAAACAGCATCGAGGGGGTATACTTTAGTAATCTCCATCAAAGAACCATCTGGCAAACTGACAAAGATGTATTTAGTAGGAAGTTAGTCATAAAGCCATTTTTGTAGTGGTACAAAAGAAACACAAGTTTAGACTCTAACACGCGTGATTCATCAAACTTTCCACGTCGAAGACTTGTTTCAAAAATGTTTAAGGCCTGTAAAGAAATGCAAAAACATCAAAAAGGTTTGCAGATAAACTGAGAGTTCAAACGAATTGTAAATTTCACTTACTGGCACCCAGGTTCCAACTAGAATTTCGGCACCTGCAGCAGCCAGGGACTTAGCAATAGCCCACCCATATCCATTATCATCAGCTATACCAGCTATAAAAGCCCTTTTACCTGCAAACAGCAGTTACAGTTTTCTCAAAAGGAAGAGGGCTGGCTACATGAACAGAAACCAAATTAAAACATATTACCAAATAGGTGAAAGAAAGTTATATATCATAAAAATATATGTCATGAATGAGATTGCAAATCTCTGTCGGTTAAATTACACACTCCATCTCTCGTCCGAGTTCCAGCAGCAAATAATGTGCTATCACAATGTTTGCTATCAAAAACTCCACTTTGGCAGATAATGTTTCTAATGCGAGTCAAAACGACAAACATCCTCTCTAATGTTACTTTTGGTTCACAAACACACAAGTAGTTTATCATGCATTTATAGTAAATGAGGGGAAATCAACAAGTTTAAAAGGGTGATGAAGAGATCTGTTGACATCCACCATCTCTTCCGTTCATTCCTCGGGATCTTAAAGTGCACAGGAGAAATCTTAAGAACACCATCAGAAGAACCTAACCTCTCAAATCAATCGGCAAAACAGAGGCGGGCTTGCTATCATCAGCTTCTGATTTTGCCTTGGTAACAACTTTCTGAAACTTTTGAGTCGTAGATGTGAAACTGCGCCAAAAATGTTGGATGGATGAAACATGACAACTACTGGCAAGTCTGTTACAGGACAGTTTTTGAGTTTCACCGCCAAACTTTGTCGAGCAGAAACTGGAAATTCTTTTAGTAGAGAGTATGGATGGCCTAGCTATTGTTATTTGAAAGCTTGAAGCTGCAGATGCTGCCATTTCTATAGAAAAATTTGCAGAAAAATTGTAAACTGATAATGATTTCAAATTAAAACAGGAACATTCAGAAATCCAAAAACCTCATTCAATAAGTACATTCGGGAATATACAAATGTATGCAGGTTTTCCAAAGAAACTGATCGAAAAAAGATGAACAGCATGAAAGCAGATTGCACTTTTCCTCAAAGATCAAAGCTTTATACATAACACACAATTTAGGCTGATGTTTATTGCAAATGTAGCAAAAAAATAAGCATAATCTCAAGAAACCAATACCTAGTAAAATAAGATAGCAAGTAAAAAGCTGAAACTTGAATCACAGTTGTATTATTAAAAACAAAAGACGAGTGTCTCATCCAAAACAAACCCATAACAAGTATAGAGTATAAACCCTCAAACTCAAAGATGAAAACTTTAAACATAACAAGCACTTAGGCAAATATTTATTGCAAATGTAGCCAAAACTAAACATGATTTCAAGAAACAAATACCAACAAAAGATATACAGCAAATAGAAAGTGTCTCATCAAAAACAAACCTGTAGAGTTAAACTCTCAAACTCAAAGATGAAAACTTAACTCATAACACACAATTTAGCCTGGTATTTATTGCAAATGTAGCTAATAATAAGCATAATTTCAAGAATCCAACAGCCATAAAAAGAAAAACCTCAAACTCAAAGATCAAAACTTAACATAACACACAATTAAGGCTAATGTGCAAATGTAGCCAAAAATAAGCATAATTTCAAGAATCCAACAGCCATAAAAAGAAAAACCTCAAACTCAAACATCAAAACTTAACATAACACACAATTAAGGCCAATGTTTATTGCAAATGTAGCCAAAAATAAGCATAATTTCAAGAATCCAACACCCATAAAAACAAAAACCTCAAACTCAAAAGATCAAAACTTTAAACATAGCACACAATTTAGGCTGATGTTTATAGCACAAGATAAAAACTTTCAACAAAACACACAATTTAGGCCAAAAATAAGCATAATTTCAAGAATCCAACACCCACAAAAAAAAAAAAAACTTCAAACTCAAAAGATCAAAACTTTAAACATAACACACAATTTAAGCTAATGTTACATAGCAAAATGTACCCAAAACTAAACACAATTTCAAGAAAACAAACCCCCACAAAAAACACAAAACAGTAAAAACTAAAACTTGCATCACATTTGAATTACAGTAATAGAATAAAAAGAGAAAGATATGAATACCTTGAAGTGACAAAGTAGAATTTTGGGTACAAAGGGTTTTTTGTTTTTTTGTTTTTGCTATCCTTTTAAAGAAAACAAATTTGGTGTCAGCATTAACAGCAGTAGTAATAGCTAGTAGTTGTCTTCTGTTGGGAGTCTTTAAAGAGAGAAATGAATAGCTGTTTTATTGGGCCTAATATTTATGGGCCTACAATATCTTATTGGGCCTTAAAGAGGGAAATGAAGATCTGATGGGCCTGGTACTTTTGGGCCTAAAGAATGTTATTGGGCTTAGTTCCTTTTTTTGGGCCCAAGTGTATCGACACCCGAGTTTGGAGTCACAATTTAAGTTATACATGTAGTGTGTAAAAATTTACGAAAATTTAGTGTATATAGGAACAACTTCAGACATGTGGTGTCGAAAGTTTCAAATGATCGAAGTTCAGCCAACTTTTACTAGAATTCGATCATTTTTGCCTCGACTTCAACAGTAAGAACTTCTACTACATAAGTTATTCTGGAGTGTGTAGACGTGTCAGGTTTTATGGGCCTACAAAATGTTATTGGGCTTTAGCTCATTGTTGGGCCTACTTTTGGGCCTATAGAATGATATTGAGCTTATTTCATTGTTGTTTTTAGGATGATATGTATATATACCTAATTTCATGACTAGTATTTATGTCATAACTCATAACCGAAGTGTGGTTGAAGTTTCATATGGTTGAAATTTAGGTACATGTATCTGAAGTTCAACCAATTTGCGTGAATTTCAATCATATGTGGTTGAATTGAACTCAATTACTTTTGCCTCAACTTTGACGACAAGAAACTCTCACGACATGTCTGAAGTTATTCTGAAGTGCGTAGACGTGCCATATTCACGCCCAAGAAGTAGTTCACGTGTAAAAATTCATAGAGCTCAAATCATAAATCTTAGTATCTCTATCAAAAACTCTCATTACAACGATAAAACACTCTATATCAAAATTGACTGTTACAATGCTTGAACTCGAGACTTCTCGATATTCACTAGGTGACAATGAGAATGCCATCTCTCCTTTCATCAAAAGCCTCAAAATATGCATAGTTGTACCTACTTTTGTTTGTAAGCTATAGTACAATTATAATATTATGTGGATGGTATAATTTTCATAACAATTCTTGAGCATAATTTCTTTAATTTCTCTATTTTCTTAGTGGCAAATCATCATAAGGAGTCAAATAGTGTAAAGAAGAAAATGAAAGGAATAAAATAATGTCACTAAGACTTTGATCATGACAAGTTTCTTGGCACCATTCATTTACACTTATTTTCCATTTTCATGTGATTGGTGTTTGAACAAAATTTTATAATAGCACAAGTTGATAAAATACATAATTCATAAATAGATATTTAAATTTAATCTGAGCTGATAACTAAGTACTCTAACTTTTACAGCGTATATATATGTCATAATCACATATATAATATGAAAAGAAATGGAAACATGTTGGTTCAATAAGAAACACTAAATATGCCATATGCTTTGTTTATTCAAGATTGATAATTACTAGTATAACTTTTTTATATATATATAATGGTTATATCGTTTATTGAAATTCTATTTTGAGAGTTAAATCGTTTTTTCTATCAAATGTGATTGCATATCAAGAAGTTTGATTTGAAATAATAATAAAAAATAATTAGTGGTCTTAAAACTAACTCTTTGCCTATTCCTCTCTTAATTATGTGTCATAAATCATAATTGAAATTAATGAAGTTTATTTAATATTCGACCATGACCTAATTCTACAAAGATGGATTAATTGACTTTAATAATAATCCAATAAATGAATGCCATTAATTTTATTAATTTTATTTTTGGTTTGATAAGATAACATATACTCTATTAGAAAAGATGTTACAAGCTTGTAAATGAGTATATCTTCACGAATGAAAATTGAGATCTTATTTCAGTTCGACACGTTTACTTACGAGATTCATTTATAACTTTCGTCCCGATAGGTATTTGTAATAAATATTCAAAAGAATGTTCTTTTTTTTTCATTGATTACGATGACTGAAACGATACAAAAATATATATAATTATTTTTTGTTTGAAAGTAATTCTAACATACTTGGTATATGACTTTCTAGAAAGCAAAGAATTGTATAGGATTGGATTAATACATATACAACCCTCGAATTTATCAGTAAATTTCACTTATATTTGGAATGATAGTTTGTTTCAATTGAGCATATAAATATTTGATAAAATATTTTTATTAGACACGTAAATTTTGAGGGAAAAAATGTGCATGTTCTTAAGTGCACGTGACGTAAATAAATTAACCACTTAAAATATGTTATTTTCTTAGGAAAACGTAAAAGCTTGAAGTTGTCCCGATTGAGGTTGATGTGTATGATTAGAGAGAAATATATTTATTGTTGTTAACTTATCTGTGTAAAATTAAAACGCTTTGAGAATACGCGTAAAAAAAGTTTGAATTGAAAATGTTTAAATATGAACAATTTACCATTTGTTTGAATATTTAATTGACATAAATCATAGTTTTTTTTTCTTTACGTATGTAAATAAAGTTTTACTAACAAATTAAGTAATTAACAAATAAAGAATATGAATTAGTTATGAAATTGATGGTTAATTTATCTATTAACCTATATAGCTAACATAATTTTTACGATAATTTATTAATTATCTATCATGAATATAAATAATTACGATTTTTTTTTGTTAGCGACATGAATTATTCGTCATTAATTCATATATATATTTTATAGTGATAACATAAATTATATACATTATCACCTCAACTTTATCTATCATTAACCTTTGGTAAATTAATATATTTGAATATAAACACTTGATGTGATACGATATTAGAGTTTTTATTAGATAAATTCATTCTAATAAAATAATTCGCAATTTATTACATAAAAAATATAAATTATACTAATCAGGTCAAATGAACGACGAACTCAATCGAAAAAATATAAACATAAAAAACGACGAACTCAATTGAAAAAATATAAACATAAAAAATCAACCTCTGACATCTCTCACGATAAATTCACCTAAAATTCAACCAAAAATTATTTATTTATTTTAGAATTTATTTTTTTCCCTTTTAGTCAATAATTGGAAGACAATTTTCCCTATAAATAGTGCATAGTAATTCTAATGACTTATCAAACTTTATTTTAATTTTGAAAATGACTATTTTCTTTTTTAAAAAATTGTGATTTGATAAGTCATTAAAATTTCAACAGTATAATATATGGACTTATCCTTATCACTTTTTCAAAAATTATATAGACTTAATATTTTTTTTCTAATATAATTAATTAATTGAATATAAAAAAAATTTAAAAAAAAAGTTGACTTATTTTTGCCGTTGTTTACCCTAGTAATTAGCCTCTAAATTAGGCATTTATTTTGTCCTTTTTATTTATTTATTTATTATATTTCAATCTTTTGGTGCTCAAATAGGATTAGGTATAATTTACATGTATTATTCACGGAATTTAATTAAATTATATTCACTATAATTTAATATAAAAAATTTACACTATCTCAAGCTGACTATATATATATATATATATATATATATATACACACACAATTAAAAAAAAATTCTGACAAATATTTCCGTTCAAAAATAGATTTTCGAGTTGAATATATTCAAAAACAAAAATTTCTGACAAATATTTTCGTTCGAAAAAACATTCTACAAAATAGAAATGTTTATAGATTTTCGAGTTGAAATTTACCCTTTTTTTATTTGAATATTTTCAACTTGCTCAAATATTTTTTTATTAATTTGTTTGACTTATATCACTATTAATTGAAAAAAATAGAAAAATTTAAATTAATTAATTAATTAATTGATTTACCAATTATATTTGCGTAGAATTAGAGTTAATAGTTACTTAGAATTTTATTAGGAGTTTGTTGCTCAACAGAATTTTATAATTGAACTTCAAATCTTTATAAAAACCTAAACTTAATTAATCATAATTCACTAATCACTTCTTTAATCCTCTCCATTCTTCATAATCTTCAAAATTAATTTAGAACTAATTCTTGTTCTTGCATGTCTTATAATTATTTTTTTTGTTTTAGAGATTTCTTGATCCATTGATATTATTTTAGAAGAAAAAAAAAGATTATTCAAAAGTTTTTTATAATTTGGAGAAGATTAAGAGTAAAAATTTCAACTTTTTTTTTCTTCTTAATTTTTTTTTCACCATAAATGACAAAAAAATTTACTAGCAATTATATTATTGTTCTCATTGATACAAGTTCTTCACCTTCACCAGAATCATATACTATCACAAAGTTTTCAGTTAATTTCTCAGCTACTAAGTTCCGAAAAAGGTAATTCGAATTTCTTATATTAATATAATATCGTATTTATCTGTATATATAACTTAAACTTCTTTGTATTTTACGTTTTTATTTGTCACATCGAAAGATATTATGTGTATATTGTTTAGACTAATTTTATTATAAGATGACATTGTCCATTAACCCTTAATATTCTTGTTAAGTAGGGTTACGAGGCTCATTCAGAATTTAAAATTTTATTAATATGAGTTTTAGTTCTTTTAGGTTACTGAATTTTGTTATCTTTTTGAAATAAAGTGGAACACTATCCTTTTTTTTAGGTAAAGAAATGAAATTAATTGTAAATTAATAATTTATATATTGCATCATAATTTTGCCAAAGTTGTTCCTTTTACTTTTTTTTTTCAACTTGCAATTACAATTCATTTTCATTGTTATGAAAGGACTGTTAGAAACTATTGATTTTTTTATACGATTAGTGAGTCATGAATTTAAAGAAATTAAACACGATAGGACGGTTGAAGTTTCTTCACTTAATTTCGAAATTTTGTGTTCGAGTTCTGGAAGTGTTGCATCTAGAAATAAATCTTTTTATAAGACGTGAATGTTTATTTAGTCACTCTAATTTAGATATCGAATATAGAATTGAATTTTTTTTTTGTAAAAAATCAATTTCAACCTATGTCATCAAGTCAAAATTCACTTTTAAGGGTTTCCAATGAAACTAGAGAAATTTTGTGGCACTTTTTTTTATGAAAAAATATGTTAGATATATATATAATTTTTTTTTTTGGGCCTATTGAAACATATTTTTTTGAAAATGACTCTTTATTTATATTTGTCTATATATTGAGCTATTTCTTCAATCAATTTTCATCAACCTTTCTATTATTGCATGCATAAATATATTCATAATATTCAAGTACTTTTAAGTTTAAGTTATATACACGATCATTAAAATAATTTCTTTTGCATTTAAATTTTGCAGAGAATGTCCCAAATGGCTACAATGGACACAACTCAAGTCATGCCAAAGGTTAGCTTATTATATTCTAATTGTCATTTTGTTTGTGCACTGACAATATATAATTTTTTTATTAACGATATAGAGTCAAAATCATCTTACAAATTATGTAATTAACTTGTTAAAACAAATTAAAATACACTAATAATATTAAAAAAAGATTATTTTTACATAATTACTTGTTCATATTTTTATTTTTTTATTTTTTATTTTTGTACAGATAAATGAAAAGAATAATTCAGATGGAGTAAACAAAGACATCAAGCAGGGAGTTGTGAACAAGCTTAAAGTCTTTAGAAGCAAAAGAACTGGTGGATGGTATTCAGCATTTCATTGTTTAGGTATTTATAATTTTAATCATTACGTTTCAGTTTATGTGACAGTATTTTCGTATTAATTTGTTAAAACTAAAGCTAACATATTTTTATTTATATATCATAGAAATATCTAATTATGGTAGCTTTTATTATAGCTTTTACTAATTTTAGAAAAAAGACTCTCTTTTTTCTTTTTTAAATTAAGTTTTGTGTCGAGTCAGATTAAATTAAGTAGCTTTTATTAGCTACGAGCTACTTAATATAACAAAAATTTTAACTTTTTCTTTGGGCGTTGCGGCCCTTTCACATACCCTCCTAAACGCAAGATGATTCATGTATCGGACTATCCTTTTTTATAATAATTTAAACACTTTACGACGATTATAGATTCTGAATTTCCCTCAACAAGGTATGCTAGATTCTGCATGTATTTATATCTCGTTTGTCACACGTGCATCTATAATCAATTAGTAAAATATTTTAAGTAATTACAAGCTCAAAATAATATATTATTTGATTAATAATTTATTTTATTTTATTTTTTTAATGCAGTAAACCAAGGACTTGTAACACTATCATTTTTTGGTGTTGGTGTGAATTTGGTGTTATTTTTAACAAGAGTTTTGGGACAAGATAATGCTACTGCTGCTAATAATGTTAGCAAATGGACTGGAACTGTTTATTTGTGTTCACTTTTGGGAGCTTTTATAAGTGATTCTTATTGGGGAAGGTTCATCACATGTGCCATTTTTCAACTTATTCTCATCCTGGTAATTATTACTATATCATCCTACTCGTTTTTTCAGTCTGTTTCGAAAAGAATAATACGTGTATCCTAATATATTGACTATTGTTATAACTTTTTCATCTGTTTATTTCTTCATATTTTGAATCCTCTCGGCAAAAGTTCTGGTTTCACCACTGGTTATGTCTACAATTGCAAGTTGTAAGAGTACTTTTGTTATGCGGTAAAAGTCATTCTTTCTTTCTTAAATTATATGTTTAATTAGCCAAAAAAATGTCATATAAAACGAGACGTGAATAACTACTCGACCTTTAGTTAATGAGAAATTTAGTTTTGTTTTTTTTCTCTTTTGAGTAGAGGATATCAATACCATACTAGTTTTGACTATTGTAATGAGTTTTAAGCTTCTTACATTGACAGTATAAAAGAATTTTCATGTTATCAAATCTCTCACTTAAACGAATGGATCGATGTTGTCACTAAAGTATAACTACAAGTAATCGTTCATAACAAGTAGAACATGTTATTACATTACACCAGTACTGTTACAGTTCTTTATGTAGTCAGTGTATACAAGTTTAACTTTGTTTTTTTTTTTGTGATTTTAACTAGGGACTTGTGATCATATCATTGACATCTTGGCTATTCTTGATTAAACCAAATGGATGTGGAGATGGTATACAAAATTGTGTAGCCCCATCATCTATTGGCACTTCATTATTTTACTTAGCCATATACTTAGTGGCTTTAGGCTATGGTGGTCATCAACCTACAATTGCAACATTTGGATCAGACCAATTTGATGAAGCAAATCCTAAAGGAAAAATCTCAAAAGCTGCCTATTTTGGCTATTTTTACTTTGCATTAAATGCTGGATCTTTAATTTCAAATACAATTTTGGTATATTATGAAGATGGTGGTAAATGGACACTTGGTTTTTGGGCCTCTACTGCTTCTGGGCTTTTGGGCCTATTTGTTTTCTTATTGGGTACTCCTGGATATAGATATGTTAAGTCATTTGGGAACCCGTTGCCACGTGTCGGTCAGGTATTCGTTGCCGCGTTCCGAAAATGGAGAGTGCCTAATGTTGATGAGACAGAGTTGTATGAATTGAATGGGACAGAATCATCCATTAAAGGAACAAGGAAGATACTCCATAGTAATGATTTCGAGTAAGTACTGTTCGATTCATATTATCTGTCTTCTAAGTGACGCACTTAATAAATTAAGCTTAGCTTGAGATATGTCAATTATGTATACATACAATTAGATCACACTTATTCTGAACTTACTGACTCTAGATCTTAATAAATTAGGCTTAGCTTGAGATATGTCAATTATGTATACATACAATTAGATCACACTTATTCTGAACTTACTGACTCTAAATTTTTGTTTCCCTGTATAATGAACATATCGACAGTAGATCTTTTATCACCTATATAGTGAACTTTCTGACTCCAAATTCTTGATTTGACTATGATATGAAGTTTTGTTATTTAATTTCTAATCACATTATTTAAAAAATGGCCAGGAAACTAGACAAGGCAGCAATAGTGACAGATGAAGATAGGCAAAGGCCAGTGATTAATCCATGGAGGCTATGCACAATAACACAAGTTGAAGAAGCAAAGTGCATACTGAGAATGTTTCCAATTTGGCTATGCACCATAATGTACTCAGTCATCTTTACACAAATGGCCTCTTTATTTGTTGAGCAAGGTGAAGTCATGGATGCCACAATTGGGAATTTCCACCTACCAGCAGCTAGCATGTCAGCATTCGACATATGTAGCGTGCTAACGTGCACGTTTCTCTACAGGTAAGGGTGTCAAATGAGTGATTTAAACTGAATTTAGTGACATATAAGTAAATGAGTGTGTTTAACCAAATAATGTCTCAAATTGTAAAAATAGTCATTGTCATAGAGTTTCAAATTGAAGTGTCACACATGTGAAATTTTAAACTCCAAGACAATGGTTGAAAAGTGGCTATTTGTGTAATTTAACCCTAAAGGGCTATTCAGACGTCATTTTTTCATGAACTAATTTTACGATCCCTATATGTGTAGGTTCATGGTGGTTCCATTAGCCGGAAAGATAAGTGGGAATCCAAAAGGATTGTCTGAGCTCCAGAGGATGGGAGTTGGACTAATCATCGGTATGTTATCAATGGTTGCAGCCGGTGTAACAGAAATTTTTAGGTTAAGAAGAGTTATCCCCGGAAATGAAACAAGTTCACTAAGTATTTTTTGGCAAATTCCACAATACATACTTGTTGGTGCCTCAGAGGTATTTATGTATGTTGGACAACTTGAATTTTTCAATGGACAAGCACCTGATGGGATAAAAAGCCTAGGAAGTTCACTTTGTATGGCATCAATGTCACTTGGAAATTATGTTAGTAGTATGCTTGTCAACATGGTTATGCATTTCACAGCAAAAGGGACTAGACATGGTTGGATACCTGAAAATTTAAATAATGGCCACATTGATAGGTTTTACTTCTTGTTATTTGGTTTGGCATTGGTTGATTTGGTTGCATTTGTGTTCTTTGCTAAGTGGTACAAAGGAATCAACATTGAAGATAGCAATCATGGGGAAAAAGAGATTGATCAAGTTCTTGAAAAAGTTTAGAGTGGCTATTTTTTAAAGAATTTAGAGTAATGTGGTTTATTTTAGTGAAAAAAAAAAAGCATGACCCTTAAATGTGATGATTTTAAAGGGCATGATTGCTTCTAGTTTTCTATTTATAAAATAATTGTTTATGTTAGGGTTTCCCTATGAAGTTATTTGTTTAAGAAAATTGTAATTTCTCATGTATATATGCTAATAAAATATTGAAGCCTTTTGAATTACTAGAACTTCATTTCTTTAATTATTTATCATGTCTTATTTAAACTTTGGCTTATTAATTCTGAAATTATAGAGAATTTTTATTTCCAACTTCTTTGACACAAGTGCATGTCCTAATATATGTTTTTAATTATTGTAATATATATTACTTTTACGTCATTTTTAAACGTTTTTTTATGTCAATTTACGTGATATAGAGAGCTAATTAAATTTTTATATGATTTTTAGATATTTAAAGTAGATATTATTGTGATTTTCTAGTATTTTTGTTACTTATTTTTTAAATAATATATGTTACTTTATTTTGTCAATTTATGTGGCACTGATAAAATTTTGATATGATTTTTAGATATTTAAATTATTTTTAATGTTTTTTTAATTATTGTAATATATATTACTTTTACGTCATTTTTAAACAATATATGTTAATCATACATTCCTATTTGTGGCACTGATTTGAGGGCTGTAACGGCCTCTTCCTGTCATTAAGAAATTTATATGGTCTTTTGGACTCGAATTTGGATTAGTAAAACTCATGATATCGAACTTGAAGTATAGAGGTTAGTTTAGAAAGGCAAGATTTGAAAGGTGAATTGCAAATCAGAGCTTGAGCTAAATAATTACAAATTTTCTCAATCAACATTTCATATCATGTCAAGTCATTATTCTTTAATTTGTCATTTGACATCTGATAACTACTTAGATTTTAATTAATTTAAAATTGTGCAAAAAAATTTCAAAAGCAAAATTGTTGAAAATTCCTCTTACTTTCAAATTGTAAAAATTGTTCTACAACTAATATGTGATGATGACTTATGAAAATTATTTTATGTCAAGCAGAATTATCAGCCACAAACTAATAAAGGGACTTTAATTTTAGTAGGGGAAAAACTAAAATATGCTATTGAAATAGGAGGAAAAAATTTAAGGATAAAGGGTCAAAAATATTTCTCAACTTTGATTTATTGTTTAAATTTATCTTCGCCATTAAAATAAAGTTAATTTTACTCCTCGTGTTACTAATTTCACCAAATTTATTTCCCATTAGGCAAATTGACCAATTTTATTTTTTGAAAAATCCGATTTCTTATTTTAACTCAATAACTCAACCCTGTTTAAAATAACCCGAGTCATTCTCCCAAATCTCCTATATTTCCATCTACTCATTTAAAGGATGCAGCGATTTACCTAAATTTTCTATTAAAATAAAGTTTTTCAAATTATACATGATTTAGTTTTATAAAAAATATCTTCCCAACTACTAACAAGTTTTTGTATGTGATGAGACACATCAAATTTATCTATCCTTAATTATTAGTTTTGAGTTTATTTTAATGATAAAGAAATTTCAGGTAGCCAAGCTACGAAGCAGTGGGAAAATACTTAAACATACCATTAAATTTTGAAAAAAGATATATCTATGTCATTCATAAAAAATTTGGCTCGTTTATCATTTCCGTTTGAATAAGACTCATTTATACCATAACTTAGCAACTAAAATAACATAGATGTGTCAAATTTTTAATGGATGATAAAAGGATAATGTTAGGGCTTTCATGGTTATGGTTAAACAACCAAACCAAATCGTAATCCGAGCCAAATCAATTAAAAAACCCGATATTTGGTTTGATTTGGTTAGGTTTGGTTTTTAAATTTTTGAAACCGATATTATTTGGTTTGGTTTTGGTTTTACTAAAAAATAACTGCAAAAACAACCAAACCAAACCGATAAATTAGAAATATAAATTTTATAATTATTTATATATTGTTTATAAATAAATATAAATATTTTGTTAAATTTTAAGTAACTTAAGTCTTTAACTTTAAAAATTTTCTCAAGCCTAACACTTAAATTTTAGCTCGATTACAACCCTAAGTCCAATTTCATCAAAATTTATTACCTACCATATCTTTCATAATATAGTCACACACTTAATCACTTTGTTCGTGTAATGATAACTCTAGTATTGCTAAATTGCTTAATTTGAACCAACAATAGCTCTTCTGTTGTTCATGTACTAGATTTTTTTTTATCAAGATACGTATGTCCTAAAAAATTTATTACTTTCAAACTGAAAAAATCAGAAATACTGAACCAAATCGTCAATAACCAAACCGATGGTTATTTTTTTTCATTTGGTTTGATTTGATTTTAGAAATTTAAAAAACCGACTAGATTGATTTGATTTTTATTTTGATTTTAATTTTAACTAATAAACAATCCAAACAGAACCACAAACACCTCTAGAGTTGTAAATTTTTCCGACTTCTTTTAAAAGAAAACACCACTTCACGAAATCTAGTTGAATACTATCTCGTCCTTCTATGTAATAACAATGAATTTGCCTTACTCATATATCATATTTTTTGCAACATATATAACTATTATGCTAAGTGATTTAGAAACATAAATTTATTTTTTGAGTGTATAATAGTAAATAATATGAGTTTGTGGTGCGGTGATAGACTGTTCTATTCTTAATTAAAGGTCTCAAATTTAATTTTTTAGGTATGAAAAAAATTATGTTGAGAGATTCATTTCTAAATAAGTCTTATAATGCGCGATTTAAATTTAATCGAAATTGCAATACAAATTTCAAACTCCAAATGAGAAATAAATTACGGAAAAGGGTTAAAATTAACCCTGAACTATGTGAAATAAATCACTTATACCCTTGTTACATTTTGGGATCAAAAATGTCCCTGCTGTTATCCTAAGAGACCACATATAAACTCAAGAGTTAAACACCCCATATTTTTATTGACTTGGCAAGTCACGTGGGACTAATCCTTCCACCTAAGCATTGTCAACTTGGATTCATTACAAAAGAACTAGACCTTTAGCAGCGACAATAGTCGCCACAAAAGCCCAAAAAATCGTCACTAAAAGTTTTTAACATTAAATTCTAATTTTGTGTTTTTTTCTTCATTATTTTAAAAAAAACAAAAATGATATCGATTAAGTAAAAGTTTGAAGACACTATATGTTTTATTTTTATGTTATATGTATATGCATAAAATGTACAATGATGCATTATATAGTAGGAGATGTGTTATATGTATATGTATAAAATGTACAATGATGCATTATATAGTAGGAGATGTGAATCGAGAAGTAATTTTCATGATTTTTCGTAATAATATTGGGTGTTTTTAATATTAATATTGCAAGTTATTTATTTTAGAAAAATAGGTTTTACTATTAGTCGTCACCAAAAATCACTCATAACCTTTAGTAGCAATATTTTGAAATTTTTTGGCAACTTTGTCGCCACTAAAGATAAAGTTCTTTTGTAGTGAATCTTAGTTGGCAACGCTAAGGTGGAGGGATTAGTCTCATATGACATGTCACGTCACTAAAAAATTGGAATTTTAACTCTTGAGGATATTTGTTGTCACCTAAAATAAAATTGGGGGTATTTTTAATTCCAAAATGTAATTGAGGGTATAAATAATCTATTTCGTTTAATTTAAAGATAATTTTAATCCTTTTCCGAATAAAAAAAAAAGTAAAAAAAAAACGTGCATAATAATGAAATGATACTGTAACCTAGAGGATCTAATTTGTTCATTTACTAGGCAATTAATATTGTTCATCAAATCCAAATTAGTCAACTTTTTGAAATGTGAACCAAATAGGTGGAAAATAGCAATAAATTTGGTAGACAGACCCTCGTAAATTATATATGTATTAATTGTATAAATTTTAAATTTTGTCATTAGAGGCTTGTATGGAAAAATTAAGAATGCACCATTCATACATGGTGTTCGAATTTTATATATTGGCGGAACTCATCGGTAGTCTCTCTCTTAAAGTTGACATGAATTTTCACTTAGATTTTTTAAGTAGATTTTATTCGTTTTAAACATCTCAAGCAAGGGTTTGATGTGTGATTTTGACACATTGTCATTAATCAGCTGAAATTACAAAGTGTGTGTAGTACACTTACGGATGACATATCATGATGACTAATTAAAAGTTAACATATGACATTTAAGTGTAAAAATAATAATTTTAAAATAAATTATTAAATATGATTTTGAGAACCATATATGACATTTTTTCTTTTATTTTTTGGAAAAAAATGTGTGTTTTGTTCTAATTCTTTTGTTCAAAATTAGTGTGATGATTTTTGAAATTTTGTTCTTATAATTATTTTTGAAATTAGTGCGGTAGTTTTTTATCATGATTTTGCATTGTGGAAGGTAGAATTAGTGGTAAGGATAAAGAGTGAAGAAGAAGAAGGAATAAAAATTAAAAAATTCAAAAAATAAACTCCTCACAGCTCAAAATGTGTGCAACACACACAATATGTCAAGCCAGTAAAAAATATCATACTGACACAACCGAACATGACATGAGGTGTTTAAAATGAACAAAGTCTAGTTAAAGTGTTTAAGTGAAAATTTGTGTCAACTTTAGGTGACCGCTGATGGATTATCAGTTTATATTTTTGTCAATTTTTGAATTGACACACATACTAATAAATCAATAATTGATATAGTGAATTTACCATTTTATCCCTATTAACTATGAAGTGGATGAATTTTAAAAAAAAACTTAATATTTTCAAGAAGTTTTACATTTTCCAAAGTAATTAATTGAGGATATAATAGGTAAAAATATGTTTTTTTTTTATTTATCAAAATGGACATATAATTGTGAACATCTAAAAAAAAATATGGACGAATAATTAGAAATGGACAGAATACTAATCATACAAACATTTATATAAGTTTTTTAATAATACAGTGTGATGGTCAATGCAATCTCCATTAGTATGTGATTTATTAAAATAAAATTAACTATTTATTAAAATACATAACATGCATATATTGATTTAATGTAAACACTCTATGCAGATAAGTTTTATCCCTCAAGATAATATACCGTATTATAATATATAGCCTTTGTCATTGTTTTTGTCTTTCGGATGAACACTTTGAAATTGAATATCGAGTAAACCCTCCTTTATTAGGCTTTTATTTTTATTTTGAATATTTAATAATAAGGATATAATAAGCACAAATGAGTAGCACTTTCTCTTATTATTTTTATTTGTCAATTTTATTCGAAAATAAATATCTATTTTTATTTATCTAATTTAAAATTTTAAGAAATAATTTATCAACTTATATCTATTACATCCTTTTATTATTATTTTAATTTATTTCTCAATAAGTCAGATGACTTATTATAATAAATAAAGATGAGATAGAAAGATTATAATTTTATAGTAATAGCTCTATATTTTATTTGCGAGCAAAACATGCATTTAGTTTTTTTTTTATATTGCTATTTCTTAATTCTTTTGATAGAAATAGCTTCTTTCGAAATTAGGTACTGCATTCGTCCGGAGTTGTTTGTCATGTTGTGCTTTTCGAAAGTTGATTTGACTAATTTTCAAAGTTAAATTAGATCACATTTAATTTGATATATTTTTTTAAAAAATTAGATATTCTAAAACTATATGAAAAGTACTATAAATTGCAAACCTTTTTATATATTAATATGATGAAAAATTATATCTTAAAATGTTAGTCAAAGTTTTTATAATTTGACTTTAAAAATAAAAATTATGACAAATAATTCCGGACGAAGAAAGTATAATAATAGCCGGCTAATTAAGGATTTTTTCTTAAAAAATCAATTATATCAAATTAAATATGAACAAATAAATATAAACGAAAAAGAGTTTTATATGTCTTCCCTTAGAAAAAGTATTTTATATGTATTCCCTTACCATCATAATATAATATAATTTTCCATTTTCAACATATAAGAAAAGGACAAATATCTTCTAAAACATTAAATAAATAAAATATTTGAGATAAGAGGAATCAAACAAACTACCAAAGTAGACAAATGTTGTATATAAATAATAAAATAATACCACTAAATTCTTTTAAATAAGTTTGGAGGTGATAAAATCAAAGAGAAAATATTTGTTATGGACAAAAATATTCTAAATAATATTCAAATTATTTTCTAGTGCTTCACAAATTACAAGACACTCAAATGAAACACTTTCTTTTGCCACTTTGTCATTTTCACCTCATCAAGATTTGGTTTTTTCTTTAGTCACATGCAAAGTTCAACTCATACACTACCTACTTTTGTCTACATTAATATTTGAATTTGTTTCATTTGGAGTCGAGTAGTCGTTTGATAGCTGGATAAGAAAAAATTATTAAAATATAATTTTTATATAATTTATATAATATTTAATAGATAAATAAAAAGTAAATTATTTATATATATAATTAATATGATATCTGATTGGTATTCTGTTCGTCTTATCGTTTTATATTGATCGATCATTTTGCTTAATATCTAAGAAATCATAAGCAATGAGATAATTTTATTAATTCAATCTCTTAAAATTTTATTGGAAACTTTACAACAATGGTGAATACTTTCAATAAAAAATAATTGCAAGGGTAGTATAAAAAGAAAATAATTGATGTTTTATTTATTTAGTAAGGTGGACACTAATATGAAATGTATTAAATGCTATTCATTTACACGCCATTTTGTAATTTTCATGCTTATGATCTCGACTTTTGAATCGTGATAGTAAGAGAGACACATTCGTATCACTTTCAACGTATCCCATCCTTTCCGACCTAACTTACACCAACCATTTAAATATTTCCTCCGTCTAATAATAATTGTTCACTATACAAAAAATAATTGTCCGACAATATTTGTCCATTTTAAAAAATCAAGAGCTAATGTACCTTTTATGTCTATTTTATCCTTGTTAATAAATATTATTTTATCATCTAACACATTTTTCAAAACATTAAATTTAATAAAGTTAAAAGATAATATAATAATGAAAAAAAATTTGGCCAGAAAATTTGATCAGAATGATAAAATAACATATTTCGCTATATGTTATTTTATTTTTTTGAACATTTTTACCCTTTCAACTTTAATACTTTTTAATTAAAAAATGAAAAATAAATCAGTTTATTTTATAATAAAAAGAATATTATAGACTTTTTAATTTTGTTTATTAAATTTCTCGCTATTTAGCATTACCCTATGATAATTTCATCCCTATTATATATTGTTTCTTAAGAGATGTTCTAAATTAATAATACACAACTATTATTGATCCGAAAAATAGCTACATAAAATAATAACAATTAAAAATATTATTAATAGGATAAATTCAATATAATACATCTTTAATTAATATATAATTAAATGATATATAAGATCAATAAAAACCAATTAAAACATATCATATAATTTTATTATTTTTTCTACACCATCCTTAAAACTAATTTGGTACGAGAGATAACATATAACTAATCTCAAAACCACTTTGGTACAAGATGTAACACATAACTAATCTCAAAATTTTAGTTTAAAAACACATTTATCGCAATTATAAAATAATTTATCAGATAATTAATTTTGAAATAACTTATTCCAAGATAATTAATTTTATATGATTTTTTGGAATGGTGAGGGAAAGATATTTTTATTTTTTTTATTTAAAAAATTAAGATTTTTTTTGAATGACGTGTTGAACAACCAATAAGGTAATGACACGTAACCATCTTAATTGCTTGTTACGTTTAAAGCATGCATGTGATTTGTATAAATAATTAAAAAAAAAAAGAAAAAGAAAAGTGCCTAAGCCTCCTTATAAATATAACACCAAACATTATATTTTATTTTATCAAAAAAATCAATTTTCTTTTCATAATAAAATTAAAATATTCTCTCTCTCTCTTTTTTTTTTTTCATAGAGAAAGAAAGAGAGAGTGTGTGTGGTGAAAGGAGGAAGAGGGTGCTTTTGCTTTTCTCGAGGTAATTTTTTTTTTTTTGTGATTTTGAAGATTTTTTTTTGATTAGAAATTTTGATTTATGATGCTTGATTTAATGTGGGTTTTTTTTATTTATTGATTTTATATGTGTTTATGATGGAAAAATCACTTTTTTTTTTAGATTTTGTTTATTTACATTTAGAAATTATTGATCTGATAAAGCTTCAAGGTGTTTGATTCGATGTGGGGTTTTTTTTTTTATGAAATCCGCAGCCGCTAGTCTTTGGGTAGTGTTTATGGTTAAAAAAATCAGTTTTTTTTGTTGATTTGAAATGGGTTTCTTATGGATGTGTTGTTTTGATTATTTTTGTATGTTTTTTGGTGGAAAAATCAGTTTTTTTTAGCTAGATTCAAAGTGGGTTTTTATGGGATGAATTTTTTTTGATTGATTTTTTGTGTGTTTTATGGTGGAAAGAATTGATTTTTAGCTCTAAGTATTGGTGTTTATGTATTTGCATTAATGTTAGTGTATTTTATTAAGATTTTTTTAAAAATTGATTTTGGTTGAATGATGAGCTAGCGAGAATGAATTCGACGGAAAATTATATTGTTTATACATGGTTAAAAAAAGCTTGTTTATGTGTTTTATTTTTTATATTTTGAACTTTTTTTTTAATGAAAATTCTAATTCCGTTACGAGTTTGATTGTTGTTTGTATCGCCCAGATCTGTAAAAAAAAAAAAAGAGTAAAGCATCTTTAAATTTTGATTTTATTGTCCTTTTGTTTGATTCTATGCATGCATGAGCCACTTGTGGTTTTTATTTTTTTTGGGTGGTTGGTATTTATTTTTGTCTGATTGATAAAGTACAATTTTTTTTTAATTTTGGGTATTTTTTTTCTCAATTTGAAAAGTTTTATTAGGGGTAGAAAGATGAAAGTTGAAATCAATTGTGGTGGCTACTATAGTCCAAATCTACATTATTATATATATATATATATTGGAATAAATGTAAAAAGAATTAACTTTTTTATGATGTGTTTGCTTATATAAAGAAAAGATTTCATTTTCTTTTAATCATTTAATTTGGATTTGCTTTGCTTTTTTGAAATCTTTATGTTGGTTGGTGTGATTTTGACACATTTTTTTAAAAAAATCTAAAATGGAAAAAAAGTGATTGAAGAGTTAAAAACAAAAAACACAGTTCGATCCACAAAACATTTTGTGTTAGCAGGGTTCAAAGAAGGGTCATATCTAAAGGGGTATGACGTAGATAGTTTGCTCTAATGTAAGCATTAGTAGTTGTTTCCATGGCTCGAACTCGACTTAGTAGTTGGTCATATTTGGTCATATTTGTTTAGATTCAATGTACCCTATTTTATGAAATTATTTGTTACTTTAGGATGGGGACATATGAATTGTTGAAGTACATAGGAATTATTTGTGTGTTGCTCCTTTGAGTGGTCAAAATTTACTATAGTGGTCATATAGTTTGAATGGTTCCTTCAACGGGGTCGGATTAGCTTGTGTGTATCTCGACTGTTATGATAACCGTTTACCAACATAGCCGGGTAATTTCGTCCACGACCTACCAAGCCTTGTCCATATAGGAAAAAAACTCCTCTAGCACCAACACATAACGGGTGATTCCTTTCACCAAAACTTAGGTGTACGCGATGAAATCACATACCTCCATAGTCCCAACTTATGTGATACTCTTTCCTTTATTTTTGTATTTAGTAATAATTCGACTTTAAAAGGGTTCATTTGTGACTCATTTAAACAAGTTTCAAATATGTTTCTTTCTAAAACTTCGTGCTCAGTCAAACAATTTAACTATAAAATGGTTATTTTATCTGCACAAATAGTTATGACATGTTTAGATTACAAGTTTCGGGAAGTCTAATGTTCTTTCTTAAACTCCGTGCATAGATTGAGACAGTGGGAGCAAGTATTTTCTCTTGGCTAGGATTTGTGATGTATAATTAGAGTCCTTCCTTTAAAAAGAAGGAATTTTGGGATATGTTATTTTTGTACTTTGTGAAATCTTGTTTGATTAATTCTTTTTCTACTTACCACCAACAAAAGAATTTTTATTCTCTCTCTTCTTTTATGTAAATATCCAAGTGGACCACTATAAGATTTTATTGTTGTAGTTTTGGTGGAAATTTAATTTAATTTTGCTGTCTAATTGGTTGTTTGTTGATGTTATTAAAACTAATTTTCCTTGTATAATGAATCAATTAATATATGAGGGTCTAATGATCATAGCATATAGCTACTTTAAGTAACCTTCATTGTTGATGAGTTGAATTATATCTTTTTTTGATTAGTTTCATAAATCTTGTACTTTGTTGAATTTGAAGGATCTAGAAATAGTACAATAACGTGTCGAAATGAAATTTACATATATACAAACACTAGACGATTTCTTTTCATCTGTTCTATCCTATTCTAAGTCAACTCTAATATTATTTTTTGTAACTTGATCAAGATGTTAGTTCCAAGTTAACTCTAATATTAATTATTGTTGCTTGATCAAGATGTTAATTGTGTGAAGTATGTGATTTGACTAATTATTTGTGTACAGCTAGTGAGAAAACATTAATTTTTTGGCATAATGGATCAGTAAGAAGATTTTATTTTGTTAGGGGCCTAATAGTTTGGTGAGATGTCCATTGAGCTATTTATTTATGCATTTGAGAAATGTTTTTGTGAAGGAACTCTTATTATGCAATAAACTTCATGTTCAATTTTTTAGCTGTGAAAACTGGCCTAATATACTTGAGGCGTTAGGTACAATCTACTTCCTGTTGACGTGACGAAAACTTAATGATTGATGCCAACTTTCTTTTTGCACATACATTGATTAGGTTCGCGTGTGTGTGTGTATGTGAAAGGATTTCAATTCGTTCACGCTTTCTCCCTATTCGATAGAGTTGGAGCGGGAGGTGAGACTGAGGGTTTTTAATTTTTACTCGTCTCTTTTATGTGTCTGTTTTCAACATATAGTTAAGACACTGTATATGATTTGAAATTTAATTTAGAAATTTCTCTTCTTCTAAGCTATAGTAACTGACTTTTCATGCAATTATAATCATATCGTTGTTCATTCATGGAGATAAGTGGTTATAGCTAATGTTTTTTGCATTATACTAACCAGAGGCTAGAAAAAATATACAAGTAGGAGAGGTCTTAGCCTTGGTGACTTTTTTCCATCTATCCTAGCTTATGTTGCTGGTGGGGAGGTGACAAGTATTTCGTAGAATCAGTCGAGGAGTGCGAATGCTGACTTTATCAGCACGGATATAGAATGATAATCATAAGTTGTACCGACAAACAATGGCAGGGAAGCTGTTGGTGAGAAATGGTGAAAACAACTAATGCTGAAGGAATATATTGCAAGTTTTGGACTTGAATTATCATGACAGTGACTTGATATGTCTATTTATTAGTATTATTATTATGGGCTGAAAGTGTTTGTTGCTTGCATACTGTGTGGTCCAATGTGCATGATGTGGCCTACCATGTTTCTTGCATTTCTGGCCTCAATTTTTTGTTTTGGAATTTTATGTGGACCGCGTCACTATGGTCCTCATGTTTCTGTCAGTAGATTGAATTGTTGATTTGATATAATTTCCCTGCCAATGATGGTTTGATCTCTAAATCAAGACCTTACATGAAAGGTAGATTAGGGGGGTCACACCTTGTTTGGTCAGTGACAGGCTAGATTAGAAAATAGTAACTCAATTCTTTGATGCATTCATTTGTTTAGGAATAGAGTCTAACATACAGATTGTAGGTTTGGGATTAAAGAGGCAGCGTAGCGAAAATGGGAGCTGGTGGTCGTATGTCTGCTCCAAATGGCGGGACTGAAGTAAAGAAGAATCCTCTTCAAAAGGTACCAACCTCGAAGCCCCCTTTCACAGTTGGTGATATCAAGAAGGCTATCCCACCTCACTGCTTTCAAAGGTCTCTCATCCGCTCATTCTCCTATGTTGTGTATGACCTCATACTCGTATCCATCATGTACTACGTTGCAAACACTTACTTCCACCTCATTCCATCACCATATTGCTACATTGCATGGCCTATTTACTGGATTTGCCAGGGTTGTGTTTGCACTGGAATTTGGGTTAATGCCCACGAATGTGGCCATCACGCCTTCAGTGATTACCAATTGGTTGATGACACCGTTGGACTTATCCTTCACTCTGCTCTATTGGTGCCGTACTTCTCTTGGAAATATAGTCATCGTCGCCACCACTCCAACACTGGCTCCCTCGAGCGTGATGAAGTCTTTGTGCCTAAGTCTAAATCCCAGCTCGGATGGTATTCCAAGTACTTGAACAATCCACTAGGCAGAGTTATCACACTCACAGTCACCCTCACTCTTGGCTGGCCGTTATACTTGGCATTCAATGTATCTGGCAGACCTTATGACCGATTTGCATGTCACTATGACCCTTATGGCCCAATCTACAACAACCGCGAGAGGCTACAGATCTTCCTTTCTGATGCTGGAGTTCTCGGAGCTTGTTATCTGTTATACCGTGTTGCCTTAGTGAAAGGTCTAGCTTGGCTAGTGTGCATCTACGGTGTACCCCTTCTAGTCGTGAACGGCTTCCTTGTCCTGATCACCTACTTGCAGCACACTCACCCATCACTGCCTCACTACGACTCAACCGAGTGGGATTGGCTTAGGGGAGCTTTGGCAACCTGTGACAGAGACTATGGTGTTCTAAACAAGGTCTTCCACAACATCACCGACACTCACGTGGTGCACCATCTGTTCTCAACCATGCCACACTACAACGCAATGGAGGCAACCAAAGCAGTCAAGCCACTACTCGGAGACTACTACCAATTCGATGGTACCCCGATTTTCAAGGCAATGTGGAGGGAAGCTAAAGAGTGTCTCTACGTCGAGAAAGACGAATCATCTCAAGGCAAAGGTGTCTTCTGGTACAAAAACAAGCTCTGAAAACACTAGAACAGAAACTCAGCTTGCTTTGTATTGGTCTTTTGGTACTGTTTGGTCTGTCTGTGTCTTAAGTATTTTGGATTTAAGTTAATTTAGCTAATGTGTTGTCTTTGCTAGTGAGGGGAGGTTTATGTTTGATGAATTTTTTTGATAAATTAAAGGACAAAAAATTTAGAAAAATGTAAAGAGGATCAAAATGCATCCTCCACCTCCTCTTAGTATGTAATAAACTACCAGTTTTAATATAAATGGTTGTGTTTGTGTCTACAATTGGATTAGAAGCATTCTTTCATGCAATTCGATGCACAAAGTATTTCGTGTTCGAGGATGGATTGCATTCACTATTTATTTATTTTTTTGTGACAAAAATTATAAAACTTAGTAATCACTGACTACTTTGTTTGGGTGTGGATCGGAAAAAAGTAGCAGATAGAGGAAAGCTAAAGATATTGGCGAAAAAGTAATGGAGGATCTGATGCAGAGTACCAATAGTTAGACAATAAGACCCTGTGCACCTTAGCTATAGTTTTGTTGACACGTAGCATTTGAAGCAATATACGACATGTTTTTTGTATTTTAAAAAAATGAGCTCAACCCTCATTCTAGGAATAAAATGAAGATATTTTGTGTGGTAATTAAGTTAGAAGTTTTCAATCATGATAGTTCCTTAAATAGCATTTGAAACAAAATAGACGCAAGATACTCTCTATAGAACTCGACAAAATAATCACGTAACTTTGAGAGGATGCACTCCTCTCAAAGTGGGGTCGTAGTACCAAGCCTGACTATATCGCTTTTTTAAATTTGAAACGCGTCTTGAAGAGCTTGTTTGGTACTTCATTCTTCTCAAAATGCTTGTCATCCTTACTAAAATATGTGTCATTATAAAAGTTAAAAATAAAATTCATTATTTTTTCTCCATTTTACCCTTAGTAATAGTTGTTCTTGAAGACCATATAATCACTTCAATTATGGCATATAAATATGTACGTTTTTTTTACCCCTGCCCAGAAGCTCACCTTTTTGATCTCTTGGTGACTCGAACTCTTAACCTTAAGGTTGGAACTGAAAAATGCCTAACATCCGAGCAACTCGAGATTATATCATAAGACACACATAAATATTTTCTTAAAGGACATGTAACGATAAACACGATAATTATTTTGAGACGGAGTAAATACTAATGACTATGGAGAACAAGGACATTTTGGTCTTTTTATTAAAATAGGGATATTTATGTCTTTGCACAAAATATAAACTTCTAGAAATTGATTCAATTCAAATGTCTGATGGGCCTATTGGGCTTAGTGTCAGAGTTTATTGGGTTACTATGGGCTTCTATTTCATGCTTGGGGTTTTATGCAAACTAAATGGATTAGACAATTTTGGGATTATTTTGTCACGACCCAAAACGAGTTCGAATGACAGTCACACTTAACCTCGTGGGTGGGCAAATCAACGAATTCAACCCTAACTTATATTAAGCTTACGAAAAACAACCACAATGCGGAAACACAAAACTTATTAATGTGAAACAAAATTCACTCGAGTCCGTTGCATATTATTCCCAAAACCAGAAAGTTATCACATCAAGGACATATACAAGTATCAAAAACACCATAATAAATAAATAAATAAAATAATTTGTGTCCGAAAACTAAGAACATCATAATATGATCGAGAGAATCCAACACGAACTCGAAAGAATAGCTCATTCAAAGCCATAACTATAGAGTATATACTCTTGCAAATTTAGCTACTTCAAAATCTACTTTCAGAAATAATGTTTGGAGTTTAAACTTATAAATATTATATTTTGATATATGTACCTTAAGTGAAGTAGCCTTTATTCAACTCATATTACAATTTCACTTTTTGCATCTAAGAAAATAATTTATTTAACATTATTTCACTTATATCTAGAAAAAAACATTATTATTTCATTCTAATATTACAAATTACTCAATAAATTATGGAGTTTGATGTGACATTGTTGAATAAAAATATTATAACTATAGATCCAAATCATGTGGGGATTATGTTACTAATTAAATATTAATGAATGATGATTCTAAAGAAATGTCAAAATTACCTTTATTTCTTTTTAATATAGTAAGCCACTTGAATCTCATAAAGTTACTTGAGTCATGTGATAAAGTTTCTTATTCCTCCATTCAAACTCACTTTTTACCTTTTTTTTGGTTTCACTCACGTTTGATATTTATAATAAAATTCGATAAAATTTAAATTTATAATAGGAAATTTTGTATTAGAGATAAGATGCTTCCTAATAAAAATGATTCTATATTGTCAAAAATAAATAAGTATTTATCACTCCACTATAATTTTTATTGATCACTTTCTACCTGTTTATTTTGTCTTGACGTGTTTAAATCTAGTTTTTCGTATTTAATTTTAGATTTTTTAAAAATATTGTGTATAGTTTGTTATTTGCTGTTCAATACTGTATTAAAAATTAATTAATTTAAATTCATCTATTACATACCTAGTTTCTAAATATTTTTTTTCTACAGAACTTAAATTCTAGACATTTTAGTTAAGGATGAAGCTCATTCCTCCACAATTCACGTTGATTTGCTGAGATATTTATTCAAAAAATTAATTCACATGAATAATCGATTCCTAAAAAGACATAGCTATTATTTTTAATTGTTACAACAAAATGTTTCTAATAATAAAAAATATATTATACTAAATAATTAACATGAAAAATCGATTCCTAAAAAGACATAGCTATTATAGTGAAATTATTGTGAATAATGGTTCTTATAATTTTAAAAATAATATATAAAATATAAGAGTTAGGAATGGATTTAATTAATCAATTTCGAAGAAATAATATTTTATGCACGTGGATCTATATGGCATTGAATTATGCAAGTGGATCTATTTGTATATATATATATATAGATGGTTATTATCTCTTCATAGTATAAACACTTCATTTGTAAAAAAAAAATGGTAATTATGAAGATGCTCATGATGTTAGTGGTGGTTGCAATTTTATTTTTCAGCCACCATCAAGTGATCGTGGCGAAAGAAGTCGTCCTGGTCGATGAGAGAAATGAGTCATTAAGCTCATCCCCAGCCCCCGCAACGACTTGCTCGGCTAATAATCAACAACAAGTGAAGACATGCATGTACGAGACAACTTCAATCGAGGCGTGTTGCCCTGTATTCAAAAAGATACTTGGAACTAGTTGTCCTTGTTATAAATATGCTGAGGATTTGGACAATCAAATCTTGATTACTCTTGAAGCTTATTGTGATGTTACTACCCCATGCAAGGGTGTGCAAGTAAGTCGATCGTCGTTAATCATTTTTATCTGTCGTTTAAGATTTTAATCCACTTTTTTATTTATGAACATATTCCTAATGTTGTATTATGTTAATTAATTTCAGGTGATTAAGCTATCCAAGGATGAGTAAATATGAAGTGTTTGATGGTTAATTATTTCAGATCTTGTTTTAGATTATTTTAATCTCTTTATGTTGAAAAGTCTCTAGCTAATTAATAATTAATAACTATGTAATTGCACATTAGCAATTTTATTAGTACTAATAAAGGTGTTTTTCTATTGTTATCCATTATATTGTGTTGTGTCGTTACTTAAAATGTATTGTACTGTATTGTTAAATTTCGTTGTTAAGCAACAATGTAAACCCTCATTTTATGGAACAACTGATTTGGTATGTTTCCCATTGTTAATATCTTTTTTCAATTATATCCTGGCATAATATTTCATAATACTTTTTTACCCTTTACCCTATATTATTTAAATTTAGTTAAACATCCTGCCCTAGAATAATTAAGGATATTTGAGTAAATTTATAAGTACAATACAATACGATACAATGAAATCAAATGTTATTAAGCAACAACAAACAATATAGTCGAGCCAAACATTGTATCTCCATACAATACAAACAATAGAGTACAATATCACACTTGATAATGACAATCGATTCTCTAATTAATATTCTCCCTAAGATGGTGTAAGAAATAAAATCAATCGATTCTCTAATATTAATGTTATTTCTCTTACGTATTAATTATAATATAATTATAAAAATAATAATTAATTAATTAAATAAAATAAATTAAATTATAGATTAAAACTAATCTGGTAATACTTGTAGTTAAATTGTTATAAGTAGTAATATAAAAAAAGTACATCTAAAGATTGTAATATTAAGTCTTAAATAGATACGTGAGGCGATTTTTTCGAATACCATAAATTTATAGAAATTAATTCTCTTCAAATGTCTGATGGGCCTATTGGGCTTGGGCTCAGAGTTGATTGGGTTTACTCTTTTGGGCTTATATTTCATGCTTTGGGCTTTGTGCAAACTAAATAGATTAGACAATTTCGGAATTATTATTGAAAAAATTTACTCAAAATACACGTCTTACATTTTTCTTATTTATAATATTTCTTTTGAATTCTGAAAACCTCTAAAAAAAATTACTTCTTTAATGTATTTGAACTATATATTAATATATTCCAGCTAATATTTAATATATTCAAGCTACATATTACCGAAAAATCATGTTTGATGTTTTGTAACAAAGTTTAGATATTTTTAAATATTATTATTTCATTCTAATATTAAAAATTAAACTCAACAAACTATGGAGTTTGACGTGACATCGTTGACTAAAAATTATGATAATTATAGATCCAAATCATGTGGGGGATATTTGTTAGTAGTTAAATATTAATGAATAATGATTCTAAAAAAAAAATACTAAATTAACTTTATTTCTTTTTTAATATAGTAAGGCATGTGAATGTCATAAAGTCATCCAATCATGTGATTAAGTTTCTTATTCTTCCATTCAAACTCACATTTTACCTATAAAAAATGCCTTTTTTTTTGTTTATGCTCGATATTTGATGTTCGATATTTTATGTAGAGTTCGATAAAATTTAAATTCATATTAAGAAGTTTTATATTTGAGGAAAAGCGTTTTAAACAAAGATGACTCTATACTGTTAAAAATGAAGAAATACGTACTACTTGATTACAATTTTGTTGATCAATTTTTATCTGTTTATTTAATTTGTCTTGATATGTTTCAAATTTAGTTTTTCGTATTTAATTTTGGAATTTTTTGAAATATTTTTTTTAGTTTGTTATTTAATATTTGATATTGTATTGAAACTTGATTAATTCAGATTCACATATTTCATGACTAAGTTTCTAAATATATTTATCCTGAATTTAAATTATGGACATTTAGTTAAGGATGAAGCTCATTCCACCATAACTCACGCTGATTTATTGAAATATTTATTCAAAAAAATTAATCTAACTTGATTATTGATTTGATCGATTTATATGTCAGTCAAAGAAGAAATGTTTGTAATTGCTTGTGAAATTTTATAGCTCAGCAGTTTAATTATCTGACTTTTTTTTTATCTTACTCATTAGAATTTAAATCTCCACCTTATAATATCCTCCTATTTTTTCTTTCCTTACATTCGATATATACTAATAATAATAATAATAATAATAATAATAATAATAATAATAATAATAAAAATCTCAAATCTCAAATATAAAATGCATATCCTAGTTTGGCACCAATCAATTAAAGTTTCTCTTAGAGAATTTTCATAAATTATTTTTTACAACCAAGAAAATTCTATATATACAATTGAATATTGTGAAGAGATTAATAATCTCTTTGTTGAAAAAGAAAGCCTTAAAAATTAAGAAAATAAGTTTGATGCAAATTTATCAGATCATATTTAAGAATTTCAATATTTGAATCAAGGTTTCAAATAAAATTAAGTGAGTTTTTATTTTAAAAAAAATGTGAAATCTTATCAAGTAACTTTTATATTATTACGAATCTTACCAATAATCTACAATAGCCTGTCAAATAAAATTTTAATAAAGAAATAATTAATACGACATAGCTTTATTTCTACTCATAAAAATTATTTCCAAGTAAGTAGTTATGTTACAACTCAATTTTCGATAAAACATCGAATATATTGTAATATTAATCTTATACATATATTTCTTTTAAGTTATCACATTTTCATTGATTGACATATTTTACTATCATATTCTTTTTATTATTATTATACTTTACATTACTTTTTTTTTTTATTAATTCTCCTTTCACATGTGCTTGGTTTTTTTATTTTTAATTAAGAAAAAATAGAATATGCATTTCTTTTTTATTATTCTCAAATTCCACTTATAATTATATATATTTTTTAATTTATGTGGTACTTTTTATTTTTTGGGAGTCGAAAAATTTAAGTATGACTGAAAATTTGCGCGTGTAATCTTTATAATTTTTTGAAATGAAATTTATATATATATGTAAATTATGTGAAAAATACTATAAGTCACAATAATTGATAGTTCAGAATAATTAAAAAATATATAAAAAAATTATCATTAAAAATAAATTTGTCTGAAACACTTAAAATTTAAAAAAGTGTAACATAAATTAAACACGAATGGATATAATTTTTTTTTTCATATTTCAAGAGTTCAAGTTTTATGTACCACGTGAATAAAATGTAAAGTTTTTATTATAATAATATTATTGCACCTAGTGGAAATTTGGAATAACATACATTATTGTCCTTTTTTTCTGAACAAATTTGAATTATTATCACGTGGAATATCAATTATTTATTTTCACCACCTACTACCATTTTGCTTCTAATTCCCCACCTACCAAACAAACCTTTATATATATATATTTATATTTATTACAAAGAATTTTTTGAAATACGAGAAGATTGTTTGAGATATGATTTGGATATATTTTATATCAATTTAAAAATGAGTTTGTTAGTTTTAAATTTTAACA
The DNA here is from genome assembly GCF_001406875.1 of Solanum pennellii. NCBI lineage: Eukaryota > Viridiplantae > Streptophyta > Magnoliopsida > Solanales > Solanaceae > Solanum > Solanum pennellii. The sequence goes on along the minus strand of NC_028637.1, from coordinate 1,220,879 downwards.
ATTAAAGATGTTAAAATAAAAAATATTTTTGCATTAATTTTTTTTCGTAAAGAATTTGACTTTTTTCAATGTGATCTATTATTTAAGTCAGTTAGAAATCGAAACGGAATCTGAAAGAGATCAGACTTCTAGTAAGAATAGGTATGTATTAAATTGTGTAAATTTAAAATAGTATGAAAGGATATTTTCTTTCAAAATGTATAATTTGTATTTATATAGATGCAAACTTAATGAAAGATAAAATAAAATGAAATTTTTTTTTCATATAAATAGAAATATCTACTAGTTGAAAATATTTTGTTTTATTGATATATATATTAAACTTTTATTATGTGAAATGGTGATGATATTAAATAAATTTAAAAGAAAAAGTAGATTTAGATATCGGTCCTAATTTATTAGGTTTAAGGCAAAATTATATTGTTAATTTATTCTACAATTTCAATTTTAACTTGAAAAAAATAATTAAAGTTTGAAAAATAGACTTAGAAGTATATTAAGTTTTCATTCATAAAATTGACTTTTAATATTTGACGTTTGTAAAAATAATGTGTCATTTACTACTACTTTTTTGTTAGATTTACCTAATTCCTTGGCTAATTTACTTTTCATTGATGTTTGTACAATTAAATTAATTCATAAAAGGTTTTATTTTTCGGAAATTTAATTTGTTTTAATATTATTTGTCTGGATAATTTTTAATTGTTACAACAAAATGTTTCTAATATAAAAAATATAGTATACTATATAATATGAAAAATCAATTCCTAAAAAAACGTAACTATTATAGTGAAATGGTTATTATCGTTAAGGTTTTGTCCTGATTTTATTTCCATTTTTGAATTTTAATTTTACCGAAGGAAAATTAAAGCATTACCATAAATACTTTAGTTTTTTCTGAAAGGAAAATATAATCACTTCCATATTTGGTTTATTATTTCCTCGGAGGAAAAAGTTAGGAGATCTCATATCAACACAAGAATTTCGATAGATGTTTAAGATTTTAGTTTATGGGGAGATTTATTCTTTCAACAATATTATGTTTTTAGTTAAATTTTTGTTATATGATCTGCAATTTGTAAGCTTATGCATAACGTCCTAATCATCCCTTCATAACTGAATACTTATAATTTTAAAAATAATATATAAAATAATTACTTTATTGAAAAAAAATATAAAACATGATCCGTTAGGAATGGATTTAATTAGTCATTATCGCAGAAATAATATTTTATGCAAGTGGGATCTATATGGCATTGAATTATGCAAGTGGATCTATATGAATTTAATTAGTTATTTTTCGAAGAAATAATATCTAAACTAACTCTAATAAATTATTTTTGTATATATATAGATTTTTATTGTCTCTTCATAGTAAAAATACTTTATTAGTAAAAAAAATGGCAATTATGAAGATGCTCATAATGTTAGTGGTGGTTGCAATTTTATTTTGCAGCCACCACCAAGTGATCGTGGCGAAAGAAGTCGCCCTGGTCGATGAGGGAAATGAGTCACTAAGCTCATTCCCATTTGATTTTCTATGTCAACATTTGTCGTGGCCGTATCCATGGCCACAACCATGCCATCGTTCCAGACCAAGGCCACGGCCACGACCACGACCACGGCCACGACCACGACCACGGCCACGGCCACGACCACGTCCGCAACCACAACCACGACCACAACCATGCTCACCACCACCTCCACCACGGAGATCACCATCGCCTCCACCACCGAGATCGCCACCACTTCCACCACCAAAATCACCACCACCACCCGCCCCAACAACGACTTGCTCGGCTAGTGACCAACAACAAGTGAAGACATGCATGTACGAGACAACTTCGATCGATGCATGTTGCCCTATATTCAAAAAGATACTTGGAACTAGTTGTCCTTGCTATAAATATGCTAAGGCTTTGGACAATCAAATCTTGATCACTCTTGAAGCTTATTGTGATGTTAGTACCCCATGCAAGGGTGTGCAAGTAAGTCGATCGTCGTCGATCATTTTTATTTATCGTTTAAAATTTTGATTCACTCTTTATTTATAAATATGTACCTAATGTTGTATTATGCTAATTAATTTCAGGTGATTAAGCTATTCAACGATGAGTAAAGATGAAGTTTGTGATGCTTAATTATTTTGTTTTAGATTATTTTAATTTCTTTTTATGTTGTAAAGTCTCAAGCTAGTTAATAATTAATAACTATGTTATAAGACTTTTAATTTCTAGGGGTACTTTTGTAATTGCGCATAAGCAATTTTAGTAGTACTAATAAAGATGTTTTTGTATTGTTATCCATTTGTATTGTATTGTGTCGTTATCATACCTACAATGTTGTTTTGATTGATAATTAAAATATATTGTATTGTATTATTAATATTCCGTTGTTACGTAAGTCGTAACAATGAAAATCCTCATTTTATGGAACAACCAATTTGATGTTTTTCCATTGTTACTTGATTTATTTTTTGAATGAAGATAAATTAGCGAAATACCTCTAATTTAATAGTATTTAAAAAAAATATCCTAAAAAATAGATATTATTGGGAATTAATAATTTTTTGAGTTAATTTTTTATTATGAAAAAGATATTTTTTATTCGAATAGAATCCTACATAATATATATATGATATAATGACCTTTTATATTGATAGCAAATATGAAGCAAGAAATTAAAAAAAATCAAAATAATTACTATTTTTTTCAAAGCACGTGTATCATGATGCTAAACTAATTATCAACTACACCTTTACTAAAGCCACACCTACCACAAAAATTTTTAAAAATTTAAAAAATAAAAAAAGACTTGATTTTATAGTCTTAGATATATCATATAATAAAGAAAGTTAAAATTAATGATTTGCGAAAAAATGAAAGAGATAATTCTTCTTAAACGGATTAAAAAAAGTAAAATAAATAAATAAAAAGAAAGAGAATATTATATATAGTGTATAGATACTCCATAATTTTAAATAATTACTCTTTCAAAATTTTATTATATGCTTTTTTTAGCTTTTATATTTGATCCAACATAATTATTTTTTAGATGGTATATTTAA
>NC_028637.1:1212695-1217625 GCF_001406875.1 Solanum pennellii | reverse complement strand
GGTATATTTAATATATATATATATATATATATATATATATATATATATATTTTACCCTTGTTATATAAATGATCTTTTATTCAACAAACAAACAATTTAATTAAGAGTATCTTAGTGAAATATATCTATTTAATTAATAGTATCTTAGTGAAATATATCTTACTTTATAGGCATAGATGGATTTCTTAGAAGCTACTCCCTTCGTCCACTTTTTTTTTGTCATGTTGCGTTATTTGAAAGTCAATTTGATTAATTTTAAAAGTTAAATTATATTATATTAATTCGATATTTTAAACAAAAAAATTATATATTCAAAAATATATGAAAAATACTATAAATTGCATTTTTTGCACATCAATATGATGAAAAAATACATCTTAAAAATCTTAGTAAAAAATTCTTATAGTTTGACTATAAATGTAGAAACCATAACAAATAATTATGGACAGAGAGAGTAGGACCAAATAAAATATCTAATTGTTTTTCTTTCTAGCCATATAAATTTATATATTCAAAAAGTATATATGAAAAGTACTATAAATTGCATTTTTTACACATCAATATGATGAAAAGATACATCTTAAAATCTTAGTAAAAAAATTCTTATAGTTTAGCTATAAATATAAAAATCATGACAAACAATTATGAACGGAGAGAGTAGGACCAAATAAAATATCTAATTGTTTTTCTTTCTAGCCACATAAATTTATTGTGTCATTTAAAGAAAATTTATTTTATTTTTTTTCTATAAATTAATGTGAGTTTACCTACTATTCCATCTATAATTTATTTCAACACAACAACTCTACTAGCACTACTATGCAATAATGCAAGTCATAGAGTTTACTAATTAATGTTCATTTGATATTTTCAAATTTTAAATTATAGGGGACATAATTTTTTGAGATCCACATCCAATTATAGTATTCTTGATGGCCTTACATGTTAAAAGAAATAATAAATAATAAAAATAATTTTATTATATTATTATTTAAACGATGGCTGATTCAGAAATTTTATTTCATTTTTAAATTGATAATTATTGTGCAAAGTGGGTACTTAGTTAATATATTTGAATAAATTATTAGATATTACAAACAAATATTAATGTTTTTTGCAAAAAATAAATAATCCGTAACATACATCCTTCAAAGCTTATAAATATATTATATTTAATATTTTCAGAAATGCAATATTACATATTAAAGGATAAAATAGACATAAAAAAATAAATTATTTCTCAATTTTTTAAACCAAATAAGTATCATAGAACAACTTTAATGTGATTACATAAAATAATAGGCATAATAAAAATATAATGTTATTATCTTTAATGTGGTGCATAAAATAATAATATTGTTATTTATTTATTTATTTTTAAAAAAAGGTACTATCAAACAAGACCAATAAATGATGGCTATAATGGCTGTTTTTAATATTAAATTATAAATTAAAAAGCATACCTACCATATGTTAACTTTAATAATTTAATAGTATATATATGTGTTATATGTATCATTACTGTATGACACAAATCATTCAAAATATGGCAACTATGAAGATGTTTATGATGTTAGTGGTGGCTGCAATCATGTTTTGCAGCCACCACCAAGTGGTCGTGGCTAGAGAAGTCGTTGTGGACGTGGTCGAGGATGGGAATAACTTAAATTTATGGCCATGGGAAATTCCGTGTTATTTACCATGGCCATTTCCCTTTCCACGACCATATCCATGCCCTCCACGACCACGACCACGACCACGACCACGACCATGCCCACCACCTCCACCACCACGATCACCACCACCTCCACCACCTAGCCCTAGCCCTCCCCCTCCCGCCCCGGCTACAACGTGTTCGCCCGGTGACAAAGCAAGGGTGAAGACTTGCATGTTCAACACAACTTCAATTGATGAGTGTTGTCCAACATTCCAAAGCATACTTGGAACTAGTTGCCCTTGTTACAAGTATGCTGAGGATTTGGACAATCAAGTCTTGATCACTCTTGAAGCTTATTGTGATGTTAGCACCCCTTGTAGGGTAAGTTATCATCTTTACAAAATCTTTTCAAATACTCCTAGTAAGGATGACATTAGGGGTGTGCACTGTTCGGTTAAATGGAATTATCAAATCAAATCAAATCTTTATTCATATTAATATTTTGGTTTTTCTGATTGATTTTGGATTAATAAATCACTTTGTTTGGTTTTTTGGTTTGGTTTCAGATTTAGAAAATTTGAAAAAAAAACAAATTATTTAGGAAAAATCTTTCTGGCCAGAAAATTTGGCCAAAATTATATTTTATCTATGTTATTTTACATTTTAAAACAAAATTACTCTTTTAACTAGAGAATGGAAAAAAACATCAGTTTATTTTAAAGTAAAAAAAAAATTATAGTTATTTTAATTTTCTGGCCAAATTTGGAGTTAACTACTTTTGTCTCTTTTTGGTTATTGCCTTTCACGATTCGTTTATATTTTATGCTTGAAAATCTATAATAGGTTAAAATTAGAAAGTATATTTTAAGAGATTCGATATTATTACTTTGGTTTATGTTATTAATTATTGACAAAACCAAATAATCAAACCGAATAGAGGAAAACTAAACTAAAAAAATCAAAATTATTTTGGATCGATTGGGTTACACTTTTATAAAATCAAAAACTGAAAAACTGAATGCACACCCCTAGCTGAAATTCAAGATATTTTTAAAATTGTTCTTCGAATTAATAAAATTACTCTTTTATTTATAAATACAGAGTCCGCCCCCGAAACCGAGTTGCCCTGCTAGTGATCAAGAAAAAGTGAAGACTTGCATGTTCAACACAACTTCAATTGATGAATGTTGCCCTACATTTAATAGCATACTTGGCACTAGTTGCCCTTGTTATAAGTATGCTGAGGATTTAGATAATCAAGTCCTAATCACACTTGAATCTTATTGTGATGTTAATAATCCTTGCAATGGGGCACAAGTAAGTTATCATTTTTATATTTATTAGAAAAAAATATATATATTATTCATAATATATAATACATGTCTAATATTGAATTATGTTGATTAATAATTTCAGGTGATTAAGCTATCCAAGGATGATGAATGAAGATTGAAGTGTTTATTTTAATGCTTAATTAATTTCAGATCTTGTAATATTATTGTGTTTTTAGCAATAAAAATTTGACATTTTTGTGTCAAAGTGGATAATTGATAATCTTGAGAAAGGATGAGAAAATTTTGGAACAAAAAAATTGGAAATCCCAATTAAATTTAGGTAAATATATTATAATATTCACTCGTACTCCCTTCGTCCACTTTTATTTATCATGTTATGTTTTTCGAAAGTCAGTTTGACTAGTTTTCAGAGTTAAATTAGATTACATTAATTTGATATTTTAAACAAAAAATTTAGATATTCACAAACTATACGAAAAGTACTTTACATTGTAATTTTTTTTGCATATCAATATAATGAAAAAATATATCGTAAAATGATTAGTTAAAATATTTATAGTTTGACTGTAAAATGAAAAGTATGACTATAAATACTGAACGGAAAGAGGTGAATCTAAGATTTATACTAAAACAAAATTATCTAGTATTAAAACCTTAAAGATGAATTTTAAATTCGTTTGACTCTGCTCTCGTATATAAAAATAAAATTATCTTATATATTTTGATTCAATATCCACAGCCTATATTGAAATTTTAATTAAATTCGATTTGCACTAGATAGGGTTCAGAATGACACTCTCAACATAATTATTTCCATATCGAAAGCTCAAATTCAATATACTCTAATTAAGAGTGAAATAATTTCACTATCGTATTATCCTCTATTTTATTATTGTTCACAACCAAAGATATTATTATCTTTTCATAAAAAAGACAACTCATAGAAGGAAGACAAAAAAGTTTCTATCAAAAAACAGTAACTTGACAATGACAAGTAGTAAATGAATTTATTTATTTTTACCATACAATGATTTTTATCTTTATCTTTGTGGTTGAGGAATAAAAATCACTTTTAATAAAAGAGCATTTTATTCCTAAAGTAAAAATTTAAATTCAAACACACATGCTATATGTACACATTAGATGTGAGGATATTGAAGAAGAATAAAAAAAATTGCATTAAGAATAAAAAAATTGCATTCTTATTTTGAAATAGCCTTTAATTTTTATATTTATTATTTATTTAACAAAGATTTATTGATTAAAATATTTTTATCTATAATATATGTTTGCTCCGCATAAAATTAAAGACTATTGCCTTATCCATTATAAGTTTGATATAAATTAAATTATCCTCTTTCACGATATAATTTGTGGATTGTAAAATGAATTTCTGTTCTGATCGACATAAGTTCCATAAGAATTAAGAGGCATGACTTGTGTTATATTATCATACAAATATATATAAAGTAATGTCAAGCAAAATATTATATTATTTTTTACTTAGAAGTTATTAAGAACAAAATTTTAAGACAATCAAATTTGAGAACATAAATTAATGACTTCTCAAAATAGAAATATTAGTATTAATGATAAACTAATGAACTAACTAACTAATTAATCATCTATTTACAATGAAGTCAAGAAAGTACCTTTGTCTCTACATGTGTATCATGTGATATTGAAAAGTACCTTCTTTTTTTTTTTGTATATATGTGTATCATGTGATATTTGAATTATGAATAAACGAATAAATATACTTCTCAATTTTTTAATTTAGAATAGATATATATTTCATTAAAAAAGAAACTTACATATATATATATATATATATATATATACATATATATAAAAAAGTTAATGAAAAGAGTAAATTTACTTTGTTTATCAAACGATAAATAAGTATTAATGCATTACTTTTTAATGATAAATATATTTGCTCTAAATCGTAAAAAAAATGATAATCTTATGCTACTTT
>NC_028637.1:1199137-1212144 GCF_001406875.1 Solanum pennellii | reverse complement strand
TATATATATATATATATATATATCAATCATTATATCTTTACTATAGGACACAAATCATTAATCACTAAAAAATAAGTGAAATCATGAAGATGTTTATAATGTTAATGATGGCTACAATTTTATTTTGTAGTTTCCATCAAGTGGTCATGGCTAGAGAAGTCGTTATGAACGTAAACAATAACATGAATGACTTAATTCCATGTTGGCCAATCGAATGGCCGTGGTGCCCGTCACCGCCCCCACCACCAACACCATCCCCTCCACCCTCACCAACAAGTTGCTTGGCTAGTGACCAAGAAAAGATAAAAACATGCATGTTTAACACAACTTTAATTGATGAATGTTGTCCCATATTTAAGAGTACACTTGGGACTAGTTGCCCTTGCTATAATTATGCTGAGGATTTGGATAATCAAGTCTTGATAACTCTTGATACTTATTGTGATATCGATAGCCCTTGTAAGAGCGTACAAGTAAGTTATCATTTTTACGTATCTATTATTTAAAATTTATCAAAATCATGATTTGAGAGACCTTTATATTTGACATCGTTTATAAGTTGAAAGATTGTACTTATGACTTTGTCAGCTAAACCCTGAAAATCACCAAAATACAATATTATAAAATGCTATGATCGTTGTCTGGGCCTGTGACATTAAAATGTCTGAGTTGGAAGAGTGCTTGACTACACGCGTTTTGAAGCAAGTAAATGTGATCTCATTTAAATTGAAAAAGTGCATGATACACTCATTCATCATTTTACCTACTTATCTTTAAAGATTTTGATAAACTCGTTCACGATTTATTATCTAAAATCATTTTTATAAGGTGTATTATTATTTGAGTTATAATCATATATTTAGTTTCTTAATTTTACTAAACCGACAAATATTTTGAAATGATTTTTTAGCTAAATATTGTGACCTATTTACAAATTTAGGGATGTTAATCTTAAATCTTAATCATTAACTTTATATCAATTGAATGATTGTCATCGATTTTATTAGTTATTTATATAAATATATGTATACCACTAGTTTATAAATTCATTATTTAGATAGTCGTTTTGATATTTTTTCTTATATATTTCTCTTTATGAAATTTTAATTAATTTTTTTTTCGAATTTGTGAAATAAATTCTTGTATTTATAATTTGCCCTAATACTAATGATATTTTTATTTTAATTCACAATTTCAGGTGATTAAGCTATCCAAGGATTAAAATTGAAGTGTTTGATTAAGCTGCTTAATTTCAATCATGTAATAAATAATTTGATGCTAATTAGTAATTACTCTTTATAAGAGTACATTAATTGTGCGTAATTTTGGGTTTAAGTACTACTAATATAATTTGGCATATCTATCAAAATCCTTAATCTATTATTCTATTGTTTCATTTCATTTTACTTGATATTATTTCTTTATTAGTTCATAAAAAAAAAACGATATAATCAATACAAAAATTATAATATATTATTCAAAAACTCTTTTTTACTTAATCAAACTATGCAATTGGCGGAAATGTTTTATATTATTTTCTTTTTAAATTTCGTATAAAACTTTGTATCACAAATTAATAGGGATAAATATAATATTCACTCATCTGATTGTTAGGTCACACTATCGAATGCAACATATACGTTTTTCATTATTTTTTCACTTCTATTTCAAGAAACAATAAAGAAAAAATAAAGTTATCACTTCATTGATCTCACTATATTCGTCATATTTTAATTTGACACAGAATTCAAGAAAATTTTAAATCTTGTGATTAAAAAAGCACGCTGAATGGACCTGCTTATTCAATCATGTCTCTAGGGAATAATTGAGTGCAAATATCATGAACGCGAGGTGCAAGATATTAAGCCGAAAAATTTGACCAACCATTAGGGGGCCTCGGCTCGAAAAGGAGACTAGCCAAGCAAAATGTACTAAAATGTCATTTAATCATATAATTTTAAATATACAGTGTGAAAAAATTATAACTGAAGAATTATTCAAAACAAAAAATATTCTTTTTTAAATGAATTTAAAAATCAAGCTATTATTTCACAATAATACTTGAGAAGGACAAGAAGACAATTTCTTTGTTTCACAAGATAATATAATGTATTGTTATTTTCTTGGCAAGTTCACTTAATACAAAATATTAAAGTAAGTTGATATATAAAAAAATCTATGAGAACTCATAAAAAAAATTTAAAAATGTGATTCAAAACTCAAAAAGTAAAAAAATCCAACACTATCCCTTCCTCCACAACAAGTCAATGAAAAATTATGCTAAAACATGATTTATTTCATTCTTTTTTTTTATCTAATCAGCTCATTGAAAAAATATATAATGAAAAATCGTTTCTAACTGAAATAGTGAGAAATTTTCTAATCTACCATATAAAAACATTGCGACTTTTTAAATTTTTTTACTAATTTAATCAAAATATATATCAATAGAACCATCAAACATTTTTTAGCGAAAATTTTAGTTTCTTTAATGATGTGACTCTCTTTTTTTTTTCTATTATTTTATTTCTTATTATAATATAAGATAAGATAAAAAGATGATTCATAAAAAAAAAATTCTATATGTTTTCTAATACTAGACATTAATACTTGACAACTACAAGAAAATGTTAATTTTTTCTTTTGACAAGACAATATAATGAATTTAATACTATAAAAGATTATAAAATATTCATACAGTTTCAGAATTAGTAATTCAGACAATTCATGTGACTAAAGTTTCGAGTTCGAGTTTTAAAAAATCATGATAAGGAATGGTTCCTCTTTCGATGGTCATCTGTAGCGTGAATCTGAATCACTCCGAATCTAAAACGGATATATTATTTATTCACATGATTTACAGAGCAGTCTGATGCATAAAATATCTTGCACTCATGTAGGGTTACATTGTAAGGAGATATAATGTAGAAAGGCTACTCTAAGACAATCTTTAGTACGTCTTTGATTCTACGATTTCAACCTGTGACCTATAAATTAAGCAGAAACAACTTTACCGTTCCTTCATAGCGCGGTAAATAATGGCATAAAGCTCTTTTCTTGTCCATGTAACTTCAGCAAGGCTTTCTAGTGGACCAGCAAAATCCTCATCCATCATCATCAATGAGACCCTACATTCTAAGAGCAAGGATCTTAGAATCAAATTGATAGAAATCAACAAATGTGAAAGTAAAAAAAGTCCATGTGGTCCAGACTTTTCGAAAATGTTGTCAACTATTAGATCCATGTCCGAATACTTCAAAAATGTACTACTTTTGAGGACTCAACAAGCATGCATCCAATGCGACAATATTTGAAGAGCCGTGTTAAATTCTCTAAAAATACATTATACTTTTCGAAAATCTAACACGTCAACTGACATTTTTAAAGAGTCTAAGTAAGATAGGTTATAAACCATTTTAAGAGTCACATATTCTCTTACTTCTTAACAAAACAAATTTGAGAGCATTATTGCCACACTATACCAAACCCCTTGAGAAAAGTTGTCTTTAATGTGCCTTTTATGTTTTGAACATAACATGGTCCTAATAATTTCAAACATGAAGGTGTCATTTGGTAAAAGCCAGCTAGGGAGGAAATACTTGACAAAATAAGGAGGTGGCAGGTGTCCCATAGAACTAGTTGAGGTACGCGATAGTTGATCCAGACAGCATAGCCATCAAAAAAAAATTAAATATATTGAGGTTGTTCGGAGGACGAAAGTCATATTCTGGTGTTTGATTATCATAACACAATTTTCATCAAAATGGAGAAAATAACTTTGACAAGACTGTTTATCATCCATTTCAAGTTAAATAACATTGTCATAGTGACTTCATAAGAGCTTAAGTTATGAAGTGCAGCCACACCTAAATGGAGCATTTAAGAAATAACATCAATAGCTCAAAGAACAATGACATGCAAGTGACTGACACTATAAGAAAACTGTGAATTACATAAGGATTTTCTTGGGGATTAGTATAAAACTTCGTAGGAAACTTGTAGTGTGAAATTTAAAAGTATTCACAAAGTTGTTTTACAAAATAGATTTTGAAGAATCCAAAGGGTAAGTTGGAATACAAGAGCTAAAGTATCTACATCATTTAAACATCCCCTATTTATAGTCTTAAATGGACCATGTTGCAGAAACTTAGCCAGGATTTTAACCAACAATTTACACACACTACAACAAAAACAACTTTTAGCGACATTGAATACTGATACTAATAAAGAGTGCTAAAGTCTTTACCGGCATTAGCTAAGTGCCATTAGAACCAATGTCTCTAAAGACTTTAGGGACATATGCAAAGAGTGACAATTGGCACTAAGAATACATATTCAGCGACAATTAAGAATTAAAATGGTCATTTTTGTTGTAGTGACATATTGATCCAAGTTCTTTGAAGTTATGTATTCAACACTTACTGAATCAACGGTCGCACCAGGCTCAGCATCTCGATCTATTTCACTTAATCACTTCAGCTGAGTACGTCAACGTAGCAGGATTCCTCACACTAATTTCATAACTTTCTTCTGATTCAGCTCCTAGTATATGTGATCGACGGAATACTTCATCATACAACTTTTTGCTGACAACAGGCTGAGGTGAAAAACCGCCAACACTACTATTTAAGTTGCTAAAGGAACCTTGACGCGAAACAGATTTTGAAGGAATTTGAATAGAAGGAACTAACGGAATCTCAGCCCCTTCGGTTAGCCAATCCTTGTAGTAAACTGCAAACAGATAAGTACCTTTGTCCAGATTTTCAGTGTACAATTTGTCAAGCAGGTTCAGTTTCCTTGACTTGTTACGTAGATCACGAAGAAAATTAGCTTCTGAATCATGCCACACCTTCAAATGTGAAAGATGAGGAAGAAACACACGATTCCACAAATCAGGCAACAAACTAGTCCTTGCTTGAAAGGGCGAATCGCAGAAAACTTGAAGGAGATGTTTTGCAGCGATACGGTCCTTGTTCTGTATCTTATATATGACACTGAGATACAAATGTGCACAAGCTGCCAATTTAGAATTGGGAATTCCAGACGTAAATTTACCATCTGAATTCAACCCTGTGATTACACTAAGCTGCAATGAGGCTTTCTTAAGCTCTTTCTCACTTGCAAAATCCTCTGCAGCTCTTTCTGCTGTTTCTATAGCTTGTTCAAGAGTGGCTATGATCTTGCTTTCAGTATTCAAACCTTCTTCAAATCCAATAAAATTTAACGACGCAAAGCTATTGTGACGAAGTGATGTCCTGAAATCCTCATCTACGAGAAAACGTTTTATATGCCCGCTCAAGATAGAGATTACAGCCTGAATAGCAAGTTCATCAAGAGCAGGAATAGCTCTGGTGTGCTCAATCTCACATTTCCTTAGGCTCGTAGTTTCATCGGTACTTTTGCTGGTTACTGAACTTCTAGTTGATCTGCTGTTTGAGGTCTCGAGTCGTTCCATATGTTTCTGATAACCAACTTTACTAGATTTATCGAGACATTTTTCTGTGTTTTCCTCAGCACTGCTGCTCTCATTTCTGTAAGTTCGATTTGAGTATATACGGTTGTATCTCGAATCATTTCTCTCTTCGACCTCAACTATCTCATTGTTTTGAGAACCCTCAGCAGATAAAAACTCATCAAAAGAACTAATGCTTATTCTCTTAACGTTTGATGATATATCGTAAGAGCCTATTTTGTGCTTACTTTTCAAGTCATGGCATCGAATATCAGATGAAGCTCTAGGCGTCGTTTTTGATATCTTCTTATTGAATCCTTCCTTCGCGAGGAGGTCCTCGAGTGACATAGCCATCTTCTCTCAGATTAGTATATCAGATCACCTAAACGAAATCCAAGAAAAGAGATTGTTCAATGTCGATTAATATCAACCAATACTTTACATGCTCCCGAAAAAAAGAAGAAACAAACACATAACAACTATTATTATAACTACATTCACAGATTCAATTAAGTTGGAGTCAGCTATATGAATCCTCAATATTCATTTTTCTCGCCAAACGCACACATCCAAAACACACAGGGGAAAACGTGATGCTCTAGCTTCCGATCAAGTATTTCAACATATATGGGTAACTAGAGGAGATCGGAGCCTTATATGTGAATAAAAACTTAAAGTTTCACAAAACGAGCATTGACAACTTAAAAGAGATCAAAAACAAAGGCAAAACGAAATAAATGAATGAACATGTCAACATTAGAACATTGAAAACATCAACTTTATCAATCTTCCAATGAAGTAAATACTCTAATTATGCAACCTACCAACCAAAAACAAAAACAGATTTACTCAAAAAACAAAAACATGAGCAAACCATGAACAGAGGCAAATATGCAGTATAACTTGTCGGTTCACGTGAACTCAGTAGTTTTTGCACTATATGTATTAAAAAATCCATTAAATATTGATAAATATTTTACTGTAAATTCAACTATTGTTATATATTAACTTCTAAAATGTAAAATCATATCTCTACCAATCAAAACCAAATAATCCTATGTCAATACTCCAACTATGCAACGCAGGCACCCAAGAGTGTGGCCTAGTGGTTTAGTGATTAATGACGTGAGTTGAAAACCATGAGGTATCGCGTTCAATTCTCAAAGCTAGGTGATTTTTTCCAATCTTTCCAAGCCTTGTGTGTATAGTTAATTGGCACCTATGCTAGTTAGAGGTCGCACATGCCCCCAGTGGAAATCGCATAAACTAGCCTAAACATCACGATTATCAAAAAAAGAAAAATGACTCCAACTACGCAACATACACTCCAAGAACAAAAAGTTGATGATAAAAAAAAACACAAATATGATCAAATCTTATAAGTCATTTGGTACGCGAGATGAGATAAGCAAGGATATCCCATGGGATTTATGAGTAGAAATGGAGGAATAAAATAATCCCGCGATTACTAATACCTCAACCAAACATGACATTAAGTTAATCCCAAATTTTATCGGCGTGATTATCCTTATCCCACATACCAAACGACTCTTTGAAGAATAACTGTGAAAAAAGTACATTTCAGCATTTTTTTAATCTTCTAACCCACAAGGTGGCTCAATACCCTTTAAAAATGAGGCATATGCCCTAGGCCTAAATTTTTTTTATAATAATAAAATTATCTTAAGCTTTTTTTAACAAACAAAAAACAAAGAATATTTTAATTTGTTTTGAAACTTTAAACAATGTTTCTTTTTTTGGATCAATTTTTAAATTTGACTTCCACATAATAATTTTAAGAATACAAGATTAAAAATATTTTAGTAGATATATTTATATATATTTTAAGATCATAAAAAAATAAAACGAAGAACGTCATTAGACACACAAATATGAGCAAACCTTAATGAACCATGGTAAAAGGAAATAACTTTCGACTTTAGCTTGTTTTATGTTCTATCCATAGACCAAACAAAAAAGTTACATAAAACCCCAACAAGAATGTTAATAGACACACAAATACGAGCAAAATCTTAATGAACAACCGTAAAAAGAAGTATCTATCAGCTTGTTTTATCTTCCACCTCATAAATAAAATAAGAAAAATACAAAAAAATCACCAAATACATAATCAAGAAACAAAAATATGATCAAAATCTTAAGGAACAATTGAGATAAAGTAATTACCTTTCAACTTTTTTAATGTTCCAGACTCCGTGAACCAAACAAGAAAAACACATAAAATCCACCAAATACATAATCAAGAAACACAATTTGACTAAAACCTTACAACATAGCTGTGAAAAAGAAAGTAGCATTTTTTAATGTTCTATCAAAATCCCTCCCATAAATCAAACAAAACACACAAAGAATCTCTAATTTTCTTTGATACAAATAAAAGGGAATAGGACTTTCCTACATAAAACCAACAAAAACTTTACACTAGGCAGCAAATGGAGGGAAAGAAATGAATGAAGAGAAGACAAATAGAAGCTAACAAATAAGTCACTTTCATCTACAAGTTATACAACAATATTAGCCCTTTGTACTACACCTATGAAGCTGAATATATTTGTCTAATTGTTTTGGCAGGCCAAAACCTTAACTTTTTCAACGGCCGGCTGCCTCTATTGCTTTCAAACAATTACTTCTATTAGAAAAATTATTTTGCATTCGAAATAAAGTTTTAATAATTTGGAGTACTTTCATCTTTCAATTTTTTTGAGTTTTTGTGATATTCCTCTTAGTACATTAGTATTTAATTTAAATCACAAGTTTATAGATGTTAATCGAAAAAAAAAAGGTTCATTGATCATTTAAATGAGCATGTATAAATATATGAATCGCGAATTTTCGATTTAGCAATGTATAAAAATGTGCGAACTCCAAACTACTTAAGTTTCACACATGACTTCAAGCCAATGACATTAGAGCACGAGTCATCCAAACATATGGAAAAATTGTTGTTCGATTTTTACTTGAGCGTGCTTATGAAATTCATGTCTTTTAAGAGCGTTTTTTAAATTGTTAGAAAAGTAACGACACGTCTTAGTTTACATGTTCAGTTCATTTTGTTATGTGAGTGTCCTCTTATCATACTTAGCATGTTAGGATCAAGGAATCTATTCATCCTTTAGCTTCTTAAAACCTTGTAAAACCCATCAAAGATAACAATTCAATATGAAAAATAAGTAATAATTTTTTTAAAATAAACAATTCAACACGAAAATTAAGATATCAAGTTAGACAATCTATATTACGATCATTGAAATTTATTCATCTTTAATTACATATCTCTTATTCAATTCCTCATACTTCTTGATACAAAGTGACTTACCTCTCTTAGTGAATCTATCCAACACGAATATGGTAATACTTTGTTACATTTAATTTTGTATATCGAAAATGACTTTAGAGAGGAAATACTAGTTGTATATTTATTTATTTGGGCTTTTGTTCAAGTTATTGTGATGGGCCAGACTAATATTTAAAGGACCAAGTGCACAAAATAGTCATTATTTCGAAAAATGGGTGATCTTGAATTTTTATATTTTCACTTACGTCGTAAAAAAATTGTTTTTGAAGTTAAAATCTTGTTATACTGAAAATTTTGTCCATAAAACGAACGAGGTTAAAAGTTTGAAAAATTATCCACCTTTAAGGTTATTCTTGTAAATGACCCGTTTGAGGATATATATTTAAAAACAATCAAAATTTACAAAGTCTTTAAAGTTTAGCCGCCTCATAATTAACTTTGCATATATAGATTTTTATCAGTACTTTATGAAAAATAGAGAAGTTGTTTTTATAAGACACAAATAAAAGCATATAAAAGATCGGACAGATAAAGCAAATAAATCATGTTGGACCAGATCAATAAAGTAGAAAGAAGAATGATGATAATAAATAATACGATAATTGAGAAGCAACTAAAACAACACCATAACAATATAATAGGGAGGTAATAATAGCAGTACTTTGTTAAGAAAAGTAAACAGCGTTCAACTATTTGCTAACATCATTCTACCATAATTCTCGATAATCTTATCTTTTTATCTAGAGTGATATGCTCAGTAAGCTATTAATGTGTCAAGACTACTTTAATTTATTTCTACCTTTTCTTGTGCTCATGGCTCTTCACTAAGACATTTATGCATCTTCCGAAGTTCACATATCTAAAGTATCTCCAGTCGTCGTTTTTCTCATCTTATTCATCATAAAGGCTATTCTCATCTTATCCTGAATAACTTTGTTCATAATCCTATTTTTCCGAACATACTACATATTCATCTTAACATACTTATTTTCACTATTAATATCTTCCGAATATTAAGTTTTTGAATAATCAACACTCTGCCTCGTAACGGAATTTATATTTGAATTTGAACCTTATGAGGGTAAATTTTGTCCTTAAGTTAGCACTAAATGCTGTATTTGTGGGCCCCACAATATAACATGCAAAAAAAAGCACCTCGAAAATAACATAAAACCGACAATTATCCTGGGATCTAATGAGTAAATGACTAAATTACCCCATACTTATCTTATATTCACACATATATATATATATCCATTATAATTCTTTTTTGCAATAAATTAATAAAAATTGTTTGGGATATTTAAAAAAAAAATTAAAATAATATTTATATGAATATGTATCTATAAGTTTAACTCGTATTTCAACTTTAAACTTTGATTTACTAATTATAAACGTATTTTTAGTCTATTTTTTATTTTTTCGCTCGTAAAATTTTAATTTGTTTTTTTTTCATATCTAAATTTTGACTTCAACTTTCAAATGTTTTCTTTAACGACTTGAATCCAAATCTCAATTATTAATTTTTTTTCTATTTTTCAATATTTTAAGTTTGATTTATAATTTTGATTTATTTTATATTTCGAGGGGAAACGGTGGGTGAAATTATGTAGATAAAGTGAGGGCATAATGGTCTAAAGATTTTATTTACTAATCTACCTATTTGTTATGTAAAAGATAAAATAATAATAATTAAATTTATCAAAATTTGTTATGTAAAAGATAAAATAATAATAATTAATTTACCTTTTTGAATTTTGAATAATAGAAGTTTTATTGAGCACCACACTTTTCCACTTTATTACATAAATAGCCTCAATTATTTTTTTTGTTCTTTCTATTTATCTTCTTATTGGGCTCTTTAATTATTATTTTTTGGGTTATCGTTTAATAATAATTAAAGTTTAAATAAATATAAATATATGAATACAAGATGAAACAGATATCTTGTAAAGAGCTTAAGTTATATACACTGATATTATAAATAATTTTGTGTTACGAATACAATCTAAAAGATCATTACATGGTAATTTTTATTGATACTTATAGTATTGCCTTAATAAAATCAATATTAAGAGCCACATCTTATATAATATGTACATTATAAAATAATTGTATAGCCATAAAGTACTAAAATTGCCAAATAGAGGCTTGGAAGTAGGATGTTTTTTTTGGCCATATTTGTTAATTAAGTTTGTATGTAATTATCTTTGAATAGTATTTGATAAAAAAAAATATATTTTATCTTTAAAGTGAAATTATAAGATGTGTATAAATTAGTCGAGTATCAAGTGTAAATATATTAACTGAGCGAGCAATTATTACTGAGATTATGGTGATATTATTATCTTTAATCACACGTTTCATGTTCAAGTATTGAAAATTGAATCGTCACCTCAACTCAAATGGACTTCCAAATATTAATCTGCATTAGTCGACTTTTAAGCAGATAACAAATACGAGATGATAATACAATATTAATCATAATTATATTTGCTAGTTATCATCAAATAACTATTATAGTGGTAGATATATAAGTAATCCATCCAAATGACTAGGATAATTTTTTTTATATATATATATATAGTGTTGTGTTAACCATGTGATTAAAGTTTGAATGAAGATTCTAGTAGTGATTAAGACATTTCAACCAATACAATTAGTAGGCAATAAATGTTAATGAAAAATATAATAATTTGTAAAACACTTTAATTTTGAAGATATATACAATGACTAAGCAAAGATAGAGTATACAACTTACATATATATTCATATAAGCAAAAGATATCCTAAACTTTTTGACTTTTAAAAAAAGTGTAAACAATAAAGTATTTTTTCTTTTTTTCTTTTTGAACCAAGATTCTAATAAAGTGAATAAAAAAAAAAAAAAGTTGCTCATATTAAGTCTTTTTAATTTTTAAAAAATAATTCATTTCATCTCTAATTCTTTGTCATTTTGTTTTCTACCAAACTCCTCTATTTAACAAGTGGTTCCTTAAAGCTTAAAATTTAAAATTATGCATGTGATTAGTAATGTATGATGGGAAATTTAAATAGTAGCGATAATTTTAACTTGAAATTTAAAGCTTTTGTTAAATTTTTGACTTAGATTTGAGAATATATGATACAGAGGGATAAAAAATATTTTAGAATTATACGTAATGAATTTATAACAAATAATTATAAAAATGACGGAAATTTAATTAATAAGAATATGAGTACCTTTGCTAACTTTGAGGAATCAATAAATTTTTATATATAAAAAGAAATTTAAGTGGCCATAGAGATAAAAAAGAACAATTATATCAATAACACGTACATTAAAAAGAGAAAGTCTCACCTAATAATTTGTAAGATGAATAAACATAATTAAGTAAACTTTACTATGATAAGAAGACAATATATATAGTAATAGTAAGATTATTTGTGCTGAAAAGTCGATCATTCAAAATAAGTTATTAATTTTAAGGATAAAATTCTTGAACGACATTCTTTGTTTGTGCGCCCCTTACCGTTCTCGCTCAGTCTTTCAACGGTTGGGAAGGCAATCGTAGAAACGAAGCCTATCGCCACGCCGACCATCAAATACGAGACTAGGTCCCTTCTCAAAGATTTGATGGAATGGCCCACCCCATCCAAGAGCGCTTATGTCACAGGGGAACTCATGGCTAGATAGGTCTCTCGTCAGAGCTCCATCTAGAATAGCTGAAAAGGCAAGGTCTAGAAGACCAAGATCTGCACCTTTCAACACTGCCGCTCATCTAACAGGATTGGCCGGAAAGGGGGGGGGGATTGCCGTTTCACAGCCGCTCCTCTCCTTACAGTCAAGTGACTTTCACTCTCAAGAAGTGGGAATAGGAGTCCATCGATGACAGAAAAGATTACCTAATGCCTTATCTCTTCTGGAAAGACAATGATATACAATATAAATTAAATATTAAAACTTTTTAATTTTTTTTTTAAATTAATATTTGACATGAATTTTGTTTTTTAATAAATAAGCACTTATTTTTTAAAAAATAATTTCAAATATTTTGAATCCTTATTTCACCCTTTTTCACCTTTTGGGTAAATAATTCAAAGATAATGGCATATTAGTAATATAACCCAAAAATATGGGCCTTTCCATAAACATACCTCGATATTTGAAAGTGGGCCCCTCACCAACCTCATGTCCCCCCCTTTTTCATAGTTAAATTCCAAATTTTGATTTGCCACCCCACCCCCCAACCCCTCCCA
>NC_028637.1:1104437-1198682 GCF_001406875.1 Solanum pennellii | reverse complement strand
CCTCCCACCCCACCCCACCCCCACTAAATTCACTTTCATCACCATTTTTGCTTTCTTTCTTGCTAAGTAGCTTAAAGTTGCAGCCTCCCCAAAAACTCCCTTCTCTCACTACTAGGGTTTATTTTGCTGGTTGCTCTTCCACTTTCCACCTTTTGCTTTTACACCATTCTTGAACTAACAATTAATGGTAAAATGCAGCTCTTTTGCTTGTTTAACTTTGCTAAAATCCCCTTTTTGTTGTTTGTTTGTTTGCTGAATGTAGATGCACATCTTGCTTTTTCTATGGATTGTCTTCTTTTTTTCATATCATTCTTGAATCTTTGTGCAAAATTTCACCTTTTTGGTTATGTGGGTGTGTTTGGTTTTTGTACATTTCAGTTGGTTTTATGCTAATGTGCTGGTAAAAATGTAATCTTTTTTATGTATTTGAAATCTTGATCATCATATCAGTAGTAAATGCAGCTCTTTTGTTTGGTTATCTTTGCTTGAATCCCTTTTTTTTGTTTGTTTCTTTGCTGAATGTAGATGCACATCTTGCTCTCTCTATGACACCTTTTTTGGTATATGGGTGTGTTTTGATTTTTGTACATTTAGTTGGTTTTATGCTAATTTGCTGGTAAAAATGTAATCTTTTTTATCTATTTGAAATTTTGATAATCATATCAGTGGTAAATGCAGCTCTTTAGTTTTATGCTAATGTGCTGGTAAAAATGTAATCTTTTTTATCTATTTGAAATTTTGATAATCATATCAGTGGTAAATGCAGCTCTTTTGCTTGGTTAACTTTGCTTGAATCCCTTTTTTTGTTTGTTACTTTGCTGAATGTAGATGCACATCTTGCTCTCTCTATGGGCTGTCTTCTTTTGTCTGTCGTTCTTGAAACTTAATGCAAAATTTTACCTTTTTTGTTATGTGGGTTTGTTTTTTGTACATTTAGTTGGTTTTATGCTAATGTGCTGGTAAAATGTTATCTTTTTTATTTATTTGAAATCTTGATCATCATATCAATGGAAAATGCAGCTCTTTTGCGTTCTTAGCTTTGCTATGCCCATCTTGCTCTCTCTGTGTACTGCTCTCTTTTTTCTGTCTGTCTTGTATCTGTCATGCAAAATTTCATCTTTTTGGTTATGTGGGTTTGTTTGGTTTTTGTACATTCAGTTGGGTTTATGTTAATATGCTGGTAAATATGTAATCTTTTTAATTTATTTATAAGCTTTATCACTATATCAATGGATAATGCATCTCTGTTGCGTGCTTATCTTTGCAAAAATCCTTTTGTTGTTTGTTTCTTTGCTGAACTCTAGATGCGCATCTTGCTCTCTCTATGTACTGCTCTCTTTTTCCATCTTTCTTGAATCCTTATGCAAATTCACACTTTAATGTTATGTGGGTGTGTTTGTTTGTCTTTTTGTACGTTTTCTCAGTTTTATGCTTATGTGCTGTAAAATGTTTAAGCTTGAACCCAATTCCTACGGTAGCAACAACTGGTACCATAGAGAAGCGGCCATAAACTAGAGAGTCTTGACCAATTTGAATTTTCCATTTATTTAAAATCATGATCACCATATCAATGGTAAATGCAGCTCTCCTGCTTGCCTAACTTTGCTAAATCCATTTGATCTTTTTTTCTTTGCTCGACAGTAGATGCCCATCTTTCTCTCTCTATGTACTGTCCTCTTTTATCTATCATTCTTCAATTCCTATGCAGAATCACGCTTTTATGTTCTGTGAGTGTCTGTGTTCTGTTGTACATTTTGTTGGTTTGATGCATGTGTGGTAAATGTATTTTTTTTTCATTTATTTAATATATCTTGATCACCATATCAATGGTTAATCAGCTCTTTTGCTTGCTTAACTTTGCTTAAATCCATTTGTTCTTTTTTTCTTTGCTTTTCTCGTTTTCACTCAATGCACGTGAAGATCACTTGATGTTTCTTTTAGGTTTTAATCTTTTTTGCCTGATGCTAATGTGATTGCACAATTATGTTTATATTCAGACTTTTAAAGTGAAGATATAAAGGTGTGAAAGTTAAATATAATGGCGTCAAGAGGGGGCCCGGAGCCGTCGCTGCAGCGGCGGATTACACGGACCCAAACAATGGGGAACATTGGGGAGTCGATGATTGACAGTGAAGTGGTGCCATCGTCTCTGGCGGAGATTGCTCCTATTCTTCGTGTTGCGAATGAAGTTGAGCCCAGTAACCCCCGTGTCGCATATCTATGTGAGCTGCTGTGCCCATCTCTGTAGTTATTCATTGTTGAACTTGAACCTTGTAATCTAGAAAGTTCAGTCATTTTGCTAACATGATAACTGGGGGATAATCAAGTAGCAGCTGTCATGCTACCTTTATTACTCATTATAAGTTGATCTGACAAAATAATTTTAAGATTAGATTTCTTCCTATCCAATTTAATGGTTCAACTAACAAAGAGACATTCTTTGGATCAATTACAATGCTTTTAAAGTTTAGAACTCACAGATTTCTTTATCAAAAAATTGAACTTACAGATGAACAAATGTGTTTCAGCGTCAAGGTCATCAAGATGGACGAAAGCTGTCCTTACAGTTTTGTTTGAGATAGTCTGCTATGGAACTGCTGAGTCTTACTCTCGGATTTGATGACATCTTTTGATGTCTAATTATATGCCCTCATCTAGATGACATTTTGTGTCCATCTCATCTAAAAGCTAAAGCTTAAGCTTAGAGGGAACACACTTTTTAGTTTATTAATTATATCTTCACTATGTCCCCCTAACGTGCGGGCTATATTCTTTTTCTTCAGCCAGCACGGGAAAGTACTTTTTGATAACAGGTGGTGGGGAGACTCAAACCCAAAATCTGTGTTTGCTTTGATACCAAAATAAATTTGTGTAACCATCTCATCTTAAAAGTTGAAGCTATTAGAGATCGCACCTTTTATTTTGTGTCACTTATCATGTCATAAGAATGGCATTTTTGGCCTTCAATTGGTAGATTTGGTCGTGCAGAAGACAGCGTCAACCCTACCTTGTGAGTGTTTGGACTAACCAAGCTTCAAATTAGATTAGGAGTATGTAGACTAGTCAAGCTTGAAGTTAGACTAGGAGTATTTGGACTAACCAAGCATCAAATTAGACTAGGAGGGCATCATGGTTTTGCTTTTACTTCCCTCCGAATTAGGCAACCACCTTCTATTGGTGTTAATCTGGAGTTCTGGAGTTACATAATACATATAAATAATATCTGAAATACAATGAAGTGAAGTATGAAGGTGATTATAATTTAGTAGGTAGAAGATTTGATTTGAGTGAAGGCTTAACAAATTGCAAACAACTAAAAAGGAAAATGGGTTTAGTGGATTTGGACAATTTGAACTTTCTACGATTAGTTCTGTTATCTTGTTATTGACAGTTTCCTGATATAAACATCCTTTCTAGTTTTCTGTTCTAACATTCAGACATCATTCCTTTTGTAGGTCGGTTTTATGCTTTTGAGAAAGCTCATCGGTTAGATCCCACTTCAAGTGGACGTGGTGTTCGACAATTTAAAACTTCCCTCCTGCAGCGACTTGAAAGGGTAAGTGGCAAATCATGGATCTTTCTCTCCCTAATAATATGTCAATGACATGCTCAAAGGATGGTTGGCTCAAAATGTTCTGTTAAACGTGTTTCTTAGTGACATTTCCTTTGTAATGTTCATTTGTTCCATGTCCTTATAGTACTCATGAGTTAACAGTTCATTCCTGTAGACACTTTTTTCAGAAGGTCCTTAAGATTATACTCGAGAATCCAACTAAAAAGGTCATGTGCCTGTGATGTCCTTAAGTTGTCCAATATTTTCTTATCTATCTACTGATTTTCGTTTTCTTTTTTCCCAGTTCTCTTTCGTGCTTTCATCTTTGGGTGTGGTCATTAATCAAGATTGATTGAAGATCTAAGATATGTTTGTGCACAATTGTAATTCGTGTAAGTGTGTAACAAATTTATTTTCAGGAAAATGATCCAACTTTGATTGGAAGGGTTAAAAAAAGTGATGCACGTGAAATGCAGAGCTTTTACCAGCATTACTACAAGAAGTACATTCAAGCTTTGCAAAATGCTGCTGAGAAAGCAGATCGGTGGGTATAGTGGTCTTTTTCTTGCTTTCAGTTTTAACTGAACATACATAATCTCATATTTTTTAAATTTCCAGTGCACAACTTACCAAGGCATACCAAACTGCAAATGTACTCTTTGAGGTTTTGAAAGCAGTTAATCAGACTCAAGCAGTAGAAGTTGATCGTGAGGTGAAGTATTTTTCATTGACAAGTCATTTCAAACCCTTCGTTTTCTGTTGGCTTTTCAGGCTCCAGCTTTGACTTACAATAACTCTACTGTCTATCCTTGTTTATAACATTGTTTTCTTTGTGTGTGATGGATTTATTGGTTGTCCATTAACCAGATTTTGGAAGCTCATGATAAAGTTGCCGAGAAGACACAGATCTTAGTCCCTTATAATATTCTTCCTCTGGATCCTGATAGTGTAAATCAGGCAATTATGAGATTTCCTGAGGTTTGTATTCTCGCACACAGGCTTCCAACTTTAGGCATTTCTTTACCTTTGCCTTTCTTTTTCACATTTATTGCTTTAATAAATTCTCCTGTTTCCTCCATTTACAGGTTCAAGCTGCTGTTTACGCTCTCCGAAATACTAGAGGTCTTCCATGGCCCAAGGATTACAAGAAGAAGAAAGATGAAGATATTCTTGACTGGCTTCAAGCTATGTTTGGGTTTCAGGTAGAGTAATTCATTTTTGATACACTGTTAATTTTGACATACTATTTCGTACTTCTTCTGAGGTTAGAAGAAAGTGTATTTCGATTAGGATGAAAATCAATATGCGCTGTTGAGCTCATTTCTTTTGTCAATTGCTTCTCAGAAAGATAGTGTTGCAAATCAAAGGGAACATCTCATTTTGCTGCTAGCCAATGTACACATACGCCAGTATCCAAAGCCTGACCAACAACCCAAGGTGAGAGACATGATACTGCTTTTTGTTATTAATGAGTGATCAATATTTTCCTTCAACTTCTAAAACATGTTTTTAGTTGAAAGGTTTGTCATACTGTGCAAAAAATGAATGTCATTATTCAATATTTCATAGGATTGGTTGAATTTTTGAATATGCTGGCTAGCTGATAGTTGGGGACTACTTGCTGTTTGGCAAAGTAACTCTCAATGAGGCCCTTGAGACTGTTAAAAAGATATTGTATTTTTGAGTTCCTACTCTCACTAAAGCTCAAAGAGTGTATTCTACTTGGTTGATGTTTGTTAGTATATTCTTATTTTGCAACATGTGTTCTTTGTCATTCTGATTCTAGTTTTTCTGAAGAAATCTGTACTTGCTTAAAAAACGAGAAGAGAGCTGTCTTTTTCATATTGAAAAAGTAAGTTCATTGAAAGTAGATATCTGCTGTATAGTTATCTCCTTGCTCTCAGTTTCTTAGTGCCCATAGTACCTTGACTATCAGATTTTTGACTTCGTCTTTTAGTAAATATCTTTCAAACTTTTGGAGGAGTTATCTTCTCTAGAAGGCCAGTATCCTCATTGGGCCCTTAAACAACAATAGTTGGTTGCTGCAGTTATGCTAGTCTTCGTTGAAGTGAATGAGAACTGTAATGCATAATTCCAGTGTGTAGTAAATCCTTTATACACGTGCGACCTTATAAAAATAAATAAATAAATCCTTGGTTTTGAAATTTTTGATGCAGACGCTGAGATGATACATTATATATGATAAATTAAAGGACTAATTGTATAACAAGAGTATGCATAAGTATCTTTGGTTTTGAAATTTTTGATTGATTGGTCTGCTTTGATTGGTGTGTGGGTTAAGCTTTCAATGATGTGGTTTTCCTTGTTCATTGTGTTGTTTCATGTAGTTGGATGAGCGTGCTTTGAATGAAGTCATGAAGAAGCTTTTCAAAAACTACAAGAAATGGTGCAAGTACTTGGACAGGAAAAGCAGTTTATGGTAAGGGGCTTCTCTTTAAGTTTTAAATAGTTATGTCCTGCTGCCTTCAGATATTACTGCTTGAAATGGAATTTGGCTTTATAAGGAAACAACTAATTTACCTCAAACATTCATCGAAGATCTTTTCTTGATAGTTATCTATAAAAGTAGATAGAATAGAAGTCTCTGCTTTGATGCTTTGTACTTCAGAAGAGTATAATAAGTGCCTATGGATTCCCTTAGTATCTCTTGTGGATGTGTTTGTCTGTAGGAAAGAACCGGATATGTTGCAATTTAAGCTCATGTGTCGCTTGTATATGTTGATTTTTCTGATTGTTAAAATCTGCAGGCTGCCAACGATACAACAGGAAGTGCAGCAGCGTAAGTTATTATATATGGGATTATATCTTCTCATATGGGGGGAAGCTGCAAATTTAAGATTCATGCCGGAATGCCTTTGTTATATTTACCATCATGTAAGGTTTTAAAATGTTTATGTTTTATGAACTTGATGGATGTCTGAAACAATGTTTTGAACATATTATTATCTTATATTTTGTATTTATGACCACAAATTGACAAAGTCAACATTGATGTAATAGTGGGATTCTTTGTTGCTGGATTTCTTGGATGAGAGCAAACCTGTAATTGTTTTTAGTTACATGGTGATTTGGTTCATTAAATTGTCCTCGGACATGTTAAAACTTTCTTTAGCTGACAGTTGAAATAATTTTTCGTATTCCTCGATATTGTGTAAGATTGCTGCAGGGTGATATGAAAATATTCAAAGTAGAAAAAGTAAATTTAAATAATGATTGCAGATCTAGAAAAAATATTTTTTTCATAAACTAGCTGTGACTCTACCTACAGAGAGAATTAAATACGCTTATCAGCTGAGAATATGCTGCAGTCAGCTGTGGGATACTCAGCTGCTGTAGAAAAAGTGAGTATAAATAATAATTGTAAATCTAGAAAAAAGTTTTATTTTCATAAACTAGCTGTGACTCTACCTATTTGAGAGAATTAAATACGTTTCTAAGCTGAGAATATGCTGCAATCATCTGTGGGATACTAGCTGCTGTGGTGCATTATTTATAGTTTTAACAATTTGCCCTTTTTAATATGCTTCAGATAAATCTTGTTTAGTTAAATCATTTGGATCTCACACATTGGTCTCTCATGTAGATGGCATTTGAACTCTATGGCATGCTAGCTGGCAATGTTAGTCCCATGACAGGCGAAAATGTTAAGCCAGCTTATGGAGGGGAAGAGGAGGCTTTCTTGAGAAAAGTTGTGACTCCTATTTATGAAGTGATTGCACGGGTATTGTGTGCATTCTAGTACTATCTGTTTTCTCCAATCTATTGTATTGAATTTTTATTTTTCTTTAGAACATGAAGAAAAAAACTTTCTTACATCCTTCTCTTCATTTCAGGAAGCTGCAAGAAGCAGAAGAGGAAAAGCAAAGCATTCCCAGTGGAGGAACTATGATGATTTAAATGAATACTTTTGGTAGTCAACCTTCCCTTTTCTGTACCTTCATTCTGGTTCACTTATCCAATATTTTGTTTGTCTCTGACTTTTATGTGTAAAACTGTAGGTCAGTGGACTGCTTCAGATTAGGTTGGCCCATGCGTGCTGATGCTGATTTCTTTTGCCTCCCTGTAGATGTAGAGCAGGCTGAGAGAAATGGGGTAAAACTTTTAGATGCTGAAGTTCTCTTAATTACACATTATCTACTGGTTGATTTCTATTGTCTTTGAGTTTCTTAATTTGAATTAAGTTTTGAAGGAGAGGATAAAAGCTGTGTCTGCTCTTTCAGGTCCTCTAGTTTGAAAGGACTAATAGTGCTTTAAGAGGGATTATATAGCTATGGAACAAATATAAGGTTCTGACTTGTTAGTATGTGGACTTATTTTCTGAGGAAAATAGGGCATTGCACTGACAATATGAGGGTCCCTTTCTCCGTCCACTGCATAGATGATAACTTAAAATGTGGTATACAGAGGACCTAGGCTTTTGGTGTATTAGGCAATAGCACTGACAGTATGAAGGAACATATCTTTTCTGTTCTCTGTCTAAATGCAGCTCAGAACCTTTTCCTTTGATGCACGTAATTAAACTTCAACGGTGCAACAAGAGGGACCTTTTATTAGTTCGATAGGCATAGTTATAGCTGAAGACATTTTTAACTTCGCGTGTTCCCTGTCTTAATGCAGCTGGGAATTTTCTTGCAACTACCTAGTTGTTTGGCTACATTCCTGCCCATTTGCACCATTTGTCTGTGGTTATTGTTTATACAACTCATATATAACAAGGGTGTTGTTTCTAATTATTTAGAATTGGTGTTTGGTCTAACAAAATTGTGAGCTTTGTTAAAGGAACTCTGCTTGCAGTGACTCTCTGATATACATCAACTACCTTCTCCTTTTAATACTAGCCATTTAATTCATGGTATACTGTTTGTAATCCTGGCGACATGGTATGTGGATTTGTCTGTGTGCCTGCCATTGACAATCGAGTTAGCGTTTATGCTTCCGTCCCTTTGAATCTGTAGTTTTCTTTATTTTATGAAGCTACAGAACTGATGTCCATATGCTCTCTCTCTCATTAGCTTATGTGATTAATGCATCAGAGTATCTGCTGTTTTTTGTATGTTCAGTGAAACTTTATCCTTGATGAACTCATGAACTAATTAAATCAAGTTATTATGAAATCTAGGACAACAAGGCTTTAAGTGATCGCTGGCTGGGGAAAGTTAATTTTGTTGAGATACGATCATATTTGCACGTCTTTAGGAGCTTTGACAGAATGTGGAGCTTCTTCATATTGTGTTTACAGGTACTTCCTTCTTTGGGAAACCATGTTTGGATTGTCCTTTATCTTTATGTAATTGACGATATAATTTAGACAAGGAAGTGTTGATTGTGTGTAGGCAATGATAATTATTGCTTGGAATGGTTCCGGAGACCTGAGCATGGCTTTCACTTCAAATGTTTTCAAGAAAGTATTGAGTGTGTTTATAACAGCTGCAGTTTTGAAGCTTGGGCAAGGTTTGTAAAATTATTCTCTTCTTTATTAAATTATTTGTTATGGTTGATGCAATTTTAATGGATGAAAATGTTGGAAGTTTTCAGTGAGTGATTGGATAATACATGAAATTGATAGTTTTTAGCAAGTGATTGGATATACATGAAGGATTATTTTTCTTTTCTTTTTTACTTTTGAGATAAATGTTTCATATGTCCCTTTTGATACAGCTAAAATACTATGAACTACTAACAGCGATTTGTTGAACAGAATTTATGATAAAAGTTACTTAGAGGCGAGTGTAGGAAAATTCTTTCCATTTGCTTAAGCGTAATCTCTTAGCTGTGGTAGTGGGAGTTAAAAGGTATCCAGTAAAATAATCTGTGGGAAAACTGTCTGGACCACACTGTCATCAAAGAAAAAGGTATTTAGCATTTGATGTTCCATAATATTAGAATATATATGTCCTTGAAGTTCAATGAGATCATAATCATTGAGACAAATACAGTTTGATTGCACACAGGCAGTCACAAGTGACAAAAAGCATACTGGAGAGGTTACTTTATTTGAATGGACATGCATCATTTTTGGTGATCCCTTCATCAGTGCTCTGATTTGTGTTGCCATACTATTTTGATATCTTACATTTAAACTATTGCAGCCACTCTTGATGTGATGCTTAATTGGAAAGCTAGACGAAGCATGTCATTCTATGTTAAACTGCGATACATATTGAAGGTCATATCTGCAGCTGCTTGGGTGATCATTTTACCTGTTACATATGCTTATACGTGGGAAAATCCTCCTCCATTTGCCCAAGCCATTAGAAATTGGTTTGGCAGCAACTCAGATTCTCCTTCACTGTTTATACTGGCTGTGGTAATCTACTTGTCACCCAATATGCTTGCTGCTCTGCTCTTTCTTTTTCCCTTCGTTCGCCGATTCCTAGAGAGGTCACACTACAAAATTGTGATGCTGATGATGTGGTGGTCACAGGTATATGTTTTCTGACTTGTTTGTGCATTTATAAGAGCTCTTATTCGTCCATTCAGAAATCTGATAATTTTTTTTAATCAATTGCAGCCTCGTCTTTATGTTGGTAGAGGAATGCATGAGAGCACTTTTTCATTGTTCAAGTACGAGACACTTAGTCGAAGCTTTTAAACTTTCATATTGATGGTTCCACTTTATATCTTATTACTTTTTAATCTAAATTTCAGATACACTATGTTCTGGGTACTTCTAATTGCGACAAAACTAGCATTCAGTTTTTATGTGGAGGTAATGCCTTGTCTGATGTCAACTTTTACCTTTTAGTCTTCAAAGCAAGCCATATAATCTAGAAGTATATTGTTTTGTTCATTGATTTATGTTTAGATGTATTGGAAGGACAATGTAACTTACATATTAGGGGACTGACTTGTAATATGCATCAACTTTCAACGTGCTAGCCAATAGCTATTATCGTCTTATTTTAGAGACATTTTGTCCTACTCTAGTGTTCTATGAATTGGTAATGCATTTGTGGTGCTGTCCTTCCCTGTATCCGTATCCGGCTAAGGCGGGATGTTTTGTGCATCAAGCTGCTATTTCTTTTACCAAGTGTAAATGAAGTAGACCTTGACTCTTACTCAACCCAAAAAACTAGCTCAAGAGGTGAGGATAACCCAAAACCATATACAGAGACCGAGTACTGTTATCCCACCCAATGTGGACTCCAACATACCACACGCGTAGGACTAGACATCTGGAGTGTGAACTATATAAGATGGGGCCTAACGTCGGGTAAATAATGAATTGGGTTGGGCTTGACTATGATACCATGTTAGCTTAAGAGGTGAGGATTGTCAAGACCATATTGTTAAGTGTCCCACATCTGTCCTTTAAGGGATGAGGGCCTTCTTTGATATGACTTTGGCAGTCCTCATCTCTTGAGCTAGCTTTTAAGGTTAAGTTAGGCCGAAGGTCCATAACATACAGAGTAGAGCCCATCCCAATTCTCATTTCCAATGTTGGGTCCATATTAAAATGCCCATGCTTCAAATGTCAGCCTTGGGCATAGGTGTGTGTGAAGAGTTCTAAATGGGTCCTTTAAGGATGGGTGGTCTCTTTAATATGACTTGGGAAATCCTCACCCTAAGAGCTAGCTTTTGAGGTTGAGTTTGGCTAGGGTCCATAACACATGAAGTGACCAAGCACCCTTAACCCACCCGATGTGTGACTCCAATGCTAAGTACGAATATATACTTTTCTGTTGTCAAGTCCCACATTGATTAGGCCCAAAAACCAAACCCGCTAGTTTTTTTTTTTCCATGTTGGACCCCATATTTTGTTATTCACACTTGAGTTGTCTAGTCCCGGGGGAGTGTAAAATCCCACATTGGTTGATGAAATGAGTTGTGGTCTTCTTCTATGGTCTTGGGCAATCCTGCTCTCATGATCTCATTTTTGGGTTGAGTCAAATACAATAGTCATTCTTCACATTGCAAAATTATGTGTGCTCTTATCACCATTAACTTGAACATGAATTTGACGAGTCTTTGATTCATTAGAATAAGCATTTCTCTCGAAAATTATTTGTTCTCTTTGAAGGATTTCTTGCAAATAATAGAAATATTTATTTTGAGGTAAAGGTAACTATTTAATATATCACAAAAATTCATCACCTAAAGGATTATAAGGATTAGAGAGAGATTTACAGTCCAAACGGCGTTATGATGAGTAAAAAGCTGAAAAACCAAGAACTTACCACTTCTCCTATGAAACTATGAAACTGCTAAATCTTCTATTATAACCCCCAACAGTTCCTGTTTACACCAAAAACAAAAGAGACTAAGACAGTTTATCTTGATTTTCTGGATGTGATTGTTTCTATCTCAGAATGCTTTGAGTTTCTTTCTTTCCACACAGTCCACCATATACTGGATGTATTTTCACCAATCCTCCTCTGTCCCTCTTCTTCACATTCCTTTCCAACTGTTCCGCATCTCAAAAGTCAAAAGTTGATTTAGGTATTGTCCAGTTCACTCCAAGGATACAAAAGAACATGTACCCCAAATTTACAGTTGTCTTGCAGGGCTTCATGAGTTAAGCATGCTCTTCTAATAACAGAAATGTTGTAGTGTAATACTTACAGTTACATTTTTTTTTCTTTCGAAATGTTAGACCAGATTTCTGGTTTATAAAGATAAGCATTCACAGGGTTGCTGCTGAATGTGACAGCTGACAAGGAGTACATGCTAAAAGGGAAAAATGACCCAGTTCCTCACATTGTTTTCCTTATCTACAAATTAATATAACGTGTTCGTAAAAGTCGCCTGCTTTATGTGTTATAGTGACACTGAAGAGTTGTTTGCTGCAGATAAAGCCTTTAGTGGAACCAACAAAAAAAATTATGAATGTCCACATTACCACTTACCAGTGGCATGAATTTTTCCCCCATGGTAATGAGCTTGACTTGAACTTTATGCTATTTGATACTATGCTCCTCTCCTCATGGTCCTAATGTGGTTATTTTAATTTGCAGCAAGCAGCAACATTGGTGTTGTTATCGCTCTTTGGGCTCCAGTTATCCTTGTAGGATTCTCCTTCTTGTTTGGATAATCTTTAACAGAGGCGTGGTGTAATACTAGAGTTTATTCCAGTTTAGCTAAAATACTGGTCATATTTATTATATTGTAGGTTTATTTCATGGATGCTCAGATATGGTATGCCATATTCTCCACAATATTCGGTGGTATTTATGGAGCATTTCGCAGGCTTGGAGAGGTTGGTGGTTTAACTGCTTCACTTTTGTGGTCTTTTTGTCTGTCTACCTTGGATTTTATGGGTATGATTTTGTTTTTATGGGTAATAATCTTGGATTCTAATTGAAAAATGGACATATTATAGATTGCTTAGTTTTAAGTATAAGCTGTTTCTGCCAATTCTGACAAAAGAAGATGAGAAGCTAAAATATTTAGATGTGATCTTTATGCTTTGGGCTGACTTTGATATGAGCTTGGTGTTTTCTAGAAACCTGATCAACTTAAGTGCCAGTAAGAAATATTCATATTTAAATGCTGAACATGTCATCAATTTATGTGAATATGCATGGTTTAATCTATGTGTATTCAGTAGCTTAGCATCTTTTCAGTGTTCGTTCTTATCTGCCATATCATGGTAAAGTTTAGTGGCTAATCCAGCTGCTGTTGTTTATGAAAAAATTGTGATTTGAACCTCAGTAGCAGCTATTTTCAGACTCGTACTTTGATGGATTGATTGCTCCCAGCAAACATTTTAGGTTTCTTTATTGGCCTCTAATTTCTTGTCTTGCTTTCAGATTCGAACTTTAGGCATGCTGAGGTCCAGGTTCCAGTCTTTGCCCGGTGCTTTTAATGCTTGTTTGATACCAGAGGAGAAGAGTGAGCAACCTAAAAAGAAAGGACTAAAAGCAACATTCTCTCGAAATTTCGCCAGGGTTAGGTTCCTTTTTCCTTGTCATTGGCTTCTAATATCTGTATTTGTTTAAGCTTAGAAATAGTGAGAAGGAAGTGATCAGGAAGTTTTAACTTGTGAACTTTATAAAATGTCATCATATATTAGGTGCCTTCCAACAAGGAAAAGGAAGCTGCAAGGTTTGCTCAATTGTGGAATAAAATAATCACAAGTTTTAGAGAGGAAGATCTTATTAGCAATCGGTAAGTTCTGAAATGTCACACATCATTTTGGCCCTTCCATCATTCTTATTACAACAACAACAACCCAGTGATCCAACATCCTTCTTTGTCAGTCTAAATTATGCATTTACTTATGACTGTTATGCTTGCATTGATTTCCAGTGAGATGGATCTTTTGCTTGTTCCTTACTGGGCTGATCGTGAGTTGGATCTCGTGCAATGGCCACCATTTTTGCTTGCTAGCAAGGTTCTTCTCTTCTCTTTTTTTTTTTTTGTTTGTAGTCTCATACTTGCTGCATCTAAAAGATTTTACTTCTTTAATAGTTTTGTACTTGAAGAAAAACTTATTTCCCAGTGTTGGTTAATGATTGTGCATTCCATTTGACTAGACTGGATTTGTTTGGTCATTTTAGTATTGATGTATTGTGGGGTTTACTATTATTGTGTATTTTGAATGATTCCTGTCTTCATCCAAAAATCAGTAGCTGATGACATATCTGTTTCACTTGATTCCTGATGCACTCAAATTGTATGAATAGATTCCAATAGCAGTGGATATGGCTAAGGATAGCAACGGAAAGGACCGTGAGCTGAAAAAGAGGATTGAGGCTGACCCATATATGTCATCTGCTGTTTGTGAGTGCTATGCTTCATTTCGCAATGTGATAAAAGTTTTGGTTTCAGGTCGTCGTGAGAAGGAGTAAGTTTCTGCAAGAATATGGTGATTAATGCTGCTTTTCCTTTGCTCAGAATATTTCTCATGTTGTGACTTCTCAATTTGTGTTGTTATTTAGGGTTATAGAGTATATCTTCTCAGAAGTTGACAAGCATATTGAGGCTGGTAATTTAATTAGTGAGTACAAGATGAGTGCGCTTCCCAGCCTGTATGATCTGTTTGTTAAGCTAATAAAATACTTGGTAAGTTTTCAATGTCCAGTCTTGTTGAATTTTTTTCATTGTCACTTTATGGATATCTTTACCCATCCAATTTTTGTTGCTGATGAATTGGGAAATACTGAACTGAAATTGATTTTTCTGAAATTTAACAGCTAGAAAATAGGCAGGAGGACAGGGATCAAGTTGTACTTCTATTCCAAGACATGCTAGAAGTTGTTACGCGAGATATAATGATGGAAGATCAACTATCAAGGTTTTTCTTTGGCCTATAATCGTTAATCATGCAGGTTATTCATGAATTTGGTGAATGGTGATAATTTCTGTTTGCGCATTTTTCTTTTCAACCAAACAGCTTGGTAGATTCCATCCATGGAGCCCCAGGGTATGAAGGAATGATCCCTCTTGATCAGCAATATCAGTTATTTGCTTCTGCTGGAGCAATCAAATTCCCCCCTCCTGAATCAGAAGCTTGGAAAGAGAAGGTAAGTCAAGTTGAGGGAAATATATTTGCAGTTAGTGTTCATGTTCCTTTTCTAAACAATGTTATTTTTCCACAGATCAAAAGATTGTATTTGCTGCTTACAGTAAAGGAGTCTGCAATGGATGTACCATCCAACTTAGAAGCTAGGAGGCGAATATCCTTCTTCTCCAATTCATTGTTCATGGACATGCCCACAGCACCAAAAGTCCGCAATATGCTTTCTTTCTCGTAAGTCCTCAGGCTTTGTTTATTGATGGTCTTTCGCCTTCCTGTCATCAATTGTTGCATTGCAATGATAACATGTTTTTATGGTAATTTGCCCAAATTACTTTTGGCTAGTGATTGTTGCTGAAGATGGAGGTTAATTATAGGGGTAGTATTGATAATGTTTTTTTTTTCAATTGCATTTTCCAATGTTATGCCCCATAATATTGTGTCTACACTTCACTTGGAAGACCCGGATGTGTGAGGAGGTGTTACGTTGTCCTGCATTGGTTAAGGCAGGGCTTGTTTGTCTCCTTACATGATCTTAGGCAATACTCGCTTCATGAGCTAGCTTTTGAGGTTGAGTTAGGGCCAATGTTCATTTCTTAACATCGCTTATAGTGCATATGAAGTCAACTAAACATGAATGCATCATTAGGGAAAAAAAGGAAGAGTAAATGAGGTATCATGATGTGCCTATAGTCCTATAGTGGACAGATCATCCTTATATTTACATACTGGGTGTTTTAAGGTGAAAATTGCTTGTCAAGCGAATCTTAGAAATTATTGAATATTGCGGAAAATGAGGAAATGGGTAGTAAGTTGTAATGTAAAAGCATTTTTCTTAATTTGCATACCGCCATTGAAAATTCTAAATACTTTAAATGTTGCCTTGGGTAGTACTTCTCGTGTTTCTTCAACTGACGTGAAGCATAGGTGATTAGCTTACCAGTCTGACTTGTTTCTTGAACTTCCTTACCTTAGTGTCTTGACCCCATACTACACGGAGGAGGTGCTTTTCTCATCAGATGATTTGGATAAACAAAATGAAGATGGTGTTTCCATTCTGTTCTATTTGCAGAAAATTTATCCAGGTTTGTTCACCTTGGATTTCAAGATGTCTGTTGCGTGCTCTACTATCAGTGATTTTTCCCCTTTGTTTGTTAAGTTCAAATGTAATTTTCTGATTCCTTCTCATTTTTCACTAAACTGATAATGGTGGCATACAGATGAATGGAACAATTTTCTTGAGCGTGCGGACTGCATAAGTGAGGACGACCTTAGGTTTAAATGGTCTCCTGAGTTAGAAGAAAACCTCCGTCATTGGGCTTCATATAGAGGACAGACTTTAACAAGGACTGGTATGGAGTTCATATTTGCTTGGTGCATACGAGGCAATGTTCTTGCTGTTAATTTTATGTTGATGTTTTCTAGCTTATCCTTTTCCTCTTCTTAAATCCTCTTCTTACTCCATCTAAACTTGCGCTCCAGCAATCTATAGTAAGACTCCTTCTCAATTTGTTGACACATCTGATACATTGATGCATTGTCTGATTTCTAGTGAGAGGGATGATGTATTACCGCAGAGCTCTAGAACTTCAAGCTTTCCTTGATATGGCCCAGGATGATGGTAATTGACAACTACCAAAGAATCCCTGACTACCTTCTAACATTGTATTCACCGGTATTGAGAAGTTGTTTACATTTCCGTTAATAGATTTGATGGAGGGGTATAAGGCTATCGAATTAAATGAGGATCAGATGAAGGGAGAACGGTCTCTGTGGGCACAATGTCAAGCAGTTGCTGATATGAAATTTACATATGTTGTTTCATGCCAGCTGTATGGTATTCACAAGCGATCTGGTGATCAACGTGCACAAGATATTCTGCGGCTAATGACTACGTATGTTTAAACACTTTTAGATAGTCCATCTGATAAGGCAATTTGCTAACCTCTATATTTTCTCGTTAAAGGTACCCTTCTATGCGTGTTGCTTATATTGATGAAATTGAAGAGCCGAGCAAAGATAGGTCCAAGAAAGTTAATCCAAAGGCCTACTATTCCACTCTTGTCAAAGCTGCCCTGCCAAATTCACATTCTACTGAGCCTGGTCAAAACTTGGATCAGGTAAGAAGGAAGTGTGAAATAATCTGTCATATTTATTACTCACTTTGTTTCAATTTTTGTCCTACTTTTTTTTAGTCCGTTTACAAAAGAATGCATCTTTCCTTTTTTGACAACTTTTTAATTCTGACTTTCGACATGACATGTTTAAGATCACCAGATCTGCATGTCTGCATATCTTTTATTTAAGACCACGAGATTCAAAAATCTTTTTTACTTTCTTAAACTCCGTGTCAAGTCAAAACTGGACAAACAAATTAAAACGGAGGGAGTACATATACTTCTTTCAGTTTCTTACCCTTCAAATGGAGCTATATGGTCAGCGAGGAGTCATATTGCTCTACCCAACTGAGGCATATTTTTTTAAAAATGGTATTATTGTTGTTGTGGTTGTTTTATCTTACCTTATGGAAGTAACTTGTTAAAAGCTATTCCATTTACACTTGTTTGAAGTCCTTACCATGCCAGAATCTCTTCTTGGGAGATGTCAGTATGCTTTTATTTCACAAGAGTGGCCTCCTTTGTTGTTCTTAGCATCACTAATCACAACTTGAATGCATGTGAACTTGTTTAAATGTCTCTTGAAAATAGAAGGCAGTTTTTGGATTACCATTTAAAAAGCAGTAGACATTCTTGTGAAGTAACACTAGCCAGAACAGTATAGTTTTTTGTATAATACAATACCTTCTAATTTCAACCTGTCTTCTGCTTTTAGGTTATCTACCGCATA
The DNA here is from genome assembly GCF_001406875.1 of Solanum pennellii. Classification (NCBI taxonomy): domain Eukaryota; kingdom Viridiplantae; phylum Streptophyta; class Magnoliopsida; order Solanales; family Solanaceae; genus Solanum; species Solanum pennellii. Next base: position 1,180,803 of record NC_028637.1, on the reverse strand, counting down.
AAACTTCCAGGTCCTGCTATCTTGGGTGAGGGAAAGCCCGAAAACCAGAATCATGCTATTATATTCACTCGTGGAGAGGGGCTGCAGACTATAGATATGAATCAGGTATGTCCTTATAATAATATATAAGATGTTGATTTCAATCTCTCCAAGCTTGACATTTAATATCCATTTCTAGGATAACTACATGGAGGAAGCCTTAAAAGTGAGGAATTTGCTCCAAGAATTTCTTAAGAAACATGATGGTGTGAGGTTCCCTACTATACTCGGGCTGAGAGAGCACATATTTACTGGAAGGTAACCCTTGTTACAGTATTATTTCACTTGTTTTGAGTTGGTATCTGTATTATTAGTATCTCTGTAAGTAAGCTATAGCTTAGTACATCTTCCTACATTCCCTTGTAAGTATGGACAGCTGCAGTTTATATGCAGCAAATAGTTATACAAAAAATGTTACACTCAAAAATAAGATAAAATTGTTTAGTAATACTTATCGCTTGTTTGGTCTGATGCAGTGTTTCTTCTCTCGCTTGGTTTATGTCAAATCAAGAGACAAGTTTTGTGACAATAGGCCAGAGACTGTTGGCAAACCCTCTGAAGTAAGAATTTTAATTTCCAATGTTCATCCTTGTTTCTGTTTGTAATTTAGTAAGCCCTTTAACAAGAGAACTGTGTTATCCATTTATATAAATAATATATGTTGTCTTCTTAGCTGATTTTTATGTAGTGAGATAGTTTGGTGGATTCAATCATTTAGATATCCGTTTTGTGGTGTTGCTACCTATTATATATAAGGTAACTTATAGTCTCCTACCTCATTCCAACTTGGCGAGACCTCAAAGCTGTGCAAGATTAGTTGGGACCATGCAGGGCTGTTATAAAGTATTTTAAGACATTAAAACTTAGGACTACTGGATTATACGTAGTTCATTCATAACAAGCAATTATGTGGAATTTTAGATTATCTTATTTAGAGTTAGAGATAAAATGAATACATCAGCTTTATGAAATAAATTGGCATTTGATAATCTAGCCCTCTTCAAATACTATTCCACATTTGTCCTTGATGTGCTACAGTTAGTTTAGTATGTGCTTCTCTTTCATTTAAAAATTGTTTAGACTAAATTCTATTCATCCAAGTTCTACAAATGTTGGCTCTTTCTCCACTCTTATTTAATAACTTCCACTTTATATTTCTCCAGGGTTCGATTCCATTATGGCCACCCTGATATTTTTGACAGACTTTTCCACCTTACAAGGGGTGGGATTAGCAAAGCTTCTAAGATTATCAACCTAAGTGAGGACATATTTGCTGGTAGGTCCAAACTTCTTGAAAATTGAACATCTTTACCTCAATGTTTGTTTGTTTCATCTACTTATGTAATTTTTGCTTGAGAAACCTAATTTCTTCATTTACGGTTTTTGTTTAGGCTTTAATTCTACACTTCGTGAAGGCAATGTTACTCACCATGAATACATTCAAGTTGGTAAAGGGAGGGATGTGGGACTTAATCAAATATCTCTATTTGAAGCCAAAATAGCAAATGGCAATGGAGAACAGACCCTGAGTCGGGATTTATACAGGCTTGGACATCGTTTTGATTATTTCAGAATGTTATCATGTTATTTCACTACCATTGGTTTCTATTTCAGTACCTTGGTATGTAGCTCAAAATTCACTGTGTTGTAATGGTTGCATTGTTTCCAAAGAAAATGGTTTACCCCTGACTTTTTTTTGCTTGCCTCTTGCAGATTACAGTCCTCACCGTGTATGTGTTTCTCTATGGCCGCCTTTACCTTGTACTTAGTGGACTTGAGGAAGGGCTCAGCAATGAACCAGCTATAAAAGACAATAAGCCTCTTCAAGTGGCTCTTGCTTCTCAGTCATTTGTGCAAATTGGGTTTTTGATGGCCCTCCCTATGATGATGGAGATTGGGTTGGAAAAGGGATTCCGCACTGCACTCAGTGAATTTATACTGATGCAACTGCAGTTGGCACCTGTATTCTTCACGTTTTCACTTGGGACTAAGACTCATTATTATGGAAGAACATTACTCCATGGAGGTGCAAAGTACAGGCCTACTGGTCGTGGTTTTGTGGTCTTTCATGCGAAGTTTGCTGATAACTATCGCTTCTACTCCCGTAGCCACTTCGTCAAGGGACTTGAGCTAATGATATTATTACTCGTGTATCAAATTTTTGGTCAAGAAAACAGAGGAGCTGTTGCATATATCTTAATCACTGTCTCAATGTGGTTCATGGTGGGAACCTGGCTCTTTGCTCCCTTCCTCTTCAACCCCTCTGGTTTTGAATGGCAAAAGATAGTTGATGATTGGACCGATTGGAATAAGTGGATAAGTAACAGAGGAGGTATTGGTGTCCCCCCTGAGAAAAGTTGGGAATCATGGTGGGAGGAGGAACAAGAACATCTTAGGCATTCTGGAATACGCGGTATTGTTGCTGAAATTTTGTTGTCTTTGCGCTTCTTCATCTATCAGTATGGGCTCGTCTATCACTTGAAGATCACAGTGAAAAATCAGAGTTTTCTGGTATGCCATGTATTTGATCCTTCTCTCTTTGCTCTTAAATAGATATCAGGCTATATTCTAATATTTATGCATGGATCGCAGGTTTATGGTGCATCATGGTTAGTAATAATTCTGGTACTATTTGTCATGAAGGTAAGACCAAATTCTGCATATAATTTGTTACAAGAATCTATACAGGATAAATTACAGATCGCATAATGCATAAATATGTCTTTTAACTTGGTTGTTGCTGTCCTCCATCCCTCCAATTTTGGGTGTGCACAAGTAGACACATGCGTTATGTGTGGCGTAATACACGTAGGATTCCATGTAAGATACAAAATTGTCACGTAGGAAGAATGTGTCTAGTTCAATTTTATACAGGTGTTTACTAGTGCACACTCAAAGTAAGAGGGCATAGATGTCAGTTGAGGACAAGTTAAATGACACGTTTATGTATTATGCTGTTACGAAAATATAAAGAGCATGTCTCTGCCTGCTTCATCCAATGTATATCCAAAGGGAATCGATGGATCTCTATACGTTTCAAAGCTGTTTCCGAATCATGTGATGCTTTTAAATTGCTTACCTGATAAACATGGAATGCTCAAATAAAACGGGATCAACAGCGGCTTCAGGTTCTAAACCATTGCAAGCAACCTTCAATACCCCTTTGAGCGGTGACAATGAGTGGATCATCAGACTTCTCTTTACTGTTGCTTTGACTCAAAAATGACCAACTGGAATTGTCAATAACCACCCCTTTAATTTAATATACTCTGACAAGTATTATTTATGCTGCTATCTTTTTCAGACAATATCTGTTGGTCGACGAAAATTCAGCGCAAATCTCCAACTCGTGTTCCGTCTTATAAAGGGATTGATATTCTTAACATTTGTCGCAACCCTGGTGATTCTGATGACACTGCTCAAGATGACTCCTAAAGACATGGTTGTATGTGTTCTCGCTTTCTTGCCAACTGGCTGGGGCATGCTTCTGGTTAGTCATCATCCTTATTATGATCTCTTCATGTATTTTCTTGTCCAGCATTATACATTAAGTTCTCATATTGTTGGTGCTATAAATTTTCCATACTCCGCGTATATATTAGAATTGTTGATTCCTTTATTACAACTGAATAGTGAGCATAGACAAAGGATTAAAACACGACATTTTCTTTCAATGAACAGTAATTAACATGTGTTTTAGGAAGTCGTAGTACCTTTTGTACTCTTTGTTGGCTGCTTATATATCTCGTCCTGTCAATAAGAATTTTAGTAGTCAATACTATCAACTGCACAAACCCAGCTATCTGTACTATTATGGAGACAAGTACATCCCCATGTACAAGTAGTGCAAGGGATCTAATCCGCGCTTATTTTCAGATTGCTCAAGCATTGAAACCTGTTGTTCGGAGAGCTGGATTCTGGGGATCAGTTCGAACTCTAGCTCGTGGCTATGAGATTGTGATGGGATTGCTTCTGTTCACTCCGGTTGCTTTTCTGGCTTGGTTTCCATTTGTATCCGAGTTTCAAACACGTATGCTGTTCAACCAAGCATTCAGTAGAGGTCTTCAGATTTCTCGTATTCTTGGTGGTCAACGTAAAGATCGTTCCTCTCGAAACAAGGACTAGAGTTTTTTGACATGAATAGAGCTACATTGTTAACATTCATCCTTCAATGTTTGTAATTGTTGTTCATTCACATTGTAAGCTGCTGCCTTTGTAATTATCTAGTGGTAATAGCAGCATTTTTGGGCAAATACCAAATCACTTTTTTTTTTTTTTGTAAAAATTCCTTAATGGAATCATTCTCTTACATTTTTTAAAAACATTTGATCTTTTTTAGTTATTTTTATAATCTTTTGCATAGTGTTACAGATGGTATGGGCTGAAAACCTTAGCATATGATATATGGATGTACAATAAAATTAGATTTGAACTAAATATGTAACTCGATTTGACCCACAACTTGGCAGAGGCGGAGCCAGAATATTCAATGAGGGGGTTAAAAATTTGTAAAAATAGATAGCCGAAGGGGTTCGACATTTACTATATATACATAGAAATTATTTTAACCACGTATAAGTAATAGCTCTGCCCCTGATCACAAGATATCTTTGTCAAAGTACTTAATTACGATCGCGTCTAATCCTACACTTCGAATTCAAGTTTAGTATAGTCGTAGCAATAATAAATTTAACAAAGGTTGGAGTCGATTTCACGATGAAATGATACACTTCGAATTCAAGTTCAATCTTTTAAGTCTTTTTATGTTAGTTTACTCTTTATCTAAACATGCTTGGATAAAGAAAACAAGTCCCCCTCATCTAGTACAATCATATTGCATCGATACATATTGTGATAATGGGATTAGCACTCAAGTTGGTATATTTTGGTGTATGAACAATATAATTGGTCGAATTGATCGACGGGTGGATAAAGTACCATCATATATTTTGACGTGACTTCAAATGAAATAAAAAAAAATTCAGTACCAAATGAATTTGGCGACGAAGATTACTTTCATTTCACTACTGTAAAAGGTTGTCTTAGTTTATATGACGGGAAAGGTGAAGAATGTCAATTATGGATTATGGAACAAGATGGATGGAAATGGTTATTGAACATTTGCAACTTGCCTTTTCGTTGCCTTCTGTTTGTTCAACAATATAACTATATATATATATGTATGTATTCACGACATATGATTACACTATCATACCATGCATATTTATTTAGTATGAGTTGAAATTTCAGCAATGGAGGTTATTGGAGTTTAAGTTTTCGGTGGTATCTCTATTATCCATTTTATCACAAACTTTTAGGATTCTATTTCTCCACCTTACGTATCAGTACATTTTTACTCGTACTGACGTCCCATTACCTGAGAACGCTACATTTTGTGTTGCAAGTTCAAATATAGATCTTGATCGTCCTTGTAATAGGGGTGTTGTCTAAGCTGAGGATTGGTGAGCTGTAGGTTGGAGCCATAGGTTGTCTGTATATTGTGTATACTCGATTCTTGTATATATGATTTAAGTTGTAGCCTCGTCGGTTTGCTTTTTCTTTACCACTTAAGTTGGACATGCCGACCCTTTCTTTTTGTCATTGATGTTCTTCTAACCCCATCGATTTAATTATCTTGTTTCAGAAATTTTTTTGACGATATTTTTGGCCGTCATCGATTTCTTTTCGCTATGTTAGAGTGGCTAGCTTGATTGAATAAAGTATTCAATACTAGTTGCGCCTCCACTAGTTTAGGGCGAGACAAGAATAATAGATAATTATTTGAAATTACAAACGTAAACGAATCATACTACATAAAGTATGAATGTATGTCCAATTATGTAATTATTCTAAAAAATTAAAATTGAATTAAACTTATAGTCAATAAGTTATCGCCTTATCCAAACTTAAACGAGTCATATTTTCATAGATTAATTTTAACGTTCGCGATATGTTCGAAAAAAAAAGTTTTTTATTTTTATAATAAATAAAGAAAAGTAGAAGAAAAGTATCTCTTTAATTATGGTCTTATTTTCTTCTCCGCGTTAAGTATTCAAAGCGACCGGTAAAATCCACCGGCTATACCCGGTCAATTTTCTTTGTAGTTTCCTCTTATTTTCAATTTCATTTCAAAATTCACCCACAAGTATCTCATTATTTACACAATTAGTCCTTTTTCCATTTTCCTCCATTTTTCTTCAGCTCAAAATTTTTTCTAGGGTTTAATCTCTGCTTCTCCGGTGATTCTCCGGCGAGATCTCCAATCAGGTAAGTTGTCTACATTTTTTCATTTTTTGTTCCTATTGATTTTGATTTCATACGCGTTTAGTTTTCATGGATTTACGTCTGTGTAGATTGCTGATACGTAGTGTTTATATGTTTATGAATTTAACTTCGTTGCCATAGTTAAATGTATAAAATTTTAATTTAATTTTAATAGTGTGTAGTATTTGAAATTTGTTTTGTTAAATATAATAATACTGTAAGGAAAAAAGTTATTCTTTTGCAGAGTTAAATTTTTTGAATTTGATTAGATTTTAATGGTGTAAGGAAAAAAAGTTGTGTTTTTGTACCGTTAATTGTTGAATTTAATTTATTTTTGCCAATGTATGCTTTTGTTTTCTTTTGTTCTAGTGTCATTTAGGAATACTAATTTCAGTTAAAGAGGAAAATTTGATGCTTAATTTTACTTGACGATGTGCAAAAGTTGATGTCTTTGGTTTTTTTATAACACTGGTGTTTGAGCACAACTCTGAGTCTCGAGTAACTCTGTCTATCATGGATTGAACAAAGATCACCTAGTGTTTTTTGTCTTCTTTTGGATTTGAACTTGTAGATTTTAGTTATCAACTCACTTCAATAATGTAGAAAATATAATTCGCACTGTTTTTTTGATCAAGTAAAGTTTTCATTAATAATAACATAAAGGGGACAGAGATCAGTCCTTAATCGAGCAAAGTCCAAAAATAACAGTATAAAACAACAACACATTTCTCTTAAATAAATTTTGTTTGATAATTTTTTTACCCCCATCATCATATTTTAGGGTATGGACTACTGAATTAGCTTTACTTATGTGCTGGATAAATTTTCGCAAGAGAAAACATTAAATTAGTATTTGAGATACATGTAACTGTGGTTGATAAAAAAATTTTATCAAAATTTTTAATTCAAGTTTTTTAAATGAGTCTATGTTGTGAAAGTTGTACAGAATAATAAGAGTTATTGGTGGGAGGACATGTCAAGCATTTTGGATGCTCCAAAACAGGAAATATCATTAGAATTCAGGTGGAGGGAAAATGGAATAGTAATGTTTGAGTTTATGTTTATGTGTTTCTATATTTGTAGCTGTTCACTTTCTTGGGTTCATGATGGGTTTCTCTTGGCAATTTCAGATCATTTTTTAATTTAAAAATTCCTTAGTTTTGTTCTTTTGGTTCTTCACATTCTCCTTTTAATTTTATTTCCGTTTATTTTTGTTTTTGTACTTTTGCGATTTTATTCACCATTTTCCCATCTAATCTAGCTTTGCGTTTTCTTAACTGTTAAATATTCTTATTTGAGCTTTTCATCTGGTTGCTGGACAAAGGCAAATTGAAGCGTCTGAAGATGTTTTGGATTAAGATGGATTTCCATTAACAAACATTTTGATGACAGAGTTTATAGTTTTCATTATTTTGGGTGTTAAATTTTACTTGATTTCCTATTTGAAAATTTTGATGTTGGATTTTACTCGATTCCTTCTCCATTTTCTCTCTGGTATGCTAAATATGCTGGAATCTCTTTTCTGTACCCCCGTGATTTTAACTGGTACTAATGGTTTTCTTCTTGATTTTCTTTTGAGATTTTGTAGGAGATGTCTCGAGTGGAAGATTTATGGGAACGGTTGGTGCGAGCAGCACTGCGTGGTCATAGGGCTGCCGCTGGGAGATCGGCAGGAGGGATTGCTGCGAATGTCCCATCCTCGCTTGCGAATAACAGGGATATAGATGACATTCTAAGAGCTGCGGACGAGATTCAAGATGAGGCCCCTAATGTGTCCAGAATACGTAAGTGATCTCTTCTTATGGATCTTATTGGCTATTCATGCCTGGGCACACAAGTATGTTCTGAGCTCATTTCTTGTTTGCTCTGTTGAAATGAAATAGAAATATCCAGAACTTGATCATAGATGACATGTATTATATAACGTAAGTTTAGGGGGGAAACATGATCGAGATTCGCTCTTCTGTAATGGCATCGAAATATGACCGCTTGAACTGTTCTTTTCTGTAGAATTTATAATTTAGATAGTTTTAGTTTTGTCAGTTATCTTGGTATTGAGATCCAAGATATAGCAAAATGTGGCATGAGAAGCTTCTAAGTAATTAGGACTAAATGTTTCTGCTTTCCCTTGTTGGACAAGTGAACGGTTGGTTATGTCAATTATTTTCATGTTGATTGAGTCCCATTGCATGAGTGGTTAGATGTTAGCAGTGGGTTCCAGTTCCTCAGTTTAGAAAATGAAGAAACATTTAGGGGTCGTTTGGTGTTGTTTCGTGTAAGGGATAAGAATAAATAGTCCTGGTATAAAAAAATAGTCTTGGGATAAAATTTTGGTGTCCTATTTGGTTGTCATGTTTGGGATAACTTATCCCACCATTCATATCTTAGTTATGGGATAAGTTATACCATATACATGGTGGGATAAGTTATCGCAGGATAACTAATCCCTTATCATGGGATAACTTGTTCCCAACTAAATGACCCCTTATGGTTTGATTGTTGGAGGAATTGTAAAATTTTAGGTCATTCAATGTGTTTTCTATAGTGTATTTCTTCTCAAAAAAGTGGAGCATTCTGTGGTGTATGACTCATCTCATCCAATGTTGGATGCACCAGTCCCTGGGCGTGAGATGGGGTGTTGAAGAATGAAAAAAGTTCCAAATTGTGCTTAGAGAGTTGGGTGATCTATAGCCTTAGGGGTAATAGTTGGGTCATGCCTAACAAAATAACTCATTTGCTATATAGTTGGGAGGAAGCCGGAATAGGAGCTGCTGACAAAGACAGATGGAGAATTGTCCCGGCTTGTACCTGGTGGACTATATGGAAGGAAAGGAATTCAAGATGTTTTGAGAGCAAAAATTGTGATCTACAGATGATCAAACTAAATTGCGTTAGACTTTTTTGTTTTTGGTGAAACAAATATACTTAGAGGACACTGACTCAATTATAGATATCCTAGGATCTTGTTAGAAGTAGAGTCAGTTAGATGTCTTTTTTATTTTGCTGTAAATATGGTTAAAGTGCAACCCATGTATTGACTTGTCAATAAACACAACTGTTACCTTCTCAAAAAAAAAATAGAGTGTTGGGTGGTCTCCTTATAAGGCTTGGACAATCCTCCTCCCTTTGAGCTACCTTTTAGGGTTGAATTTGAGAATGACCCGTTTCATCCTATGTTGGGCCCCAATTCAAATTTGCCCACGCACCAGATGTCCAGCACTGAGCGTGAGGTTGGGTGTTGAAGAATGAAAGGTTCCAAATCGGTGGTGAATGAGATGGGTGGTCTTCTTTATAAGGCTTAGGCAATCCTCCTTCCTTTGTGTTATCCTTTTGGGGTTTTGAATTAGGAACTAGACCTAATTTACAAGATCCTTTTATGCATTTTCTTGAAAGACTTTATGCAAACTCAGTCTATGTGAGCTTCACATAGCATAGGAGGGTCCAAGCGGCAAGCACAAATAGGAGGGTTATGGTTGGTTTGTCAACCAATGTAAGAATTGTCTAAATATGACGAGTTCTCTGATTTTTGAAATATGAATACGGTGGAATGACTACAAATGGTTAATATAGCTGACCTCATCAAAATTTGGATTGAGACATAGTTGATTGATTAATTTAGAAAGCTGATATGCAGTCTGTTGATGCTTGGACTAATAAACTTGTCTGTTGGCAATTTGGTGAATTTGCTGCAGTATGTGAGCATGCCTATTCCTTGGCTCAAAATTTGGATCCTAACAGTGAGGGGAGGGGTGTTTTGCAGTTCAAGACTGGTCTGATGTCTGTAATCAAGGTATGTGTGTGACTTTTTCCTTTGTGTACTCATGATATGCATCACTCTGTTAGAGGAATAGGAAAAAGGGATTTTCATGAAGTATTCAAATATTTCTTGTGTTCTATATGTGAAGTATTTGGTCCTTCTCAGTGCCAGTATCGCTATTTGGATAGATTCACTGATTTTGGTATCAGGTAAATCTAGAGTTATGTGAAATCCTGTTTCTTCCATTTTGTATTGTTATCATTTCTGGTGTCAAGACTTCTATTCTTACAGATGTGCAGGAACTCCACTTAGCCTGTGCATTGTGAATTAGTTCTGACAGTTGAATTTTAGCATGTTTTATGGTGTGTTTACAATGTTTTGGATATTGGTTCAGTTCTGATTTCCTTCCCATCTCTTGCCTAATCTTATAGCAAAAGCTTGCGAAGCGGGAGGGTGGGACAATTGATAGAAGCCAGGATATCACTCTCTTACAAGAATTCTACAAACAATACAGAGAAAGGCATAATGTGGATAAATTACGAGAGGATGAACTGAAATTGAGGGAATCTGGTGTCTTCAGTGGTAATCTGGGAGAGTAAGTGATGTTACTCTTAGTGTTCTCTTATTCAGTTGTGTTATCCTCTAGAAGACCTCTGTGATTTTCTTTTTGTAGGTTCTTTACCTTTTGGTATACCACTTGTATATAACCTTTTTTTGGCCTTGTGATTAATGAAATGTTTACATGATTTTAAAAGAAGATCTTTGTGGTTGTATTCTACCAAATTGCATGGCTGCCTGAATTACATTTTTCACTTTATTGTTTGCTATGTTATCATGTCTGCTTGGTGCTTGTCTTCTTGCTCTGAAATGAAATTTCTGTTTCCCATAAATACTATTTGTTGCTTCTAGGTTGAAAAGCAACGGAACATTTTTTAGTTTACAGGCCGTGATAGTTTCCCTGTATCTTCTGTAGTCTGTCCAAACTCAACGAAGAATAAGAATCCGTGATAGAAGCACAAGGATCTCTTTTCTCCTGTCTGATCAAACTAAAATGGTTTCTGTTTCTCCTCCCCCCTATCGATATACATGGTTGGGAAAGGCTTCAGGGATCACAAACAACTCCAAATTCATTTGTTCTGTGGGGAGAGGGGCTGATTTTCAGCAATCAGACCGGTCACAACTGATTCTTGGCACTGACAATGACATTTTGGGCTCATAGGGAGCTAATGTGAGGCATTTAGCCAACAATGAAGATGGAAGAAAATTTATGAGATGGGTGGGAGAGAAATTCCTTAGGTCTGGGGAATTTTCGGGAGTGTTTCTTGAAAGGGAGGAGGGTAAGGTGTTAGAATTGCTTATATACATAGTTAACGATGCAAAAGGGGTAGAGTGCAAGAAGTTCTTGACTTTAGGGAGGGAGGGGGAATAAGTTTGGGTAGGAAAAATAGTGTATGAATGTAATATGTATTTAAGAAACAAAAATGGAGACGTTGTTGGATACTGGGGAGTGGGTGAAGTGTGACTATTCTGGTTCAGAGAAGTGCAGGAGGAGTACTTATACTTTGGGATGATAGATAATTGGAGTCTATGGAGGTTAACAATTGGGAGTTCATGTCAGGGGTGCGGTTCAGAAAATTGGCAATAGAATTGGGTGGAATTTTAAGGGGATTTATGGACCTCTGTGGGAGTGGTCAAAGGACACTTGGTTAGCCGCCTTTCAATGACATGTAGTTTCATGGGAGGTCATAGTCCTTCTTGGATGAATTTTTCAGGCAGATATAATTGCCAAGAATGAGGACAGATTCAAACTCATCTTAGATACAGGGGCCGGGGGGGCTGGGGCCAAGAGTGCAATTTACTTCTGTTTGGACCCATTTGACTAGTTCTTTTAGTAGATCTTAGAAATAATATCTTTTGTAACTGCTGGTGTACTGGAGATTTTTCTGTTTCTAATAAAATCACTTACCTTATAATTTTATTTTAAAATAAATTTGTCCTTTTGCTGAGATGTTATTTTAGTTGGTTGATATGTTGCGTTTCTATTTTTTCTTAAAAATAGGTTGGAGCGTAAGACTGTCCAAAGGAAAAAGGTTTTAGCGACTCTTAAGGTTTTGGGAAATGTCCTTGAACAGTTGACTAAGGAGGTTTCCCCTGAAGAGGCGGATCGCTTAATACCCGATGAGGTTTGGTCTCTTATTACCTGTACTTCTTATTTAAGTGTGCAAGTCCTTGCTTTTGATGTTCGAGCATTCTTTTATGTGTAAATTGCTGGTTGTGTCCTCTTCTTTTATTTGTTGATTTCTCGCTATGATCCTTTTCATTGAAAGGTCTTCCAACCTTTTGAGTTTTGTGAGAGAACTTCCTTCAAACAGAAGTCACATTTTGCAGCATGCAATTGCTATGAATAGCCTTATCATTACCAATCAAAGGAAAAATCACTCAATCGATGGAGCTACTTCTGTTATGTTAGCAAGAAACGTTAGATGACTAGACATCGGGGGTGCATCTGCTTCCTTACGTTTTCTGTTTCAGTTAATAAATGACAGTCATCCCAATCGTCTGTTAGATAACTTCACGCCCTAACAATATGACCTGGAAAAAAGTAACCAAAGAAAAGCAAAAAAAAGAAGAAGAAGGGAACATCTACTTTATAGCATAATCCACAGCCAGCACCCCTAAACTCAAATCTGTTACCTTTTTTTGATATTAACTCGTCACAACTTACATGGGCTGCACCTATATCACCTGTTAAGAATTACAAATTTCAAGTTTCAAGCTCCCTCAAGCTTCCTCATAAGATTCATTTTTATGTTTCTTTTCTTTCCCTTGGTTTCCACCAGTAATCTCTAATGATACTTCATTAATTCGCTATTCCCATTTGTATTCCTTCCGGAATCAGTGTTAGAAATTTCTAGAATAATCATATAAACATAAATACATTAGAGAAAAATTAAGCAATTAGTTTGACTGCGTGAATAAATATATAAAGGTAGTTCTATGCATATGGATATGAAATATATATTCCATGGAGTAACTTCCTTCATTTATGTTTTTTTACTTAATCTGATTCTAGATTCTCATACAAATGCTATATTGCTACCGTAATTCATTCTGATTCTAGATTCTCATACAAATGCTATATTGCTACCGTCATTCATACTAACAAGTAACATCCGTTGCTGATAATTTGTTAAAAGATATGGTGTTAATAGGTGTTTGGATTGGACATATATTTAATGGCTTTTGACTTTTAAGCTTTTTTTTTTTTTTTGGTTTTGGAAGTGTTTGGATAACACAGTGTTTTTAAACACTTTTTAAAACTGAAAAAGTACAAAAAGAAAAAGTCAAAAGTCAAAAGGTGGGTATTCCTAACTTATGACTTTCGACTTTTAACTTATTAGCCACAAGTTCCAAACGTCTTCCCTACCCTCTTTTTTCAACTTCATGTCCAGTCAAAGTCCATTCCACAAATCTGGAGGGAGGGAGGGAGTATATTTTTTTTTCAAACAGTCTATATCTATTTGTATATTTAAGATAACTTTCTCTCTCAAAGAGTTGTATCCTCCAATAAAATGACTAGCCCTTTGAAAAGTTCTTTCCTAGTGGCCGAATAGTTTCACTAAAAATTAGTCAATGATGAAAGAAACACAACTATTTAGGGAAGGCACAACTAAAATCAATATTTTTCAGTTTCAATTTAATTGTTACTCCCTCTATTTCCATTTGCTTGACCTACTTTTTTTTTTAGTCCGTTTAAAAAAGAATGTCCCTTTCCCTTTTTAGCAACTCTTCAATATATTTTGGTATATTTGATATATCTTTAATTTAGGACCACAAGATATGATGACCGTGCTGTCTGGATTAGCTTTTCTACACTTCGACTAATTCCATTGGATACTTGCCACTTTCCACTCGGGGGCAAATGAAAAGAATCATCTAGTATTTTTGACTTTATCAAAAAAAAGAATCACCTAGTATTTTTGTCTCTGCCAAGATGATATCTTATGACTCTCAACAGCTTCATTGACCACTAGCCCACACCCTTGGGTGCAAGAGAGTCGGTATGCTAATTCCTCATTCGCAAATCAGCCCTACTTGTAGGTTTTTGTTTGAAAGAAAAAAGATTTGGAGGAAAATCTTGATAGAATTTGAAAAAAGCAAACGACAAAGTTGAATGCAGTTAATTATGAAAAATGTGTTTATTTTTCATATTTCTAAGCTAAGATTAAACTAAAGGATCTTAGAGTGTCTCGGGTTGGGCCTGGAGGGTCTCTTAACGCCTTTTTTCTTCTTCTTATTGGAGTTAACTCACAAAGACTTGCTTAGGGTGAGGAAGAAAGGGGAACAAGCACACTTTGAGAGAGCAAACTACTAGCCCTTTGAAAAGTTCTTCCCTAGTGGCCAAATAGCTTCATCTAAAATTAGTTAATGATGATTTTACCCTTTGGGGTGACCCAATAGTTTGAGCTTGGGACTTCCATGTTGGAGGTCTCAAGTTCGAAACCCCTTGCCAGCAAAAGCAAGGGTTTTGCCGTCTGGGTCGAGCTCGTCGCACCAGGCTTGCTAGTGCAGGTTACCTCTCCTATGTGGTTTGTACGCTATTGCATAGGAGCGGGGGTTTTACCTTGCTTTCACCCAAAGGGTAGCGGCTGCGGGTTTCCTTTGTCATAAAAAAAATTAGTTAATGATGAAAGAACACAATCATTTAGTGAAAGCACAACAAAAATCAATATTTTTTCAGGTTTAATTGATACACTCTTTGTTTCAGTTTGTTTGACCTATTTTCTTTTCTTAGCAACTCTTTAATTCCAACTTTCCACCTACAATGTTTAAGATCACAAGATTACAGAACATTTTGCTACATTTGACATATCTTTAATTAAGACAACAAGATCCAAAAGTCCTTTTTTTGGTTAACCATGGTGCTAGGGCCAACATTTGCGCACCTCGACTGATCCCATAGAAACCTGCCATTTTCCATCAACAACTAGTATCAGGTAACTCTGTACACCAATACTAGGACAGATGAGAAGAATCACTTAGTGTTTTTGTCTCTCCTAGGATTTGAATCCGAGACCTCATGACTCTCAACCACTCCATTGACCACTGGGCCACACCCTTGGGAGCAAGATTCAAAAGTCTTTTTTATTTAATTTAACTCCGTGTCAAGTCATTACAGGTCAATCAATTTGAGATCGAGGGAGTATTGTTAAATATAAAACTGTAGATTATGATAAGGATATTTTGAACTTTTATCTTTTAACTTGGGGCTTCCTACTTTTATAAAAATATACATATAGATTTTTATTTGATTATAGTTGTTATTAAATATTAATACATTACTAAAAGGGTATTTTGGCCGTCCAAACTTTTAGTTTAGGGCTTCCCACTTCTGTAGTAGCATAGACAGATTAGTCATTCCATGCTTGTGTGGGAAATACTGATTTTTTGATGTAAGTAAAGATTGTATTAGTTTTCTGATATGACAATCAATTTAATAAGTTTGATGTTCTCACATTATAAGCTGTTTTCTATAAACCTACCATAAGTTGTTTTTTTAAGCTTTTTCAGCTACTTGTATATCATCTGTTTGTTCTAATGCCTCTGAGTTGGATAGGTTTAGTGCAGGCATTTATTTTTCTTCCTATCCCTAGTAACAAGTTGCTAACAGTCCTCATTCTACAAACGGGTGTAAAATTAAAAATCTCCTAGCTTATTTGTTATTTTTGGTCAATGTTCATAGTTTTTTAAGATTCCTGCCGTACATGAATGACAATTGACGTGGGAAAGACTAAAGAGCACATGCTGAAACTTCTTATGAAATGAAATGTCCTTGCCGGTTCATGAAATGTTTCTATGTGCTGTGCAGTTCCACATGCATGTGTGTTCAGATAGTCTCAATACTTGGTCTCACTCCTGATGCACAGTCATTCATTTTTTCTTCCACGTGCATCTGAAATGCTCTTTTGGTGCTGTGTTGTTGCTTGCAGCTAAAACGAATGATGGAATCAGATGCTGCTATGACTGAGGACATTGCTTACAATATTATTCCCCTTGATACCACTTCAACTACAAATGCTATCGTGTCTTTCAGTGAGGTTGATAATCTTTCCCCTCTCACTTTTAAAAGCTCTTTGCATATTTGTTCTGATGTGATTCAGTAAAATGTCAGGTACGTGCAGCAGTATCAGCTCTGAAGTACTTCAGAGGCTTACCAAAATTGCCTGGAGATTTTTCTTTACCATCAACAAGGAGCATCGATTTGTTTGATTTTCTGCATTACTCTTTTGGATTTCAGGTTCGTATACTGACTGCTTTTGAACTTCAATATGTTGTTTCAAAGTGTGCTTCTGTATGCTCCATAATACACACTCCTTTGTCGTTAACAATTGAAAAGTTCATATTGCGGTATTGTTAATCATATTCCTTGACTGTATACAATCACAAGAACACTGCGCCTCAGTCTCAAATAAGTTGGTTAGGCTATGTGGTATCCTCTCTCATTTTGTTGTGTATTTAAACTCATCTCAAGACCAATGTTGTATAAAATAGAAGTACTATATATTTCTTGTTAGAATAGGAATAGGTTTATACAATCCTATTAGAATAGGAATATGTTTATACAATTCTATTTAGAATAGGAATAGGAATACAAATAGAGATAAGAATAGTAAATAATATCCTACTCGGTAAAGGATTATATTCTAGTGTCTATAAATAGAGTCTCAATATAATAATATAGAAACAAGAACAATTCAATAATATTCTTTTTCAATATTTCTCACATGGTATCAAATCCTCTACGATCTTGGTAGAGAATCAAAGAACTTACGTTGTCGGCGGGTGGCTATTACCTACCCATATCTTTCCCCCGTTTTGCCAATGATTATGTTAGCAATCACCAAGTATGTTTCATGTGGACTATTTTCTTATATCTAATTTGCGTAGCACCGTGCTATCATTTCAGTGACTGCTTTCTTTTATCTAATTTGTGTAGCACCATGCCATCTCTTCTGTGACTACTTTTTCATATTTAATTTGTGTAGCACCGTGTCATTCTTTTAGTGACTTCCTTTTTTTTGCATATCTTATTTGTGTTGCACTGTGCGTTTCTCCAGACTACTTTTTATATTTAATCCGAATTACTTTGTCATATTTGAGTTGCATAGCACTGTGTGTCTTTTCGGTGACTCCTCATATTTGATTTGCATAGTTTAATTCGTCTCTCCGGTGACTCCTCAAATCTGATTTGCGTAGGGTTGTGCCATCATTTCGATCCTAGCCATATTATTTTTCTTTTTCAATAAGGTCGTGCTGCCAATCCGACCTTTCCTTTATAATTTCTATTTTCTTGTTCGGTCGTGCCATCATTTCGACCCTACCCATGTAATTTTTTTTTTAGATTATGACCACTTTCAACCATCAAATCTAATCCAACATATAAGCATGTTCCAGCCAATTTTTCGGTGACTTTCTTGTCTAATATCGACTCGTCTATTGATTCCAACATGATCCATATTCTTTATAGTAGATTTTGAGCACTTACAACGACCGTTGCATTGTGAAGAAGTTTATATGGATCAATCACCTAATTTTGTTGCTATGGGAGTTCAGTAGCCCCGTATGTTGATTAAGTAAGTCACTCTATGGTTTGAAAAAGTCTTTGCAAGCTTGGTTTGGGAAGTTCCAACACTCTAGTTTTATCACTTTGTGTTTTATCGGCATTATGCATCAAATTCGGTATTTCATGAGAAGACCAAGCACATTGAGATTAATTGTCAATTTTGAGAAGTCGAGTGATCAACTTGCAGTTATCACCAAGCCCCTCATCGGTCCTCGTGTTAATTACATTTGTAACAAGATAGGTACATGAATTGTATGCACTAGCTTGAGGGGGAGTGTTAGAGTAGGATAGGTTTATACAATTCTATTAGAATAGTAATAGGAATAAGTTTATACAATCCTATTTAGAATAGGAATAGGAATACAAATAGAAATAGGAATAGTAAATAGTATCCTACTTGGTAAATGATTGTATTCTAGTGTCTATAAATAGGGTCTCAATATAATAATGTAGACAACAACAATACAATAATATTCTTTTCCAATATTTCTCACATATCTATTGGTATATAAAACCTCAAACAAGATTACTAAGCAAAGTTACTAATAAGTAAAACATAATTCCAACTGATTGGCATCGGCCAACAGGGCTTTGGTCTAGTGGTAACAGCACAACTTGTGATGTTTGGTTATGAACACGTCATGAGTTCGAATGATACTGCAGACGAAACCTGTTATGTAAGTGGAAAATGGTAGAAGGGATGGGGCCATTATTCTCTTGAGTTTTGAACCATGATGGATTTTACTACTCCTTCCTTATCAATGAAAATGTTCTTTATAATTTGAAATGTTACTGGCATAGAAAATGAGCAATTAATATTTTCAATATCTAGATTGAAGTTGCTTCAATGGGGATGGTTAAAGTTAAAGGGTTAGTCATTAATTCTAGTTTGAGAGAAGAAATGTATGTAGTGACAATTATTATTGAATAATGATTCTTGATATCTTGAAACTTACAAAATGTATAGAGGTAGGATAGTGTTAAAATTATCCGTCCCGTAAAGAGTTAAATAAAGATTAGCAGGTCGATACAAGATGGTAGGATGGCACACAGGAGATCATATGATGGTATTTGAGATGTTCATCCCAAGGTGGAAGGTGATATTTGATTTTTTCTTGGTCAAGTAAACATATTTCATTTATAAACATGGCCAAAAATCTGGCCATTACGAGGGTTATATCAAAAGTAAAAAATCTACAAAAGACATGATTCTTTACAAACTCACCCATTCTTTTATTTATACAACAAGTAACTTTATG
This sequence comes from Solanum pennellii, assembly GCF_001406875.1. Lineage (NCBI taxonomy): Eukaryota > Viridiplantae > Streptophyta > Magnoliopsida > Solanales > Solanaceae > Solanum > Solanum pennellii. Next base: position 1,161,860 of record NC_028637.1, on the reverse strand, counting down.
GGTGCACCAAAAAAAGTGACTGGATACGTATAAATTGGACGATTCCCAGTTTCACTTGAGAACTCTTAAACTTTTGGAATTTGGGAGAGTGTGGGGAGGATGATCATTCCATCTGTTGTATGGCGGACAACATGGAAAGAAAGAAACTCAAGATTTTTTGAAGGCACTAGCAACTGCATTTAGAAAATCAGGACGAACTGTCTTAGCTTCTCTTTTTTTGGTGTAAACAAAATTTGGCGGTGGAAGTGGGGGATTGGGTAAATTGGAAATGTATAAGTTTTAAGTTTTTGAGTATAAAATTCTCAGCTCAGTACAAGAGGTCTCCAGGTTACTAATACAAATACTCAATGCAAGTGGAACTATTTCTGGAAAAGCAGCATTCCTACCAAAGTTAAGTGCTTCACTTGGTTGGTTATCAGAAGGGCCTGCCTAAGTCAAGAAGTGATACGGAGGAAGGGAAGACAATTGGTTCCTAGGTGTTTTCTGTGTTTGGTGACTGAGGAGACAAACAACAACCTTTTTTGCATTGCAAGTAATAGCTCAGCTGTGGAATTTGTTTCTCAACACCACTGGCTATTGCTGGTCCATGCCTGAGCATACAATAGACCTTCTTTGTTACTGGATTTAGAAGAGGGGGAAGTAAGATCCAAAAGAGATGGTGGAGATTAATTCCTTCATGTATATGGTGGTCGGTATGGAGTGAGAGAAATGCCAGATGTTTTGAAGATAGGTCCAATTTCATTCATAAAGCAGATGGAATTGTATTGTATCTCTACTTTTTTGGTGTAAACAGCCATTTATAGAAGATACTGAACAGATTATAGATATGATAGGGAGTCCATAGTTTAACTTTTTGGTGGCGGCCAGTATATCCTTAATGCTGAAGATACAAAATTGCCAGTTTTTAAAAAACCAAAACAAACTTTTTGGTTCTGAGCTTTATCATCTATACAATGTTACCTTAATAAAAAAATACCCTACAAAGTATTATATTGTAGGGGCTTTGTGAATAGGATTGCAATGTATAAGCTAACTATATCATTTTAGCAAGTTGATGTCTTCTTAATTTTATGTATGTTGTTGTTTTATGTCTTCTTAATTCTTGCCTCAAGTTTAAGAAGTCGTCTTAGTGTCTCTTCGCTATTTTGTTTGACAACTAACCTTTCATATTGAAGGAAATATACTTATTTACTCAACAATAATTTCTTTGAGCTCATGATGTGCGCGCTTGATTTTGTGGTGCGGACTTTCTTGCTTCTGCTTTCTCTTTGTTTTCTTGCATTTCAAAATACAAACATGTTAATCTATGTTTTTCTTTTGTCTCATCTTTTATCCTGCAATTTCTGTCTCTTGCTTTTTTCATTTTCACCAGTTTCTATTATGGCTTTGGTGATCATATTACTATTGATTTGGCAGCAAGGCAATGTTTCCAATCAGCGAGAACATATTGTCCACCTCCTCGCAAATGAGCAGACCCGGCTTCGTATTCCTGAAGAACCTGAACCGGTATGTTTTATATTGTCTTTTACCTTCAAGTAGATGTTATATTGAACATGCAGCTAGTGTTTTTGCTCTCTTGTTGTACAACCTTATATCAGCAAGCAGTTTTATTCTCCATCCATTAAAGAAAATCATTTGTCTTAAAGGAAAGATGTAATGCACTTTCAGAAATGGGAGCTTCTATCCTATCCTATGTTGCTTATACTTCTTTTAGCTTAGTTGAGAAATCTTGATTGTTGTATTTGATCAATGAGTTATAGCTGAGGAAATCATAGTGTTGTTTGCTTGTAGTGTAGCTCAAGAACATTTGATCATCCACTTTTTGCATATCATAGATGGGACATCTGTGCATTTTTCTAGCTAACATTAACGAGGTGCTAGTTATTTGTTTCTTAAAAGTTGTTTCCTTGATGATCCAATGAGATTGGTTAATTTTTGTTCCATTAATTTGCTTTCATTCAGTTTAGCCTTCTTTTCCCAGCTTATGCACTTTCATCTTATTTGAAGAACTGGAAACACAGATACTGTGAGACTTGGTAGTTTTACTGTCTTGGTTCAGCTGCTGTTACCAAATGTTGGCACTCTAACAGACCACGATATCTGGGTTAAATTTTTATTCAAGATGAATGAAAATACTTTTAGTTGATAAAAAAAAGAAGATACCTTGAACTGGCTTTGTGTAGAAATCTTGTCAATTATTTCCGTCTCTTTGCAAATGATTGTAGAAATAAGAATATCTTCTGTCTCTTATCGATTACCTTCATTAGTTCATTTCTAAGTCCATATTTTTATATCTGACTTCTAGATATTGGATGAGGCTGCTGTACACAAGGTCTTCTCAAAGTCCCTTGATAACTATATCAAGTGGTGCAGCTATTTGGGCATCCCACCTGTGTGGAGCAAGTAAGATTTTATGTCCAGTGTGTTTTGAGCTTGAACCATAAAATCATTTCGTCTAATGCAGTGAGAACTGCTAGAAATTTTCTACTTGCAAAAATCCTTTCATCTCAGCATAGTCGATAACTATCATTGACACTGTTGGTTTTGTGCTCTTGAGTTTCTGATACTTAGCTTCTGTTTTTGCAGTTTGGATGTAGTTAGCAAGGAGAAGAAGTTGTTATTCATTTCTTTGTATTTTTTAATCTGGGGTGAAGCCGCTAACATCCGATTCATTCCAGAATGCCTGTGCTACATATTTCATCATGTAGGTTAATTTTGTGTGCCTTTTGTCTCTTTACCATTTGGGAAGTCTTGTTGCGAAATTATTTACTCACGTACTTATAAATTCCAGAGAGAGTACATCCTTTTGATTTTATGATCTCCATTTCTCTCGTGTTTTCTTCTTTTGATAATTGAAATACACTCAGGTTGGCCTATCAATATTTCAAGTTAGTTCCATAAGTGTAATTTCCTCTGTCTCAAGGGTAACTTTGGTGGGAGGGTATGTGGGACTGTGGGCTATGAGGGTGAGCTATACATTTTTAAAATGAAAGGTGAAAGGTGAAAGGAGAGAAGCTATTATTATTATTACGTCATCCCAAGTTTTGGTTTCTTACTTGTGCTTTGCTTGGAACAATTAATTTCATGACAGATGGGAAGGGAGCTGGAGGAGTTACTACGACAACAGGTTGCACAGCCGGCTAAGAGCTGCATGTCTGATAATGGCGTGTCATTTCTTGATCAAGTTATATGTCCTGTTTATGATGCCATTGCGGCGGTATGTTTTTGTTTCTTTCCCTGCTGTAGCCTAGTTTGCTGTCTAAAGATCATTGATTGAAACACTTACATATGTAAAATATTTCTAAATATGTGTCTGCATATTCGTACTTGTCAAATCTGCTTTTATTTTGGGATTACTATTATGATATGTGGTGACATTATTGTCAGTATACATATTAAGGCCTCTCAGTATTCGTGACTGTGTGAAGTTTTATTATCCCTACCCATTTTTAATCATTGTTGCATATTGGTTAAACCTATCACCTACCCTTGCTACAAAAATCTCTTGCAGTCCCTTCGACTTCCACTGGTTTCTTTTTCCCTTTTTTTTTCCGCTATTAGAAGATTCTGTTGGAAGTGAAACAATCTATAAATCTTCAGATTGATCTTTCGCCATGTTCAGTTTGATTTTTACGCTTTCTAGCTGTATGTTGAAGATTATTATCATGAAGCACCACCCGGAATAACAGATCTATTGCGGACATGTCATGTTTGTAAGCTTCGTATTACTATGAAATTCTTAAGGCTTAAAACTTCCCTCGTGTAGATTAACAACCCATAACCAGTTAAGTATTAACTATTAACCTTCAATATTCACAATCTTAGTCTTGTTTTCCTTTTTATTCTGCTGGAATTGCTGGCATTGGGGGTGTGAATGGGCTGAAATAATGAAATGCAATATCCATTCCTTTTGGGATGCTTATTGATTTGTTAGCTTACAGGAGGCTGGAAACAATGAGAATGGCCGAGCACCTCATTCTGCGTGGAGAAACTATGATGATTTTAATGAGTATTTCTGGTAAGCTTTATTCGCAAGGGCTTTGGACTCCCATTGTTACAATTTTCTCATCGACCCTCCCACTGCTCTGCAGGTCCCGTCATTGCTTCAAGCTTAGCTGGCCATGGCGGACAAATTCTTCTTTCTTTCTAAAGCCAACACCCAGATCAAAGGTTTGAGACTTGCTCTTTGTAGGATTATGAATGTTATGCAATGATATCTATTTTTATCAGATATTGCTGTAGGTTTACCTGTATCATTTTGCAGGTTATAACATGAAAATAAAGAGCTTCCTGTCCACCATATAAAATTGTAGTGTCCCTTCTGTCATAAAGAAATGTAGTTTGTCCTTCTTGAAAGGAAGTAAAATTGCTCCACAAGAATATTTATACTAGGGAGGTAGATTTACAACCTTCCACTGAAAAGGAAATATTCTTAACCAAAATAAAGAGCTTCCTGTCCACCATTTAAAATTCTAGTGTCCCTTCTGCCGTGAAGAATATAGTTTGTCCTTGAAAGGAAGTAAGATTGCTCCACAAGAATATTTGTACTAGGGAGTTAGATTTACAACCTTTCACTGAAAAGGAAATATTCTTAACCCCCTTCTTTTGTTTTTTTGGTTAACCATAGTGGCCAGCTTGCTCGACTAAAAAACACGGAGTACCTGCTAACTTCCATCAACACAGGTACCGGGTAACTTTGTCCGCCAAGGATTAACAGAGAATAGTATTTTTGGCCTCTGTTGGGATTTTAACCTAAACCCCTTTTTTAAGATTGTTTAAGATTGTTCAGGTATCTTTTAGCTTGTGTGGGGAAATATTTGACTGCAATCTTCAGATGTGCGGGGTGTTTGCATAATTTTTCATTATCCTCTTAGATTTATAGGTACTCAGCATTAGTTGGTTTTATATCTAGGTGGCCAGGGATAATTTAGTTTCAATCTAGACATCGTGAATTTCTTAGATTGTACCAGCTGGTTGACTTAAAGCATGTGTTCATTACTGATTTTTATATGCTCTAGTGTGAAACATTTTTCCGTTATTAATATATTTAGGAACATAGTTCTCTTGTATCATGCTAATTTCTTTTTTATAATTTTCTAGGTTTTAAAACTTTTTGGCTTGTGATTACCTTTTTCTACCTGCTGCAGAACATTCTTAAATCTGGAGGTGGCAAGCGCAGAGGAAAAACTTCCTTTGTTGAGCACAGGACTTTTCTCCATCTTTATCACAGTTTTCATCGTCTTTGGATGTTTCTTTTCATGTTTTTTCAGGTCTGGTAATCGTCACTGATAGTGATGATATTTCCCTTTTCTCTTAATCTGCTGTTTCTTGTGATTTTTTGTCTCATCCTTCATATGTTGGGAGGATTAAGAATACATTTTATCATTTTCGTCAATTAATTTTTTCTTTTGCATCTGTTTGTCATGTTGTGAGCAATTATCTTACTCTCTTTGCTTGATATATGAGAGCAAAGAATTTAAGTTTGCTCTAAATCAGTTTGATTGCTTGAGGGGTGTTTGTTTCTTGTCGTTTCTTTGTTTTCAAGAAATTATCTTCAGTTTGTTGCCGCTCCTTTCCCATATCCACAGGGATTGACCATCCTTGCTTTCAATAATGAGCGACTCGATTCAAAAACACTGAGGGAAGTTTTGAGTCTTGGACCTACGTATGTTGTGATGAAGTTTCTTGAGAGTATGTTTATCTGGATTCTCTTTTATCTAAAGTTGCTCCTCATTACCAGTATAGAACTCTAATTGTAGCTGAATCATTTACTTATTGTAGGTGTTCTGGATGTTATCATGATGTATGGCGCATACTCTACATCAAGGCGTTTAGCTGTCAGTCGGATTTTCCTTCGTTTTGTTTGGTTCAGCATAGCTTCTGTCTTCATATGTTTCCTTTATGTGTATGTACCTCTTTTTCTTTATGGGCTCCACAAAGTTTTTTACTTTGATTCTTCCTTCGCCTTTTTTGTTCTTTTCTTCTTTTTGTGGCAACCCACCCCTTTTGTATTGTGGAATAACATTTGGTCATGTTTCCTGTGACAGGAAAGCGCTTGAAGATAATAGCAGCCAAAATTCCAACTCTACTATCTTCAGAATTTATATTGTTGTTCTTGCAATCTATGCTGGAGTTAAGTTTTTTGTCAGCTTTCTGCTGCGGATTCCAGCTTGTCATAGTTTGACAAGTCGATGTGACAATTGGTCTGTGGTCCGTTTCATCAAGTGGATGCACCAGGTCTCACATTTTTTATCAGATTTTTTTGAAGGGTGATCACTTTTTTGTGCCCTTGGTTTGAGATGTTCTATTAATAATTTTCTATCATTTTCTTGTCTGAAGGAACACTATTACGTTGGTCGGGGCATGTATGAGAAAACTATTGACTTCATCAAGTAATTCTTTTATCTTTGCTGCCTTCTGTATAAATCCTATGTTGTGTTATGTACTTTTGATGATGCGGGTCTTTCATTTTCCCACAACAACGAGTCTCAAGAATAAAGAGAGAAATGACGAAAAAAAGAAGTTCCTGGGATCACTATGTCATTTGTTACTTACTTTTTTATGCTGAATGTAGTTTTACTTTAAGCAAGACAAACTTTATGTTTCTGAATCAGGGATCTCTCTTCCCTTTCGACTTGCCTCAAGTCTTGACACCTACTTTGACTGTCAAGGGGGTAAGTGCTGTTCAGAAGGAACGGTGGTTGATCTCCAGCCTTTGGCCTTCATAGAAGGGGAAAGTTGTATGTTTTGGGAAGTTTTTGGGGAAGTAATCTTTAGGGATGAGGAGAAAGTTATCGAGCTCTTGAATAGCATCGAGCTAGAGGCTAGTGGGGATTCAGAGTTGGTGACTGAGGACTTGATGGAAAATAAGTCAACGGTGGAGGTACAGAAATCAGAGCAACGAATTGTGGGATATTTTCTGTAAAGAGTGCCTATACAAGAGGTCTCCAGGTGACTAGTACAAATTCTCAATGCAAGTGGAACTATTTATGGAAAAGCAGTATTCCTACCAAAGTTAAGTGCTTCACTTGGTTGGTTATCAAAAGGGCCTGCCTAACTCAAGAAGTGCTACAGAGGAAGGGAAGACGACTGGTTCCTAGGTGTTTTCTGTGTATGGCGACTGAGGAGACAAACAAGCACCTTTTTTGCATTCTAAGTACACTGCTCAGCTGTGGAATTTGTTTCTCAACATCACGGGCTATAGCTGGTCGTCTGGTCCATGCCTGAGCATTCAACAGATTTCTTAGTTGCTGGATTGGAACAGGGAAAGAGACCTATGTTTCGAAGATAGGTCCAATTCCATTCATAAAGTCAAATGGAATTGTATTGCATCTTTACTTTTTTTTGGTGTAAACAGCTATGTATAGATGATATTGAACAGATCATAGATCTGATAGGGAGTCTGTAATTTAACATTTTGGTGGCGTTTTAATACTGAAGAAGACAAACTTACCAGTTCCAAAAAAAATTGTGGTGTATGGTAGAAGAAACGAGACGGTGAGTTGGGATGTTGGAGGTGCTAGGGAGCAGGGGGGGGGGAGACAAATTAGTTGTGGGTGGAATTTGGGGAAGGGGGGGGGGGGTGAATGATCCAAACAGAAGGGCCATCATCAAAGTAAGGCTTAGGGATTGGAGATATGTATCCAAGAAACAAAAATTGGAATTTCTGTCAGATAGCATTATTCAAAGTGTGTGGGGTGGGAGATGGGTGAAGTATGGTTGTATTCCAACCTAGGGAAGTGTGTTGACTCTCTGGCTCAGGTTTTGAATTGCTGGGTTGGGGCCCTAGTGATTACTTATCTCAGTTTGCAGTTAGGTGCTTCGACCAAGAATTTATAGTGAGGAACCCGATTCTGCAAAGGGTTGAAAAGAAATTATTGGTCCAAAGGTGGAAAATAAGTGCGCTTTAAGATTGCACTTTTAAGCATTCCTACTCATTACATGTCTTTGTTTCATGCTCCAACTTCAGACTCTGGAAAGTTGGAAAAGATCCCAAGACTTTTTTTTTTTGGGATGCTGCGGATAGGGCAAGGAAGTTTCACTTGTTAAAGTGGGAGACAATCACTTCTCCTAAAATATGGGGAGGGCTTGATAATAAAGGCTTAAAGGTGTTTAACAAAGCTTTACTGGACAAATGGCTTTGGAGGTTTAGGGTGGAGGTTAGTGCTCTCTGGAGAGGGGTGATAGTTGATAAATACGGGGCTATGGTAGGGGAATGGGGATCTAGAGATGTGACTATGCCTTTGGTTGCGGTTTTTGGAGGAATATCATGAAGGGATGGGATGATTTCAAAGTGAACATCTCATTTAAGGCAGGAGATTGGAGGAGAGTAAAATTTTGTGTCATGGATGGCGTGGAGACAATTTATTGAAATACAACTTCTCTAGCCCATACAAAATTTCATGCCAAAGAGAGTTGACAATACAACAAATTAGGGGGACACAAAGTGGAGAGACTTCTGGGACTTGAGATTTAGGAGGGTCTTCCATGACTGGGAGGTGACTAAGTTTCAAAGATTGCTGGACTTGCTCCATAAATAAGTCACTATAGTAGATAATCCTGATGCTTTTGTTGGGATATAGGGAATAATATGGTATGTTCTCGGTCAAGTCTTATATAAGAAACTTCTGGTTACAGAGGAGAATGTTTTTCCTCGGAATGTTATTTGGATACCAATGCTACCGAGGAAGGTGTGTTTTTTCACTTGCCTAGATACTAGAGGGGTGATCTTAAAGGCAGATAATCTCAGAAAGCAAAAGGCTCTTTGCACTGGCTGGTGTTTTATGTGCAAGGAAGTGGGTGAGGACGTGGAGCATCTTATTCTTCATTGTGATTTTACCATGAGGTTATGGTGGAGTATGTTTAGGTGCTTTGGTACTTAATGGGCAATGGCAAGAACTAGGAAAGAATTGATGTTTAGTTGGAAGAGTGGGAGAAGGAGGAGAAGACGCATGACATGGAACGTGGTTCCACTCACGTTGATGTGGGTGGTATGGAGAGAGAGAGAGCTTTGAGGGGGTAGAGGTGAGCAATCCTCAATTGAGGAGTAGCCTCTGGTCCCGCATTTCCTTTTGGTGCACCCATAAAGTTCCAAATTGTTTAGGAGATTGGGGGAAGTTTGTAGATAATTATTTATTATTGTATATTACTTACCTTTTGGTATACCCCTTATATATAGCCAACTTTTTGTCCATGTTTATGAATGAAAATATGCTTACGTGATCAAGTAAAAAAAATTCTGAATCAGTGTGGCCATCTGAATGGAACAAGCACTGCTGGGTTTCTGCTTTTATGTAGAGTAGTTAAGTGTAAAATTATCTCAATGTTTCACTTTAGCTAATTTGGCCCTTGAGTCTGACTTGGGGTCCTTTTGTTCTTTGGTTATATGAGCTAATTTTGTATGTAACTTGGTGTCCAATTAGTTCCTTTTTTTCTTGTGGTATCTTGAGTATTAATGCATGCATTGTTTTCCACTCCTATCCCCTGGGCGAGAGTTATATTTTTGTTATTCGGTATCAGTGAACTTTTGCTTGTATAATTATATGCCATTCCTTTTGATGCACTTGTTACGATCAGGCGACCCTCTCATTTATGCAAGTTGACTCTTTTTTGATGTGAACCTTGGTTGTTAGTCAGAATGCTGTGGTCTTTTTTTTTCACAAAAAATTTATCCAAGACTACTACCCTGTTAAAATGTTGTGCTCTAGTTATTATGTTTTTATAGGGTATTTGTATTTCATTCACAAATATGGCCAAACTAGCCCTATACATGGGAACCGCCAAAAGGTAAAGAATCTACAATATATGGTTCTCTACAAAATACACCCATTCTTCTATATAACAACGAACAGGAGAAGCGTTATAACCATTTAGCTCTAGTTATTATTCTCCATGTTGTTTGGTGGATTATAACTATTTAGCTGGTTTATCCCGCTAATGAGATGGTAGAAGAGTCAGTTTTTGGGAAGATGAATGGTGTGGAAACATATTGCTTAAAGATGAGTTCCCATGTGGTGTAAGGTTTCTTGTCAAAGAGATGCGGTAAGGGGGACACAAGGGGAAGATACATTTTGAAATTTGAGGTTCAGGAGGGATTTCCAAGATTGGGAGGTGGACAAGTTTCAGAGGATGCTAGTTGTTCTGCATCAGCATTGTGAACTAGTTGATAGACCCGATTCGATGAGGCGGAGTCTGGAGAACAATTTCTGTCAAGTCCTTTTATGTGAAGCTTCTGGCGAGGGCAGAGGAGGCTTTTCCTGTAAAGCCGATTTGGATTCCAAAGGTTCTGAGGAAGGTCTGTTTTTTCACATGGTTAGATGCGAGATGGGTGATCCTGATGGCGGAAAATCTTAGGAAAAAAAGGTTGTTTGCATCAACTAGTGTTACTTATGCAAGGAGGCTGATGAGGATATTGATCTTCTGCTTATAGCTTTCTACATTCCTTTGGTGGGATATGTTTAGCTGGCTTTGTAGGGTGATACCGGGATATGTGAAGGACCTATTGTTTTGCTGGTAAGCTGGGAAAAGCAGGAGAAGGTGCAAGGGATGGAATGCTGTTCCTATGGCATTGATGTGGATCTTCTGGAGAGAAAGAAACATGAGGGTTTTCAAAGGGGTAGAAGCGAGTTTTGGTCAGTTGAGGAATATTCTCTGATCCCTTATTTATTTTTGGTGCATCCATGTAGTTCTGGGTTGTTTAGAGGATTGGGTGTCTTTAGTAGAGGATCATGTCCTTTTGTAGGTTCTCTTTTTTTTTTTTTTGGGCGTACTTCTTGTATACGACTGAGTGCTGGCTTTGTCCTTTGTGATTAATGAAACTGTTTTGCCTGATCAAAAAATAAAATCAGCTAGTGCTGAAATCTCATCTGATGAATTTCATTGGTGCAGGTATATGGTTTTTTGGCTTGTTGTCCTGGGAGCAAAATTTGCTTTTGCCTATTTTCTACTGGTATGTGTCAGTTTTTATTTTGATTTTGATCAATAGCTTTTATTGGTGATTTATTGTTTTAGCTTTGATTTATGTTGCAGATTAAGCCGTTGGTGAAGCCAACAAGACAGATAGTGGCAATGGATATTCGGCAGTACTCTTGGCACGATTTTGTTTCTAAAAGTAGGTCACTCTGTTGTAGCAGGCTTCTATGATTGAACTGAAATTCTTTCAGACTCTCTGTTGATAGAAGTATTTCTGTATATCCTTACATCCTTTGCCATCTTTGTGTTATGGTCAAGGTTTATTGTGAGTATTATATCTGGATCTCAGTTTCCATTAAATGCAAGTTACTCTTTTGGCAGATAACCATAATGCACTGACAGTTGCGAGCTTATGGGCACCAGTTTTTATTGTAAGTTTTTAATCTCTTTTGATGTGTAAATGCAGATCAGACACCTCTCATGCTTTCTCGTTGTTGGTGTTATAACATTTGGTGTACTTATAACTGAATATTTTTCTTAGGCAATAGAATAGGTATTTCTGCACCAAGCAGTGGAATCCCGATGATCTAAAAGTGGGATTATCTTGTTTACCTTTGCTCTGCTTCTTTGGATATTGCTTACTGTGTTTCTTTTCATTCAACTTGTGAAAAGAAGGTTGGTAGCTTATTAAAGGTAAAAAAGGGAGGTTGGACGTATGCTTGTTTGCCTCAGACGATTCATTTCAGGGAGTTTGGACGTATGCTTGTTTGTCTCTGATGATTCATCTGACTGGTCTTTTATTTTTGGGCACCTAAAGGGTAGTAGTATCTTCATGATAAGAGGGTGTTAATGAAAAATCCTTTGAGGACCAATAGCAACTATCTGAATCAACTAGGCAAGTTAGCCTTGAGAAATTTAGGTAAGGAGATTTTCCACAATTATGCTTTGTCTTATACTTGTTAGAAATGGGTAAACAGTGCTAGTTTATACTGTAGTTTTGACATTTGTTGGGGTTTTTCATTGGCTCACTGGTTTTGGCCACCAATAAAAAAAGTAGCATCTTCTTTTGGCAGGAGAATAGGTAAGTATGTCAATAATTGAAAAAAATATTTGTATACCTTTGGTGAATAAAGCATAAGGTGCTAATCTTTCAGCTTGATTGTCAATCCTCAAGTGCTTTTTCCTGTTGTGTTGCACCCTATGCCTTCAATAATGGCATGGTATAGGCACCCAAGGGTGTGGCCTAGTGGTCAATGAAGTGGTTGAGAATCCTGAGGTTGCAGGTTCAAAACTCAGTGGAGACCTAAAAAACACTAGGTGATTCTTCCCATCCGTCTTAGCTTGGTGGACAAAGTTACCTGACATCTATTGGTGGGAGGTGGCAGGTATCCCGTGGAATTAGTCAAGGTGCGAAAAAGCTGGCCCAGACACTAGGGTCATAAAAAATTATAAAAAAATAATGGCACTGTATAGGGGTATAGTTTCGAAAAAAATAAATGATATGGTATAGGTACTTATTCAAATCATGGACTTCATAGTGGGTAAAATTGCATCCTGCCAATGCTGGGTGAAGTTGCGCGCGGTATATTTGGATTGTGCGGGTGGTATATTTGGATTGTTCACAAATAGGATGCACTAGGGTTTCTGTGGTTGATTAGTGGAATTTGTATCCTCGGATGAATTCTATGTTTTGGATATATCACTTCACTGGCTGGGAATGCTTGTTAAGGGGATATACCTGCAAAAAAATTAGATGAATAAACGTACTACCAAAATGTAATCTTGAGAAAATCACTGCCTAATACCTTTGGGCCATCTAGTTTACAGTATATGTACACCGTGTATAGTTAGTGTATAATGTATAAGAACATACATATAATATGCATATCTACATAGAGGTCCATGTAATATACATATCTATACAAATAATATACATGTGTACACGACATATACACACCATATGCAACCGAGTGCATATGTAGTGTATACCTCGTCCATGTTTGTAAACTAAATGTCCAAATGATATATATTGGTAACCATCCCTTTAGTCTTCAAACAAAGAAAGTGCTTTCTGTGCTGTACCTTTTACATCACTTTCCGTCTAGTAATTCACGGAGTGTTTGAGCTAAGACTATTGAGCTTTTATGACATATGTGGCCTGTCTGTTGGTCATATGACTTCTTTACTCTTGCGATTGAGTCACTGATAATTGCCAATTGGTGATCAACCAGATAACGTTTCGGGTACAAAAGGTGCTTGTTGAATAGTTTTTGCCTTTTTCAATCGCCATCTTATTGTTGCTATTTTTTAATGCAGATATACCTGTTTGATACTCATCTATTTTACACGGTTATATCGGCTGTATGGGGCTTTCTTCTGGGAGCACGAGATCGCCTTGGGGAGGCAAGCAATTTTTAAATCTATTTATTTGTGCTCACTGTCCTCTTTTGTAATTGTTGATTCCCACACTGGTGGGTGGGAGGCAAAAATTTGTTTCCTTATATGGTCTTAGGCAATCATCCTCATAAGCTAGCCTTTTAGGTTTAATTAGGCCAAGGCCCAATTCTTTATCATGGTATTGGAGCCATGCACACCCAGTTCTTGTTTCACCCGATGTTGGTGCCCATCTTATTTTGTCCACACTCCATATGTACAGTCCTGGGCGTGTGGTGGGTGATGAGTCCCAAATCGGTGGGTGGGGAGGCAAATTTTGCTCCTTGTATGGTCTTGGGCAATCCTTCCCTCATGAGCTAGTTTTTGGGGTTGAGTTAGGCCCAAACTCCATTTCTTTATCAGTAATGAATGGAACAATTCAAATCCTTGGTTTATTGTAAGACCATATGTGGATGCGTTCTAGATGTCAGCCTCTTAACCATATTTTTGACAATGATATTCAGATAAGATCATTGGATGCTGTGCATAAACGTTTTGAGAGGTTTCCCGAGGCTTTTATGAATAGTCTTCATGTGCCTCTTCGAACCAGGTATCTCCATTTATTTTCCCCAATTAATCATTTATGAATGACCAAGTTAATTGATTCGCATATGTTCTCTTCATTGGGTCTAAATGCCATATCTGTTTTGTAGGGTGTCACTCCTGTCTTCTGGTCTGGTGAGTTTATTGATTTTCCGTTCCGCATTGAACTTTGTCTTTACTGATGTCAGATGCTGACACTTGGTTAAGTTACTGTTTATTAAATGAATTAACTGTTCATGTGCTGAATTATTGGTACTTGTACTGTATGCTTTGATAAGGTTAAAGTATACTCTCCTCACTCTCTCCAAGAGGTTTTGATCAAGATTTACAGGGATGGTCCCAAATAAACTGATTATCCTGCCATGTGGAAAATTCACCAAATATTTGACATTTTAATTGGGCTTTTGCCAAAGCTCCTTATCCTTCTAATCAATTAATTAGTGAAACTTAACATTTTTTTTTTGAAACTGGTAACTTTATTCTATATATCCACAGGTATACTACAACAAAAGTGTAGTTCCCCTTAAAAAGTTTTACAACTTACAGAATAAAATAGTCTTAGTCTAAACTGCTACCTATAAACAATCTAGCACATCAAAGATATCTTCCATCCTAGTTAATATATCTTGTTTACACCAAAAATAGAAAAGAGCTAAGCAGTCCATTTTGATGTTCTGTAAGCTATTCTGCCAATTTTCAAAACTCCTGCTGTTTCTCTCTTTCCAGATTGTCCACCAAATACATGCCGGAACAAGTTTCCATCTCTTCTCCTTGTCAGAAGCATTGCCATCTCTAGTCCAGCTGCTCAGGACTCCTTTAATGCTCCCTGGTTTCACCCATCTTATCCCCTTTAGACAGATGAACATTCTCCATTGTTTTGTCCATATACAATGCAAAAAAAGATGGTTAATTGTCTCAGCATGTTCTCCACATAAAGTACATCTCGAAGCCAACTGATAGCCTCTTTTCTTTAGATTTTCATGAGTCAAAACTGCTTCTTTTGTCAATAACCACATGAAGCAGTTTACTCTGTAGGGTACTTTTGGTTTCTAGATGATCTTCCATGGCCATTCCATCTCCTGTCCAGCATTCTTGTTGAGTTCCTTATAAACTGAATTTACTGAGAATTGACCTTTGATATCATTCTGCCAAACTAATAAGTCCTTTTCAGTGAGGTTGCTGAAAGAGCCTACTGAATCTTGAAATTCTGCCACTTGGTCTATCTCCCAATCCTGAAGGTTCCTCCTTAAGAAAAAATTCCATCCTTGTCCAGTCCACATTGTAGCCACAGAGGCCTGTTGATGTTGGCATAAAGTGAAAAATTCAGGATGCAACTATTTCATAAGGACAGACCCATTCCACTTATCATCCCAGAAGGATGTCTTTGACCCATCTCCCACTTCTACGTTGGTTCTGTGATATAGCACTGGCCATAGATTTCTGATTGCCCTCCATACAGTGCATTTATATGGAGTACTTATCATTTTAGTCATCCACTTATCTTCCATGCCATATTTTGCTGTGATGACCTCTTTCGAGAGCATGTTATCTTCATTTGCAAACTTCCACAACCACTTCATCATCAGGCTCTGGTTTTGTTTCCTCAGATTTCTTATGCCTTTTACTTGACACTAGTAACATTTGTATTTCAGTCAGTACTTAGGTAGTACAAAAAAACCATATTTACTAACAAGAAGAAAAAGATTATAGTCTTTCCAATGCTAAACCAGGAACTAGATGGACCCAAAAACATCTATGATTGACTCAGTCTCATTGAAGTAGACATTTGTACACCAAACACAGAACAACAAAATACTCTCTCTCTCCTGTATTTTTACTCACAATCAGTTCTTTCCATTTAACAAGATGAAACTTCTTCTTATCTTCACTGCCTTGCCATAAGAAATTTCTTCTAAGAGCATCAATGCTATTAGATACATTGGCAGGGATAGGGATGTCTGACATCAAGAGGGTAAGGTTTGTTTTTATGTCACAGATGAAAGCTTCTTTCTTCCTTTTGATCATTTGACGTATACAATTACTTCTATAACGTACTTTTCTGATATTGCGCAAAATACATTGACAATTTCTATTTCTGGATTATTCTGTCTTATATTATGGTTATGATATTACTTTATACTTCATCTTGTACCACAACGTATCCTGTGTGATCCCACAAGTGGAGTGAGAGGTTAGGGTGTATAACCTTATTCCTACTTTGTGTACAATAGAGAGGTTGTTTCTGATAAGGCTCAAGTAAGATGTTCCTAAAATTGGTTTGACAAATACAATATTTAAAGGCTAAAAGTTATGGAAAATACTACAAAAAAGAAAAGTAATGACAACAAATTAGTTAAGATAACCCAACTAAAAGAAACAACAATATTAGTACTATTGAAGAATATGATAATAATAGAATAATAATAACTATACTGATAAGTAGATGAGGGAGCAAACAAGGTGCTCTAAGCTAGAATCATGCTCCCCCAAAGGAAAGAGAGAAATCGCTCGACTACCTACTAACACTCTAACATAATCCTCTACATTCTTGCTTTTCTATCTAGGGTCATGTCTTCACCGGTGAGGTGATGATATGTCATGTCATGTCTAATCGCCTTTCTCCAATTCTTTCTCGGTCTACCTCTAATTCTCATTGGGCGTATCATTGCTAACCTCTCCACCTCCTCATTGGGGCATTTATGCATCTCCTCTTTACATGCTCGAATCATCTTAACCTCGGTTGCATCTAGTCCACTATTTAGGCCACTCTCTCCTTGCCCCGTACATCTTCAATCCTAATCTCATATCTCCTAGTGTGCCACACATCTTTCTTTGCATCTTCATCTCAGCTACATTTATCTTCTGAACGTATGAATTCTTGACTAGCCAACACTGCCCTGTACACCATAGTTTGTCTAACAACCACTATACAAAACTTACCTTTAGGACTCGGTGACACATTCTTATCACATAGTACATTGGATGCAAGCCTCCATTTCATTCACCTCACTCCAATAAGATTTATGACATCATCATCGATCTCCCTATTTTCTTGGATTATCGATCTCTAGTTGCTTTCCTAATACAATTAGCTGTCCTAGTCCACATCCTATCTGCGTCCCTACTAATCTCCCAAGCCTCCCATAGCCATCAACTTCTGCGCAACTCTTGAACTTTATCATTTGTCAATCCCTCCCCTTAATCCTTGTCATATAAAGCCTCATCCTCCTCGTCTTTCAATCTCTAGATTCACTACCAAGAGCTTATGTTGGGTTGTATCACTTGGGATGACCTTACCATCCTTACATAAACCTCGATCACTTTTCCTAGGGAATAGGTAATGGTTTTGAGTCCTAGCCACCATACTACAAAAGCTGATCAAGTGCTCCTCCTCCCGAAAACTCAAGTTAGCCATCACCAAATCAAAATGTTACGCTTAGAAATATGTATTATGGAGTTTTCCTCAGTGTGGTTAAGTAGTAAGTAGTGCCTGAAGTGGGCTTTACTAATGAAGAGATATTCAAATCATTCCATTCAGGATCTTTGAATCTGTCAAAATGTTGGATTTCTAAACTCTCATAAGGTCCTCCTGGAATTCTCGTTGAGTGAAGCCTGATATTTTTATGGGATTAGGGTAAAGGGGCAGGTCCATACTCCCCTGAGTTACAAACTTGTGAGCACAGTTGGGGTTGGCTTAGCCAACTCAAAAATGATTTCTGGGTTATTTTGAAAAAAAACCTTGGAGCTTTTCTAGTTAACCATCTTCCGTGCTAGTTTATTCAGAAGTTTGTATTTTGTTTCTTTGAATATCATGTTGTTGTAAAAACAGGTTTTGGAGAGAAACAAAGCTGATGCTGCTCGATTTGCACCTTTCTGGAATGAAATCGTCAAGAATTTGAGGGAGGAAGATTACATTACTAATTTGTGAGTGACTGTTTTTGTTATTTTGCTAACCCAGTTTCAGTTTGCTTCTACTAGATTGATGGCCTCCAACCTCTTAATTTTGATGGATTGATTTTCAACCTACAGGGAGATGGAACAGCTTTTGATGCCTAAGAATTCTGGGAGTCTGCCCTTGGTTCAGTGGCCTCTTTTCCTCCTAGCTAGCAAGGTTGAGCAGTTGTTAGAGTGCAGACAATTTCTTGTGTTTCCATTTTTCTTGATGCAAAATGTGATCTATGCGGTCAACTGTCATGTTGAAGGCTATATATCTTTACATTTATGCTGAATGTGCAGATATTTCTTGCAAAAGATATAGCTGTGGAGAGTAAAGACTCACAAGATGAGTTATGGGATAGGATTTCAAGGGATGATTACATGATATATGCGGTTGAAGAGTGCTATTACGCCATCAAGTTTGTTCTTACATCCATATTAGATGATGAAGGAAATGATGAAGGAAAGAAGTGGTAAGATTTCTAACCCTTCGGAGTCGCTCTGTTTTTTTGAACTCACAATTAACTGTTATTTAGAGTTATGCATAGTCAGTTTATATTCTTTGTTTTGTCTACTATGTTAGGGTTGAACGTATATATGAGGATATTCGTGGGAGCATATCTAAAAGGAGCATTAATGTGGACGTTGATATGAATAAGTTGCCACTGGTGATTCAGAAAGTAACTGCACTAATGGGAATACTGGTACTTGTTCTTTTCAAGTTTGATAATTTTTATACTTAAGAACATAAGGTCTGCTTCGTTCTTTTGAAATTTTCTATTTCCCGGTATCCTTATCATCACTAACACTGGAGACTAGATAGTATTGAACTTCTGTCGGCACAAAGTTTGAAAATCAGTGATCTGCTTTAGCGCCATCTAAGAGGCAGTCGGTTGACAGATTTAGCAAACATGTTCCCTTAGAATGGTCAAAGGACTGAAATCTAGGGTCTCCCTTGTGCATCTTCTGTGACTTCCGAGTGTCTGCTGCTCATCTCAAGTCTTCTACCGCTGCACGCCAGGCCCCTCATCCCCTCACTTACATCCTCTTTCTTCATTGTATTTAAGATGAAATTAATGAATTTGAACGCTCTCGTATCCACATGTTCATGGTACGTCTTTTCATACACAGAGACCTTTCAATAGGTGATGCATACTTCTTTTTCCAATTCCATATCAGAAAACTGCATTGGTTACATGCATTTTGTTTTCTTTACTGTTCTTTTGCATCCATTGTTCGGTGACCTCTTATTTCAGTTGAGAGGATTTCTCTTTCATTGTCGGTTTTTAAAGGACTGAATGAATATTTATCATCCTGCCATTTTGTTTATGATCTGTTAAAATACTCTTACGTAGAAAAAGGAGCATACACCAGAGCTTGAAACTGGGGCTGTTAAAGCTATTCAAGATCTGTATGATGTTCTGCGACTTGATGTCCTTCGCTTCAACATGAGGTATTTCATATCATATTTCTGGGATTATTATACTCTTGAGTGTGGTGCATAATTACTATAATATCATTTCAGAGACCACATTGAAACATGGAACACTTTGTCAAAAGCAAGGAATGAAGGCCGGTTGTTCTCAAAGTTAAAGTGGCCGAGAGATGCTGAGTTGGTAGGCTTGCATCTGGTTTCCTTTTCCATTTCGTTAGTTTTTTTTCTGTCACATCTCTGCTCCTTTTCCTTTGAGCTCAGTAAGTTTCCTAAAAATGCACTAAATATATGCAGATGGAACTGATTAAAAGACTTTATTCTCTCCTAACTATTAAAGAATCTGCTGCCAACATACCCAAGAATCTTGAAGCTAGGCGTCGGTTAGAGTTCTTCACCAATTCCCTTTTCATGGAGATGCCTGTAGCACGACCTGTCCGTGAGATGCTATCCTTCAGGTCTGTTCTTTCACATTGTCACTGTTTATTTAACTATCTTCAGACCCTTTGTGTGATAAATTTTTACTCTTGCAGCGTGTTCACCCCATATTATTCAGAAACTGTTCTTTACAGCATGTCAGAACTCCTTAAGAAAAATGAAGATGGAATTTCTATTCTGTTTTACCTCCAGAAAATATACCCAGGTAATCATTGTTTCTTTGTGCAAAGCATTAGGAAGAAATATATGGTATTATCCATTCACATCACTTGATCTTATTTCTCTGCTGTTCATTTAACTGATTGAAAAAAAAAATTGTGCTGAGATTTTAAACTATTAATATAACTCATTACTTTTGATCCCAAAAGTAGTGTTTCCCTTTTCCCCTTTTCTAGTTAATTGACACTGCTTAACTGCTTGTTTTTATCAATCTTAGTGTCCTAAATTTTCTTCTCTTTTGGTGAATTTTGTTCTTAGTGTTCATCTCACGTGTCTTCGTAGAGTATTTGAAAGTCAACTTTAAAATCGCTAATTCTGAGATGAAAATGCAAATTGTATCGAGCTCCAAGATGTTAAGAATAAATTGACTTGCATCCTTTCCTAGGAAAATGCTTATTTTACAGTTCTTTCATATCCTGCAATGTTATGTTGGATTGGAACTATATTTGTTGGTATTTTGATAACTTTTGTTTGTCTGGATTAACACTTCTAGTGTTATATTTTAGGCCACGTAAGAAACCATATTGAAGGATAAAAGCATGTCCTGATGGTCTTTTGTCCGAGTAATTTTCTTCGTTGAATCTTTGGGTCATGTTTGAACCTACATGGTCCATGACTCCGGTTTCTGTATCCTTTGCTATGAAGGATATGCATGTTATTATATGACTCTCTCTTTCTTTCTGATTTGTTAGTATAGAGGAAATGTCTACAACAACAATGACAACATTTTTCAAAACAGATTTTGTAAAGGAAATGCCCGAGTAATGGAAATTGACATTCAACCTAATATCCTTACCAAAAAACATGAAATCTAACATCCATAATATGTCTCATTGATTCTATTCTCATTCCATTGAAGATCTAGCCATAAACAAGGGTTTCTGGCAGGGAATACTGAGTGACACTGTCTAAGGAACACTTGTATTAGCTCATTCGGTGTTTGCCTATGTCAAGGCAACGCAGAATTGGGGAGAGGTGATTAGACATGACATGACATGAAACATCTTCAGCTCACCAAGGACATGACTGTAGATAGGAAAACATAGAGATCGAGGATTAGGGTTGAGGGTTAGTAGGTAATCAGGCGATTTCTCTCTTCCCGTCGGAGAGCATGGGTCTAGCATTGAGCACCTTGTCTGTTACTTAGCATTATCATCAATATTATTTTATTATTATCTTATTCTTCAATTGTATTACTACTGTTATTTCTTTTACTTTGGTTATATTTACAATTATTGCTGTCAAATATTCTTAAATTCTGCAGTATTTTCACCATAGCTTTTACTCTTGTATTTGTCAATTCTGTTTTAAAAATAGATTTCCTTGAGCCGAGGGTCTATCGGGAACAACCTCTCTACCTCACACAAGGTAGGGCTAAGGTACACATACACCCCATCCTCCGCAGACGCACTCGTGGGGTCACACTGGGCATTTTGTTATTGTTGTGGTGTTTTACCTATGTCCTTCCTGACATACTCTTCTTGGTTGTTAGCTCTATGAAACTTTAGTATCCCTTATAATGAATCTCTGGAAACAGAGAAGAAGACGAACAATGCTCGTTGGTGATATGTATTCAGTGTTGTAAGCATACATCCTCAACTAATAATCTACAGCTAATTGTTGGTCAATCTCTGATTAGTTGGTGACATGTAGTTAGAATGTTGTTTCAGATTCTTTTAAGTGTCTTCAGGATGATTTCATTGTAGGCATTCCCTTTGTTTGAATACCACATTTTGCTGCAGTTATGACTGTTTCTTGATTTAGTTGACTTATAGTCTTTAGAAGTTACATTTGAATGATAGTCTCCTTGTTGTCGTTTCACTGAGAGGAAAAAGAAATTGTTGGCTGCAGATGAATGGAAAAACTTTCTTGCACGAATAGGTCGCGATGAGAACATCTCAGAGAAAGAACTTAATGATAATCCAAATGACATTCTTGAACTTAGGTTCTGGGCTTCATACCGTGGGCAAACATTGGCCAGAACTGGTACTTATTTCTCTGCTCTCTTCTAAAATTTGTAGTATATGCTGTATCCTTCAATGTTTAATACTACACCTGTGACTGCATCCTGTACCTGAGGAATGGCGTTTAGGTGTTACCTCAAATTTATTCTTACCTGTTTTAGGTTTTGGACAGATTATTTATTTTTACTTTGTACTTAAAATATCAAGGATCAAGCTGTCTACTTGGTCTGTCTTACTCTTTGCAAGACTTCTACTTTGATGCTACTACTACAATAACTACACGTCAATCCAAGCTAGTGTGTTATGTGGATTCACCATGGATTGACAAGTTTACGTTTGCTGGCCCACTTTTTACTTGTCAATGGAATCTTTTTGCTCAAAACTCGGATTTGAGTAGTCATTTGTTTGGCACCTTAAGGGGTGGGAACTTCCACTCTAACCTCTTTTAGGAGGATTCCATCCACTGTATAGGGCCTTTATTCAGACTTGAGACCCCCAATGTAAGCAAGCACACACAGACCGAGCTGAAAATCCCAAGCTTACTTGTAGTTCGATACATAAGATAAAATACCAGTATCCTTTATTACTCAGGCAAGTGTCCAGGACTCAAATTCATGAAAGATTTTCAGAAACCACCCTTCCTCTCCCCGCAGCCCACTTTCAGCAATTATTCTCCTTTCTCAGTGTTATGGCACTATCATTTGATTCAATACTTTGTCCAAAAAAGATGATTACATCAATCAGTTTTATTGGTAGAAAGTTTTTCGTAGTCACAACTGGAATGGAAAAAAGAGAGAAAAATGAAAGTAGGGACGTCATTGCCGGTATTTCTCTTATTGCGCTATTCCGAGTAAAAAACAAAACCTTGACACCCAGTAAAATGAAAGGAAGGAACCATTGGCCTATACTATGCTACTAGAGACAAAAATAAATATATGAAGAAATTTCAGTTGATTTTAGATGGAAGTCTTTTTACTTAAATCTTTCTGCAAAAGCATGGATGATACAAATTATGCAAATTATACTAGATGTTCTGGATGATTTGAACAAATTGTTAACATTTCCAGTTTCATCGAAAAAAAGAAAGAAGAAAGAAGAAAGAAGATTAGAACAAATTATTTAAAATAAAAGAAAGGATAAATTGAAGGTGTTCAACAAAGGGTGAGCATAAGATTATACTGTTTGAATTTATATGGAAAAAAAGAGTGATCTTACTTGAGAGATGAATGACTATGACATGATTAGGACCAGAGAAATCTTGAAAATATATTTATAATGTAAAATGGAAGACTTGGCCATGACAATCATTCACTTTTTACTGGATTTATTTCACTTAGTTTGAAAATTGGCGTTTTGTCATGAAAATTGTGAATCTAACTTGATGTTGTATTTGAAATTTGAAGAACACCCAAAACCTTGTTTTCACTTTCAGTTTTTACACTTCCACTATAGTTTTCTTTTCAAATTTTACCTAAATCTTTTGTTTTCTATAAAAATGGCTCTATTTAAATTATATTTCATGTTTTTTAGGATAACTTCGAACACCAAATGTTATTTGAAAAAATTATAACTACACATTATTCCAGTTTCAAAAATCCAGATAAAAGGAAAATTTTTGTAATATTATGTAGTAGCAATCTATGACCTTATGTAACTATCTATTTTGAGATATTACTCTTTTAGAGAAGATTTGATTGTATGTTTCAGGTAAATTTTTCAAGTCGGTGATTTTGCTAGCTTTTAGAAATGAGTGGGTGGGTTGTAAACTATATTAGAAGAAGTACATTCAAATTCTAAATATTCTTTGCAAAAAGTATGGCTTAACGCAACTTCAACTTTTTAAACTTCAAATGAAGTGAAGGATATTCAATTTTCATGGCCAAACGCCCACTTAAATTTCTGATAAAGTATGGGAAGGGAGAGGGCTGCTTTAGAAGAAGAAGTTGAAGTTGAAGTTTCTGTCTCTTGTGATAGAAAAGTTAACGATGGGCTGCTGGGGCGAACTTTTAGGAGTGGAAGTTTAGGATGTTCAGTGTATCAGAAAAGACAAAAGCCCTAAAAATGGTAAGATCACCAAAAAATGCTTACAGTTACTTACTGGGCATATCCTGTGTGCATGCTTGTGCTAGGTAGGTTCTCATGCTTTCCTTTCCTGGATAATGTTGGATACCTGCTTGTTTTTCGTATAAATTTCTTTCCCTTACACAACCTTTCTGGAGTTTTGCAGTTCGTGGAATGATGTACTACAGGAAAGCACTAATGCTTCAATCGTATTTGGAAGGGATGATTACTGGAGGTTTGCTTTTCTGAAAACCCAAAACAACAAATTATTTGTTTGATTTTTTTTCCTTCACCAGATCTCATCTTCTGTACTTTGTTAGATACTGAAGCAGGAACTACACGAAATGAAATTACGGATACTCAAGGATTTGACTTGTCTCCTGAATCAAGAGCACAGGCAGATCTGAAATTTACGTATGTTGTCACATGCCAGATATATGGGAAACAGAAAGAAGAGCAAAAACCCGAGGCTGCAGATATTGCGTTACTAATGCAAAGGTGATATTTGTTCATTTAGTTATTAATGAATGTAAATGATAGATTATATTTTTACCTTAATTCAGAAAAAAGAAGAAGAGTATATACTGTTTCAGAGCTGATGTCAAAACCGCTTAGCTGACTTTGGGATCGACTTTCATTGTAGAAATGAGGCTCTTCGAGTTGCTTTCATTGATGAGGTTGAAACTCTTAAAGAAGGGAAGGTGAATAAGGAATATATCTCAAAGCTAGTAAAGGCTGACATCAATGGCAAAGATAAGGTGCCATTCTTTTTCTGCTCTAAAATCGGCTCAAGGGCATTTATTCATTTCCATAATGCTTTTTCTATTTAGTCGTCACTTAAAAATTTGTTCTTTTTTTTTTCAGCATGTAATATACGTAAATAGTGGTACAAAATATGCAACTGTTTCTGCTTTGGAATTTAAAGTAAATTATTCAAAAAATTGCATCAGCTTTTCAGAATTCGAAGCATAATCTGAATGAAGCTGGGTCTTCTCTTACTAGTGCTGTTTAGTCCTGTTAGGCTTTTGCTATATTTGCAATTTTTCTTCCTTGTGTTGAGGTTCTAAAATGTCAACATGGGGAAATGGAGCTGTGTTGCATCTCAAACTAAAAATGTCCTACATACATGGGAAAAGGAAGTAAGTGGTTTTATAAGTTGGGTCCTGGGTTTGATAGTCCTAGAAGTCCTTTTTTGGTTATTACAACTTTCTACGCCCCAAGAAATTAGAATGAGTATATCTCAGCCTGTATCTGTTCAGTTCTTCAAGTTGTGTAATGAAAAAAAAGGTCTTTTAAGTATTGCCTTGGACCTTTTCAACTCAAGCTATTCCAAACGGTAACAATAGTTGGAGTTTGTTGGAAGTGTACAAGCAAAATATGTTGTCTCGGTGCTTGTGGTCTCTAATCGTTTTGGATGTCAAGGGGCAACATAAGTGGGCTAAATGAAATCTCATGGGTTAAGTTCTACATTTGCAAAGAATTAAATGGAAGCCTCCCATAGACACCACAGAAGCTTACATCTACAGGTTCTCCATCACCTATTGGATCTACAACGAGGATATTCCTCCTTTGAGGGTGAATTTCGGGTTCTAAACTAGACAAATTTGATGCTAGTAGGAAAAGGGAAGCAAAATGAATCACTTGCATGGTCATTGGCACTTGTGCATAAAAGTCTGTCTTTTTGTGACAAGTGTTGGCTATAATAAATGGTCATAAAGTAGTGATAAATGGTCATAAACAATAACTTAAGAATGTGAATTGCAGTTGTAAGAGTTTGCTATAACTGTTGTCTTCTTAATTCTAGTAATAACACAACCAAACGTAGGATTAGAGGTACCATGCGAGGCAATGAGTAAGATGAGAGGTGCTGTTTTCTGATTGGTGCTTTCCTCAGCCATTTGCAGGAATTTTAAGTAGAGTAATATAATTTTTTTTTTCTGGAACTGTTTTGATTATAAAAAAAAGAGGTAGTATGATATTCTGAATTTGTATTTGATAAGATATCATTTTCAGTGTTCGGACTTTTGCCTTGTACATTCAAAATTGTAACGCTTGTACTTGCTTGTTCTTTTCTACATGAGTACAGGAAATCTACTCAATTAAATTGCCTGGAAATCCTAAACTTGGTGAAGGAAAACCTGAAAATCAAAATCATGCCATTGTCTTTACGCGTGGAAATGCAGTGCAAACAATTGACATGAACCAGGTAGCCAAGCATTTAATGTTTTGTTGACTGTTAGTCTGTACCTTTTGGTATACCTCTTGTATATGACCATTTTTGCCCTCTTGAGTTTTTTTGGCTTCCAATAAATAGGTGATGATCCCTATTTACTAAAGAAACTATAGGGTGGATTCTAACAAAGGGGTGGGGGTGGGGGTAGTGTTCATATGTAAGTCCTAACTAGAGCCTAATCTTCTCCAGCAGGGTGGCCATAGTGAGATAGAGTGGTGAAACTGGGTTCCGAATAAAAACAGACCAAGCAGGGAAGGGAGATATGCTCCAATTATTAAGTGATATGTTGGTTTTATGTTGAAGAAAACCCTTCCACAGTGAGTATAATGGTGAAATGAAGTGCGGAATACAGAATAATTTTGTTATCAACTCTTTGAAGTACCTAGTTCAGCCCTTTATCAAAATCTGAGAATCATTTAATTTTCTACCTTTATTTTTCTTTTAAAATAATACATATTTATAAGAAATGAACCTTTAACATAACAACAACCCCAAACGCTAGCTCATGAGGTGAGTATTGCCTAATACCATATAAGGAGACAAAGTTCGCCATCCTATACTGATGTGGGAATCTACCACCCTCGCACGCCAGTGCTAGCAACTAGAGCATGAACAACATAATATAGATCCCAACATCCGGTGAGCAAAGAATTGGGTTGGATCTGATTCTGATATTGAGTCCCAACAATACAACAAAATCAATCAGAAATAGGAAACTCTCCAGAAACAGTGAAACCTATCCACGAAAGGTGACTGCCTGGTGGGGAAGTTGTATGTAGAGAAACCTGAATGGGTGATGTCGGAATGTGACTCAACTGTGTGAAGAGAGTGGTCATAAAAAACCACAGGTGTTGCCTCATGACATCAAAAGGTAGGTGCAGGTGGCAGCGCATGAGGTGTGTGAAGCACTTTCCGGTAGTTGGCTTTCTTGAGCTGATTCACACAATTGTGAGGTGTGTCCCAGTGGTACTGGTTTGTGCACAATGCTGACAGAATGACACAATGGCAGGAAAATTGTGTGAAAGTGATGCTTCTCTCTAATAAATATGTTGCTGGTAGTTGCACTGTAAGTAATTTTCTCGCCTACAAATTATAGTAGTTATATCAAGTCCTCGCCCACTCACTTATGTTGGAATCTAGCACATTTCCTATTCCCTTCCAAGGGCAAGGAGGGGTCTAATCAACAGCGATAAATGCTAGGATTCCCCGACGATTTTGTTATGTTATGGTCTAGGTTATTTGCGAATACATGAGTGGTATCTGTATCATGGAATCTTTTGGCAGTATTTTAGCTTACTTCTGGTGCACGTAACTTGCTTCTTGAGCTTTCCGCTGAGGATATTACGTGTTCGACCTTGAAATTTTGTCCCTGCTTAGTAAAATCTTTAAGATATGACCTTAACTTGAAAAAAAGTTGTTTGGAAGAATTTACGTTGCCCATCAGGCATAAGTTCTCAGTAAATATCCTGAACATTTGCCTTACGGCAAAATTTAGAATTTATGCTTGATGGGTAACATACCTAAGTTCTAACTTTTTCCTATAAGGCAGAACTTCTAGTCAATTGAGCAAGTACACTGTCATAAAATGTCCTGAACGTCTGTGTTATGGGCAAAAGTTAGAAGTTATGGCTGATGGGCAACATACCTATGTTTTAACTTTTGTTATAAGGCTGAACTTCTTGTCAGTTGATACTTTGCTGCTAATTTTTTCTGAAGAATTAATCTCAAAATATCATAGAATTTCTACACAAACATGACATCTGGTCAAACATTTGGTAATTTTATAAGAAACTACTGGATAAGCTGACACTATTGCTTTTGATGCTCCAAAACACTTGGCTAACTTAATTCCCTTCCCAATCCATATGTTAGGCTTATCAAAGTGGTAAGTAAAGGTTTGAAACCTAAAATTATTGCTAATATTTTCAGAACTTTTGTTCTGCCAGTACTCTAGTTTCAATCTCTAAACCTGTAGAAGTATACATTGTTTTGTGCTACACACTCTGATCGTGTCCCTTTTTTTTTTTCCAAATATTTTATTACCTCACAGGGGAGGGGGAGGGAAATATTGAAGGGGATTACTATGAGATCGAACTTTCCACCTACCTGGTGGAAGGTGGGGAGTTCACCAGTGAGCTCTCTTAGGTATGTCAGTGTTTCGTTGAATCAAATTCTCGTGAACTCACCGTGCGAGCTGCCTTCCTACTCCTTGAACATGTCTTTGGTAACATGGTTGCTAATTGTTCTTCCCCTGACCAGCACTGGAAACTTTATCAAATCGTGCACATTCTGTTGTGAATCTTATTACATGTGAGGGAGAAAATTAGAAAAATTCGAACTTTTACCTAAAATTGAAGACTACTTTTGGTCCTAAAAATGTGTTGTTAAATTATCTTACCTTCAATTTGGATCTTTTCTGGGGTGGGGGGAAGGGTTGTGATCTTAAGTACAACATAAAACACGGAGAACTTTTGGTCTTGCTTCCATGTCCCATATTTGCTGGAGATGCTTGTTGATGACTAGTTTTCACCTAAAATTTGAGCACATACAATACACAACTCACAGCTTAGATCTCTGATTTATCCTACAACAACAACTTCTTCCCAACAGCCCTACACACTAATTTCCTTGCTTTAGTACTTGTAATTTCACCCTTTAACCACAGATCCTTCCCCCCTTACCCTCTGCTTACCTCTCCACATCCCATTTTTTAGTCTTCTAGTGTGCCCTCTGTACTTCAGCACCTTGGGCCAGTTATTTATTCGTATGTTTACCTTTTATATATTAATGAGTAATCTAACTGACCCCAACTATCTTCATCCGGATGTTTTTATTTGGTCGCTTCTAATTACTCTGTACAGTCGTAATTAGAAACTTATCTTTTTTGACAACTATTTGAGTAATTTATTGTGATTATAAAATCTTTGTTTATGAATGTATTGATTGTATCAGCTTGTTGTACACCTCTCAAATGGTCTCTCTATCTTGTTATTTGTCAAATGATATTCACATTTTATCATTCATAGTATCTTCTTAGTGTTACAGTTTTATCTTGCTTTATATTGTATTTTGTTTTGCAATTTGATTGCACATTGATACTGCGATGTTGCAAATTTTGCGAGCAAGCTTTCTAGTTTCTTCTCTCTTTATTGTTTTTATTATTTTGTATGTTTTAGTTGCTTCTCTTAGCCTTCATAGATTTTCCCAGTCACACAGATAAATAAGCCAACCTTTCATCATTGATTGTCGGAGGCGAGTTACATATTTATATTACCAGTAACAGAACAAGTGAGACTCCATTTCATTTTGATGTATCCAATCTTACCTCGACCTCTCACTATGTTTTGATCTACCACAGGATAATTATTTTGAAGAGGCTCTGAAGGTGAGAAATCTTCTTGAGGAGTTCTTCCAAGATTATGGCGTTCATCTTCCTACAATTCTCGGTGTTAGGGAGCATGTGTTCACTGGCAGGTAATTTTGAATCTGATGAAATATGCTTGTGTCATTGTGTTTTCTGAACAGCCATCTTATATGGGTTTTATGTTTCAGTGTTTCTTCATTGGCGTCCTTCATGTCTAACCAAGAAGCTAGCTTTGTGACCATGGGCCAACGTGTTCTGGCAAATCCTTTGAAGTGAGTAGGCATTTCTAATGATGATATTTTTATTGCACGGGAGTCAATTTGTGACAGATTGTGAAATTCTTCAGAGTTCGTATGCACTATGGACATCCAGACGTCTTTGACAGAATTTTCCATATTACTCGAGGTGGTATTAGCAAAGCCTCACGTGTGATTAATATCAGTGAAGACATCTTTGCAGGTAACCGATTTGCTCCTGAATACTCCACTGGCATGCACGTTGTGCATATCCATTTTACGTCCTCTTGGTTAGAAGCTTCCTCACAGAAGAGGATATCTCCTGGATTAGTGTAAATCAATGATTCTTCTCTGCTGCTAGCGTACTTATTCTCAGCTTGGGTCGTCTTGTTTGGACTGTGTCCGTACTTTTGGTTCATTTCTCTTAAATCTTTAACCAGCTACATGTTAGTTGTGTATTTAAATATAATTATAAAGTAAATCTTTTCTAGTCTTTTTCTTAACGTGACACTCAGAAGCACTATTTAGAAAGATCAGCCAAAGAACACCTCAAAATAACTAGATTCTTTATGTTTGGCCAGACATTCTAAATACTTGCAAGTATAAATGCAGGGTTTAGTTCAACGCTACGGCAGGGAAATATTACTCACCATGAGTACATCCAGGTATATTTTTTCCAACCTCTGTCTTCGAATACAGATGATTGCAGTGCCTAAACTATGACCATGCAGGTTGGCAAGGGACGAGATGTTGGACTCAATCAGATTGCGTTGTTTGAAGGCAAAGTTGCTGGTGGTAATGGTGAACAAGTTCTAAGCAGAGACGTTTACAGGCTTGGCCAGCTCTTTGATTTCTTCAGAATGTTATCGTTCTACTTTACAACTGTCGGATATTACTTCTGCACAATGGTACGAATTCACATTTTAATGCCATAAGTCTCTATTGTTAGTTATGATCTCTAAGACTTTATTGCATGGTATCTCTAACAGACCCTTTAAACTTTTGTGCAGTTGACAGTTCTTAGTGTTTATGCTTTTCTCTATGGCAAGGCATATCTGGTAAGTACTGCACGATTTTTAGCTTGTGAGGTACATTTTGTACAAGTTATAACTCTAGATGTTTATGCTATTAAGATAGGGTTGCACAGTTTAGCCTTCCCGAGTAAGTTAAGGTTACTCATTTAGTCGACCTATTTCTTTGCAATAGTTTTATTGTCATGGTGCAGTTAGCATTTTGATAATTCTGGAGCAAATAAACTTGTTCTTCCAAATTATGTGAACCTTTTGTTAGATATATAAAAATTATGTTTATTTAATATACATGTTCTGCCTCTTTCTGAAGCTGTCTATTTTTTCTCCAGGCATTATCTGGCGTTGGTGCAACTATTCAGGATAGAGCTAATATATTACAGAATACTGCTCTTAGTGCTGCTCTCAATGCACAATTCCTTTTTCAGATTGGTGTTTTCACAGCGGTTCCTATGATTCTGGGTTTCATTTTGGAACAAGGTTTCCTAAGGGTATGTTTCTTAGCTCCTCGTGCCATAGTTTGATCTATTATGCCTAAAGAAGTTCTATTACTTTACCAAATGAGTTCGAGTTCATGATTGACTAATATTGATTGATTACTTGAGTCTTGATATGGTTAAAAATTTATTCCAGTGACCATTGAGTATTTTCTTAGCTTCTTATCTTTCATTTAAAACATCTCTTAGTTTACTGCACCTACTTTACCTTCCTAGCTATAAGTTGATATATTTTTCTGCTTTTTGTCTTATTCCCACTAATCGGTCCATCAATATCCTCTCAAAAGCTATGCTGTTTTGACAACTTCAATTTTTTTTGTCAAAAAAATTTAATGTAAAAGGAAAATGTGTTTTGGTGTCTGTAGTGTTCTTGATGATTTCTTAATGTTCTGTGAGTGGAAAGAATTTTTCTTGAGAAATGCCTTGAACCCACTTGTTCTTCACATAACTGCTTTAAAAATTAAAGAGAAACTAATTGATCTGTACAAAGAGGTCTCCTGCTAAAACTTTTTACAGTAGTTAAAGAAAAATATCATGGAGAATGCAACTGATCTCTATGAAGAATTCATCAATTGCTGCTGCTAATTCTGTTTTGTTGTCTTTAACATTTAAAATCTAGTGCTATATTTTGTGACATTTTTCATGGCTCTCTCTGCCTGTCCATTTTCTATTCTCACTGGCATCATTCTTGTCGTTGCAGGCTGTTGTTGGTTTTGTCACTATGCAGTTTCAGCTTTGCACTGTCTTCTTCACGTTCTCCCTTGGCACTAGGACACATTACTTTGGTCGAACCATCCTACATGGTGGTGCAAAGGTAGGTCCATCTTCTTATGCTACTCATTTCTTATTTCTCTGTGTAAATCTAATCAGAAAATCATATTTGTTAACAGTATCATGCAACCGGTAGGGGATTCGTCGTTAAACACATCAAGTTTACAGAGAACTATAGGCTCTACTCCCGCAGTCATTTCGTTAAGGGGTATTTCTCTCTCTATCTCTCTCTGTAAGGCATACGGCGTACAGAAATGTCACGCCCTTGTGTGTGTGTGTGTGTGTGTGTTGGTGTGATTGCATGCACGCACATGTGCACACTTCTATATGGTCATCTTTTATCATAGCTCTTTTCTGTCCTAATGGAAGTTATACTAATCTTCGACCTTCAGCATGGAAATTGTGCTTTTGTTGGTGGTATATGCTGCTTACGGCTACAACGAGGGTGGTGCCTTATCCTACATACTTCTCACTGTTAGCAGTTGGTTCTTGGCTATTTCTTGGCTTTTTGCTCCATATTTGTTTAACCCAGCAGGATTTGAATGGCAGAAGTAAGTAATGTTTTATTATGTTTGGAGGTTCATATTTAGTTGTACGTTTGATTTCATCATTCTTGTGTTCCTCTATAGGACGGTAGAAGACTTCCGTGATTGGACCAACTGGCTTCTTTACAGAGGTGGAATTGGTGTTAAAGGAGAAGAAAGTTGGGAGGCTTGGTGGGATGAAGAACTGGTATGAACTATATTTTGATATGAATGTGGTTATTGACCTTAACGATTATTCTCCATCAGTTCTCTAAGGAATAATGAATTAGAGGTAATGATAGATAGTCTAGTATTGTGCAAAACTGCTGATAGTAGATGTTTTAAATTGGGCATTGCCACCTATGTCAAGTCCCTGTCAGTAATTTAAATTCAATTGATGACTCGATTTAGCAATCAGAATGCTTCATTAAATTATCCCCAAGGTTTCCAAAGCATATTTCAAGAATATGTATTGGTTTATTATGAGTTGGTGAAAGTTTTAAGATAAACAACTGATTGTAAGAGCTTCAAATGGGTAGTGTTGTGTCATGACTCTTCTCCCATTTTATTTTTTGCTTTTCCTAATTAATGCCGAACTTATAGTGGATTCATTTAACCCCTTTGTGATTGTATTTATGTCTGCCTTTCTTGCTTTTGACCCTGCATATAAATTTTCAGAACTAGATATGGGAATTCTTGTAATGTTTAAGCATATATACATATATGTGCTCAAGGCATTTAATTCCTTGAATTGTTCTTTATAATTTCTTCGTTTTGAATTGAGTACATTGACTGCTTTTTTCCTCAACTGTCAATGTTTAGTAGCTTTAGTTGGTAATTCCTTATATCATTCATTCTTTTCTAAAAAAAATTTGATACACCTTTGTGTTTTTTGACAGGCTCATATTCGAACCTTTGGAGGAAGGGTGATGGAGACCATTCTTAGTTTACGATTTTTTATTTTCCAATACGGCATTGTCTATAAGTTAGATGTTCAAGATACAAATACATCTTTAACGGT
Organism: Solanum pennellii; assembly: GCF_001406875.1. Taxonomy (NCBI): domain Eukaryota; kingdom Viridiplantae; phylum Streptophyta; class Magnoliopsida; order Solanales; family Solanaceae; genus Solanum; species Solanum pennellii. Next base: position 1,128,249 of record NC_028637.1, on the reverse strand, counting down.
ATTACTGTCACTCTTTGCCTAAATTTTATTTGTTTCTGTTATAATTTTTTCCGATCTGTCTAAATTTGGAATTTCAAGACTTGATAAGTGAGATGTATTTTTGGGGGACTATATTTTAAAACATACCTGCTTTACTGAGGGAGCCAGTTTATTCCAACCATTATCTATTTTTGAAAGGCCTAGTTGTCATCAAATTGTAAAATGTTCAGTATACACACAGATTTTGTATCTACCACATGTCTGAAGAACCAAAGAAATTCTTAAGAGAAGTTCTGCTCATAAAATTTGATGTTGTGGGGCAAGTTTCACTACCACTCAGTCAGTGATGAGAGAACAAAGTTCTTTGTTAGTTCTTACAATCTAATTAATCACCAGACATAACCATGTACAGTTCAATAGAAACCAGATACAGTTTACTCTCACTGCTTTGTCTTCCTGTACAATCCATTCTGATGTGACTATCATTAACTGTCTATCGAGTGATGGCTGACTGCTGGTGCTTGTGGCTTTATTGTTTATCAGGTGTATGGTTTTTCATGGGTAGCATTTGCTGTCATCTTACTCCTCTTCAAGGTTTGAACCAAGTTTTGTGACCTGTTTTAAGTTTTTTCATAGAGTTTGAGGATGTCAAAATGAGATCCATTATTTTGTGATGCCACAGGTGTTCACTTTCAGCCAGAAAATATCAGTTAATTTCCAGTTGCTGTTGCGTTTTATCCAAGGCCTATCGTTTTTGCTTGCTGTTGCTGGTTTAGCTGCTGCTGTTGTATTGACCGAACTTACTGTGACGGATGTCTTTGCATGCATCTTAGCATTCATACCCACTGGTTGGGGAATTCTCTCAGTACGTCCTCTTTTCCTTCAAGTCCTGTCTTCTGCTGCTTCTTGCTTATTAAATATCTTATGGTACACTAATTACATTGATAACATTTGCGTAATATAATTATTAGAAAAGGACAGGAAAGTTCACTAATATTAGAATTTCTCGCACGATCAAAGAAGCAAATATAAAGTTCAAAATCTAAAGCCTGGATCAGTAACTTTCCCTTTGTTTCAATTTGATAACTGCGTTGGCATCATTACATAATTAGTACCTGTACTGAGCTTTTATATGTGTATTTTGGCGAGTGTAGAGCATTGTATATTGTTTGCTTCTCTCTTGGTGGAGATGTTTTGAGGTAGACTCGATAAAGTTTAGTCTTTTGTAGTGTAGTTTCATATGTTTGGCATCTCTACTGATTGCAATTCGTGACATCCTGTACTCTCGTGAAGAAACTATCATACTAGTTATAAGTAGGATAAATTCAAGTTCCCCTGCCAAGCAGTGAACAATATACAACAGTGTTCACTGAAAACATTTTACACAAATCTTGTCTTTCTTTATCCCTTTTGGACTGTATTAATCTCCCGCAAATATGCATGTTTCATCATTCGACAGATTGCTGCAGCATGGAAGCCTCTAATCAAGAAAATGGGGATGTGGAAGTCTTTCCGTTCAGTTGCTCGTCTGTTTGACGCTGGTATGGGTGTGCTCATTTTCATCCCAATCGCGCTATTTTCTTGGTTCCCCTTCATTTCAACATTTCAAACCCGGCTTATGTTCAACCAAGCGTTCAGTCGAGGGCTGGAGATCTCTCTTATCCTTGCTGGAAACAATCCAAACACTGGTTTATAATCTCTCTGACAAGTTCTACCAAGGCTAGGATCTGAAAGAGAGGATTCACTTTCCGAAATTCCAAGTGACATGATTCCTCCTTCAGAAGCTTCATCTTCCTCTGATCTTGTACAGAGTAAGAGTAGTTCATATTGTTCTGTCACATTTAGGAGCCTTTAGTAGAGTACTTAATGTTATTAGTAATTATTGTAAAATCTGTTAATGTACAGTTTTCAGATATGTAAAATCATAATTTTGACTCTACATGATCCCTCATTATTATTGCACTGAACATTATTGTTTGTATTAAATCAGTTGGAAAAAAAAGAGAGGAAGAATTTAGATCTTATTTTTATATCCTATGTCCTCAACAAATTGTCAAAGATTTATTGTTTGTATGTGTTCTGTCTAGCATACTTATCAGTCCATTCTAAATTTCAACCTACGAACTTCGATATGCCTAAGAGTCAGCGGGTCCAGTACGAATGACATAACAATCGCGTTTACCTGTTTTGAAGCTCGTTGGAACATGAAAATGCGTTTGATTATTTTTTTCTTGGGATGAATTGGATACATTGTAAACATTTTAATGGACTATGGAAAATTTCAGTCATTTCGTTTTGGAAATTTCAGATCACAAAAATTTAATAGATTATAACGCACGAAAATTGACAACATCTGCTTTTACATGTTTTAGGCTTGTTTGAACTTGAAAATTTGCCCATTTCTTTTGCGGTATAACACAAAAATTGATAAAATCTATCTATGTTTGCTTGGGGGGTCGTTTGAACTTGAAAATGCAACGTTTTCCCCTCAAGAAGAACTAGTTTCATTTCTATGATTTTAATGAACGTCCATGAAAAATTTCGGCTATTTTGTTTTGAGATTTCTGTATCGAAAAAAATTCATGGGTTATAACTCACGAAAATCGATAAAATATGTCTTTTCAAGGTCAGTTTGACCCATTTCGACAATTTTCGTGTGCTATATAGCACACCATTTTTTTGGTGATTCGGATTCCAACGTCAAAAATGTCAAAAAATTTTGTGGACGTCCGTCAAGACCTTGGCTATGCATCCGATTAGCCCTCACAGCCAGTCCGACCCATTTTAAAGGTCAAACGAGCCCTGAAGCGCCCAGAACCCCCATTTCATGGATATTCGTGTGCTATAACACACCATTTTTTTGGGTGATTCGGATTCCAACGTCAAAAATGCTGAAGTTTTTTGTGGAAGTCCGTCAAGACCATGGTTATGCATCCGGTTAGCCCTCACGGCCAGTCCGACCCATTTTAAAGGTCAAACGAGTCCTGAAGCGCGCAGAACCCCCATTTCATCGATTTTCGTGTGCTATAGCACACCATTTTTTGGGTGATACGGATTTCGACGTCAAAAATGCCAAAAAAATATTGTGGATGTCCGTCGAGACCTTGGCTATATAGCTAATTGGTCCTCACGGCCATTCCGACCCATTTTCAAGGTCAAATAAACCTCGAAGCGCGCATACCTCGTGTGCTACCTCGTATTGCACACCTTTTTTGGCTGATCCAGATTCCGACGTAAAAACTGCCTAAATTTTTTGTGGACGTCCGTCAAGACTTTTTATATGCAGACGGCTAGTCCGACCAATTTTCAAGGTCAAACGAGCCCCGAGGCGCGCATAATTACCCCATTTCGATGAATGTCGTGTGCTATAGCACACCATTTTTTGGATGATCCAGATTCCGACGTCAAAAATTCTGAAATTTTTTCTTGTCATTCATCAAGACCTTGGCTATGCAGCGGGTAGACCCTCACGGCCAGTCCGACCCATTTTCAAGGTCAAACGAGCCACAAAGCGCGCATACCCCCATTTCCACGATTTTCGTGTGCTATAGCACACCATTTTTTGGGTGATCCAAATTCAAACTTAAAAAATGCTAAATTTTTTTGTGGACGTCCATTAAGACCCTAGATATGCAGACGGTTGGCCCTCAAGACTAGTTTGACCCATTTTCAAGGTCAAACGAGCCTTGAGTGCGCATACCCCCATTTCAACGATTTTCGTGTGCTATAGCACACCATTTTTCGGATGATCCGGATTCTGACATCAAAAATGCCAAATGTTTTTGTGGACGTCCGTCAACCCATTGTATATGCAGACGATTGGCCCTAACGACAAGTCCGACCCATTTTAAAGGTTAAATGAGCCCCGAAGCGCGCATAACCCCCATTTCGATAATTTTCATGTGCTATAGCACACTAATTTTGGATGATCTCGATTCTGCGTTAAAAATGCCAAAAAATTTGTGGACGTACATCAAGACCTTGGATATGCAGCCGGTTGGCCTTATGGTCAGTCCGACCCATTTTCAAGGTCAAACGAGCCCCAAAGCGCGCATACCCCCATTTTGGTGATTTTCGTGTGCTATAGCACACCATTTTTTGGGTGATCCGGATTCTGACGTCAAAAATAACGAAATTTTGTGGAAGTCCGTCAAGACCTTGGCTATGCAGCTGGTTGGGCCTCACAGCTAGTCCAACCCATTTTCAAGGTCAACCGAACCCCGAAGTCCGCATACCCCCAATTTTGACAATATTCGTGTGCTATAGGACACCATTTTTTGGGTGATATGTATTCTTACATTAAAAATGCAGAAATTTTTTGTGGACGTTCGTGATGACCTTGGCTATGTAGCCGGTTGTCCCTCACGTCCAGTACGACCCATTTTCAAGGTCAAACGAGCCCGAAGCGCGCATACCTCCATTTCGATGATTTCGTGTGCTATAGCACACCATTTTTTGGGTGATCCAAATTCAAACATAAAAAATGCTAAATTTTTTTGTGGACGTCCATTAAGACCCTAGATATGCAAACGGTTGATCCTCAAGACTAGTTTGACCCATTTTCAAGGTCAAACGAGCCCTGAGTGCGCATACCCCCATTTCAACGATTTTCGTGTGCTATAGCACACCATTTTTCGGATGATCCGGATTCTGACATCAAAAATGCCAAATGTTTTTGTGGACGTCCGTCAACCCATTGTATATGCAGACGATTGGCCCTAACGACATGTCCGACCCATTTTAAAGGTTAAATGAGCCCCGAAGCGCGCATAGCCCCCATTTCGACAATTTTCATGTGCTATAGCACACCAATTTTTGGATGATCTGGATTCTGCGTTAAAAATGCCAAAAAATTTGTGGACGTACGTCAAGACCTTGGATATGCAGCCGGTTGGACTTATGGTCAGTCCGACCCATTTTCAAGGTCAAACGAGCCCCGAAGCGCGCATACCCCCATTTTGGTGATTTTCGTGTGCTATAGCACACCATTTTTTGGGTGATCCGGACTCCGACGTCAAAAATACCAAAAATTTTTTTGGAAGTCTGTCAAGACCTTGTCTATGCAGCTGGTTGGGCCTCACAGCTAGTCCGACCCATTTTCAAGGTCAACCGAACCACGAAGTGCGCATATCCCCAATTTTGACTATATTCGTGTGCTATAGCACACCATTTTTTGGTTGACCTGTATTCTTACATTAAAAATGCAGAAATTTTTTGTGGATGTTCGTGATGACCTTGGCTATGTAGCCGGTTGTCCCTCACGACCAGTACGACCCATTTTCAAGGTCAAACGAGCCCGAAGCGCGCATACCTCCATTTCGATATTTTCGTGTGCTATAGCACACCATTTTTTGGGTGATCCAAATTCAAACTTAAAAAATGCTAAATTTTTTTGTGGACGTCCATTAAGACCCTAGATATGCAGACGGTTGATCCTCAAGACTAGTTTGACCCATTTTCAAGGTCAAATGAGCCCTGAGTGCGCATACCCCCATTTCAACGATTTTCGTGTGCAATAGCACACCATTTTTTGGATGATCCGGATTCTGACATCAAAAATGCCAAATGCTTTTGTGGACGTCCGTCAACCCATTGTATATGCAGAAGATTGGCCCTAACGACAAGTCCGACCCATTTTAAAGGTTAAATGAGCCCCGAAGCACGCATAACCCCCATATCGACAATTTTCATGTGCTATAGCACACCAATTTTTTGATGATCTGGATTCTGCGTTAAAAATGCCAAAAAATTTGTGGACGTACGTCAAGACCTTGGATATGCAGCCGGTTGGACTTATGGTCAGTCCGACCCATTTTCAAGGTCAAACGAGCCCCGAAGCGCGCATACCCCCATTTTGGTGATTTTCGTGTGCTATAGCACACCATTTTTTGGGTGATCCGGACTCCGACGTCAAAAATACCAAAAATTTTTTTGGAAGTCTGTCAAGACCTTGTCTATGCAGCTGGTTGGGCCTCACAGCTAGTCCGACCCATTTTCAAGGTCAACCGAACCACGAAGTGCGCATATCCCCAATTTTGACTATATTCGTGTGCTATAGCACACCATTTTTTGGTTGACCTGTATTCTTACATTAAAAATGCAGAAATTTTTTGTGGATGTTCGTGATGACCTTGGCTATGTAGCCGGTTGTCCCTCACGTCCAGTACGACCCATTTTCAAGGTCAAACGAGCCCGAAGCGCGCATACCTCCATTTCGATGATTTCGTGTGCTATAGCACACCATTTTTTGGGTGATCCAAATTCAAACTTAAAAAATGCTAAATTTTTTTGTGGACGTCCATTAAGACCCTAGATATGCAGACGGTTGATCCTCAAGACTAGTTTGACCCATTTTCAAGGTCAAATGAGCCCTGAGTGCGCATACCCCCATTTCAACGATTTTCGTGTGCAATAGCACACCATTTTTTGGATGATCCGGATTCTGACATCAAAAATGCCAAATGCTTTTGTGGACGTCCGTCAACCCATTGTATATGCAGAAGATTGGCCCTAACGACAAGTCCGACCCATTTTAAAGGTTAAATGAGCCCCGAAGCACGCATAACCCCCATATCGACAATTTTCATGTGCTATAGCACACCAATTTTTTGATGATCTGGATTCTGCGTTAAAAATGCCAAAAAATTTGTGGACGTACGTCAAGACCTTGGATATGCAGCCGGTTGGACTTATGGTCAGTCCGACCCATTTTCAAGGTCAAACGAGCCCCGAAGCGCGCATACCCCCATTTTGGTGATTTTCGTGTGCTATAGCACACCATTTTTTGGGTGATCCGGACTCCGACGTCAAAAATACCGAAATTTTTTGTGGAAGTCTTTCAAGACCTTGGCTATGCAGCTGGTTGGGCCTCACAGCGAGTCCGACCCATTTTCAAGGTCAACCGAACCACGAAGTGCGCATATCCCCAATTTTGACGATATTCGTATGCTATAGCACACCATTTTTTGGTTGACCTGTATTCTTACATTAAAAATGCAGAAATTTTTTGTGGACGTTCGTGATGACCTTGGCTATGTAGCCGGTTGTCCCTCACGTCCAGTACGACCCAATTTCAAGGTCGAACGAGCCCTGAAGCGCGCATACCTCCATTTCGATGATTTCGTGCGCTATAGCACACCATTTTTTGGGTGATCCAAATTAAAACATAAAAAATGCTAAATTTTTTGTGGACGTCCATTAAGACCCTAGATATGCAGAAGTTGGCCCTCAAGACTAGTTTGACCCATTTTCAAGGTCAAACGAGCCCTGAGTGCGCATACCCCCATTTCAACGATTTTCGTGTGCTATAGCACACCATTTTTCGGATGATCCGGATTCTGACATAAAAAATGCCAAATGTTTTTGTGGACGTCCGTCAACCCATTGTATATGCAGACGATTGGCCCTAACGACAAGTCCGTCCCATTTTAAAGGTTAAATGAGCCCCGAAGCGCGCATAACACCCATTTCGACAATTTTCATGTGCTATAGCACACCAATTTTTGGATGATCTGGATTCTGCGTTAAAAATGCAAAAAAATTTGTGGACGTACGTCAAGACCTTAGCTATGCAGCCGGTTGGCCATATGGTTAGTCCGACCCATTTTCAAGGTCAAACGAGCCCCGAAGCGCGCATACCCCCATTTTGGTGATTTTCGTGTGCTATAGCACACCATTTTTTGGGTGATCCGGATTCTGACGTCAAAAATACCGAAATTTTGTGGAAGTCCATCAAGACCTTGGCTATGCAGCTGGTTGGGCCTCACAGCTAGTCCGACCCATTTTCAAGGTCAACCGAACCCCGAAGTGCGCATACCCCCAATTTTGACAATATTCGTGTGCTATAGCACACCATTTTTTGGGTGATATGTATTCTTACATTAAAAATGCAGAAATTTTTTGTGGACGTTCGTGATGACCTTGGCTTTGTAGCCGGTTGTCCCTCACGTCCAGTACGACCCATTTTCAAGGTCAAACGAGCCCGAAGCGCGCATACCTCCATTTCGATGATTTCGTGTGCTATAGCACACCATTTTTTGGGTGATCCAAATTCAAACTTAAAAATGCTAAATTTTTTTGTGGACGTCCATTAAGACCCTAGATATGCAGACGGTTGACCCTCAAGACTAGTTTGACCCATTTCAAGGTCAAACGAGCCCTGAGTGCGCATACCCCATTTCAACGATTTTCGTGTGCAATAGCACACCATTTTTTGGATGATCCGGATTCTGACATCAAAAATGCCAAATGTTTTTGTGGACGTCCGTCAACCCTTTGTATATGCAGACGATTGGCCCTAACGACAAGTCCGACCCATTTTCAAGGTCAAACGAGCCTGAAGCGCGCATACCTCCATTTCGATGATTTTGTGTGCTATAGCACACCATTTTTTGGGTGATCCAAATTCAAACTTAAAAAATGCTAAATTTTTTTGTGGACGTCCATTAAGACCCTAGATATGCAGACGGTTCATCCTCAAGACTAGTTTGACCCATTTTCAAGGTCAAACGAGCCCTGAGTGCGCATACCCCTATTTCAACGATTTTCGTGTGCTATAGCACACCATTTTTCTGATGATCCGGATTCTGACATCAAAAATGCCAAATGATTTTGTGGACGTGCGTCAACCCATTGTATATGCAGACGATATGCCCTAACGAAAAGTCCGACCCATTTTAAAGGTTAAATGAGCCCCGAAGCGCGCATAACACCCATTTCGACAATTTTCATGTGCTATGGCACACCAATTTTTGGACGATCTGGATTTTGCGTTAAAAATGCCAAAAAATTTGTAGACGTACGTCAAGACCTTGGATATGCAGCCGGTTGGCCTTATGGTCAGTACGATCCATTTTCAAGGTCAAACGAGCGCCGAAGCGCGCAAACCCCCATTTTGGTGATTTTCGTGTGCTTTAGCACACCATTTTTTGGGTGATCCGGATTCTGACGTCAAAAATACCGAAATTTTTTGTGGAAGTCCGTCAAGACCTTGGCTATGCAGCTGGTTGGGCCTCACAGCTAGTCCGACCCATTTTCAAGGTCAACCGAACCCCGAAGTGCGCATACCCCCAATTTTGACAATATTCGTGTGCTATACGCACACCATTTTTTGGGTGATATGTATTCTTACATTAAAAATGCAGAAATTTCTTGTGGACGTTCGTGATGACCTTCGCTATGTAGCCGGTTGTCCCTCACGTCCAGTACGACCCATTTTCAAGGTCAAACGAGCTCCGAAGTGCGTATACCTCCATTTTGATAATTTCGTGTGCTATAGCACACCATTTTTTAGATTATCCGGATTGACGTCAAAAATGCAGAAATTTCTTATCGACGTCCGTCAAGATCTTGGCTATGTAGATAGTTGGCCCTCACGGCCAGTTCTACGCATTTTCAAGGTTAAACAAGCTCCGAAGCGCGCATACTCCCCATTTTGATGATTTTCTTGTGCTATAGCACACCAATTTTTGGATGATCTGGATTCTGCGTCAAAAATGCCATAAAAATTTGTGGACGTACTTTAACCCATTGTATATGCAGACGATTGGCCGTCACAACAAGTCCGACCCATTTTAAAGGTTAAATGAGCCCCGAAGCGCGCATAACCCCCATTTCGACAATTTTCATGTGCTATAGCACATCCAAAAAAACACCAATTTTTGGATGATCTGGATTCTGCGTTAAAAATGCCAAAAAATTTGTGGACGTACGTCAAGACCTTGGCTATGCAGCCGGTTGGCCATATGGTCAGTCCGACCCATTTTCAAGGTCAAACGATCCCCGAAGCGCGCATACCCCCATTTTGGTGATTTTCGTAAGCCATAGCACACCACTTTTTGGGTGATCCGGATTCCGACGTCAAAAATACCAAAATTTTTTGTAAAAGTCCGTCAAGACCTTGGCTATGCAGCTAGTTGGGCCTCACAGCTAGTCCGACCCATTTTAAAGGTCAGCCGAACCCCGAAGTGCGCATACCCCCAATTTTGACAATATTCCTGTGCTATAGCACACCATTTTTAGGGTGATATGTATTCTTACATTAAAAATGCAGAAATTTTTTGTGGACGTTCGTGATGACCTTGGCTATGTAGACGGTTGTCCCTCATGTCCAGTACGACCCATTTTCAAGGTCAAACGAGCCCCGAAGCGCGCATACCTCCATTTCGATGATTTCGTGTGCTATAGCACACCATTTTTTGGGTGATCCAAATTAAAACATAAAAAATGCTAAATTTTTTGTGGACGTCCATTAAGACCCTAGATATGCATACGTTGGCTCTGTAGACTAGTTTGACCCATTTTCAAGGTCAAACGAGCCCTGAGTGCGCATACCCCCATTTCAACGATTTTCGTGTGCTATAGCACACCATTTTTCGGATGATCCGGATTCTGATATCAAAAATGCCAAATGTTTTTGTGGACGTCCTTCAACCCATTGTATATGCAGACAATTGGCCCTAACGACATGTCCGACCCATTTTAAAGGTTAAATGAGCCCCGAAGCGCGCATAACCCCCATATCGACAATTTTCATGTGCTATAGCACACCAATTTTTGGATGATCTGGATTCTGCGTTAAAAATGCCAAAAAATTTGTGGATGTACGTCAAGACCTTGGATATGCAGCCGGTTGGCCTTATGGTCAGTCCGACCCATTTTCAAGGTCAAACGAGCCCCGAAGCGCGCATACCCCCATTTTGGTGATTTTCGTGTGTTATAGCACACCATTTTTTGGGTGATCCGGATTCCGACGTCAAAAATACCAAAATTTTTTGTGGAAGTCCGTCAAGACCTTGGCTATGCAGCTAGTTGGGCCTCTCAGCTAGTCCGACCCATTTTCAAGGTCAACCGAACCCCGAAGTGCGCATACCCCCAATTTTGACAATATTCGTGTGCTATAGCACACCATTTTTTTGGTGATATGTACTCTTACATTAAAAATGCATAAATTTTTTGTGGACGTTCGTGATGACCTTGGCTATGTAGCCGGTTGTCCCTCATGTCCAGTACGACCCATTTTCAAGGTCAAACGAGCCCCGAAGCGCGCATACTTCCATTTCGATGATTTCGTGTGCTATAGCACACCATTTTTTGGGTGATCAAATTAAAACTTAAAAAATGCTAAATTTTTTTGTGGACGTCCATTTAGACCCTAGATATGCAGACGTTGGCCCTCAAGACTAGTTTGACCCATTTTCAAGGTCAAACGAGCCCTGAGTGCGCATACCCCCATTTCAACGATTTTCGTGTGCTATAGCACACCATTTTTTGGATGATCCGGATTCTGACATCAAAAATGGCAAATGTTTTTGTGGACGTCTGTCAACCCATTGTATATGCAGACGATTGGCCCTAACGACAAGTCCGACCCATTTTAAAGGTTAAATTAGCCCCGAAGCGCACATAACCCCCATTTCGACAATTTTCATGTGCTATAGCACACCAATTTTTGGATAATCTGGATTTTGCGTTAAAAATGCCAAAAAAATTTTGGACGTACGTCAAGACCTTGGATATGCAGCCGGTTGGCCTTATGGTCAGTCCGAACCATTTTCAAGGTCAAACGAGCCCCGAAGCGCGCATACCCCCATTTTGATGATTTTCGTGTGCTTTAGCCACCATTTTTTGGGTGATCCGGATTCCAATATCAAAAATGCCGAAATATTTTGTGGAAGTCTGTCAAGACCTTGGCTATGCAGCTGGTTGGTCCTCACAGCTAGTCCGACCCATTTTCAAGGTCAAACGAACCCCAAAATGCGCATACCCCCAATTTTGACGATATTCGTGTGCTATAGCACACCATTTTTTGGGTGATCTGTATTCCTACATTAAAAATGCAGAAATTTTTTGTGGACGTTCGTGATGACCTTGGCTATGTAGCCGGTTGTCCCTCACGTCCAGTACGACCCATTTTCAAGGTCAAACGAGCCCCGAAGCACGCATACCTCCATTTCGATGATTTCGTGTGCTATAACACACCATTTTTTAGATTATCCGAATTTTGACGTCAAAAATGCAGAAATTTTTTGCTGACGTCCTTCAAGACCTTGGCTATGTAGATGGTTGGCCCTCACGGCCAGTCCGACCCATTTTCAAGGTTCAACAAGCCCTGAAGCGCTCTTACTCCCCATTTCGACGATTTCATAAGCTATTGCACACCATTTTTTGGGTGATCCAAATTCCAACATAAAAAAAGCTAAATGTTTTTGTGGACGTCCATTACGACCCTAGATATGCATACAGTTGGCCCTCAAGACTAGTTTGACCAAATTTAAGGTCAAACGAGCCCTGAGTGTGCATACCCCATTTCAACGATTTTCGTGTGCTATAGCACACCATTTTTCGAATGATCCGGATTCTGACATCAAAAATGCCAAATTTTTTTGTGGACGTCCGTCAACACATTGTATATGCAGACGATTGGCCCTAACGACAAGTCCGACCCATTTTAAAGGTTAAATGAACCCCGAAGCGCACATAACCCCTATTTCGACAATTTTCATGTGCTATAGCACACCAATTTTTGGATGATCTGGATTCTGCGTCAAAAATATAAAAAAAATTTGTGGACGTACGTCAAGACCTTGTATATGCAGCCGGTTGGCCTTATGGTCAGTCCGACCCATTTTCAAGGTCAAACGAGCCCCGAAGCGCGCATACCCCCATTTTGATGATTTTCGTGTGCTATAGCACACCTTTTTTTTTGGTGATCCGGATTCCGACGTCAAAATACCAAAAATTTTTGTGGAAGTTCGTCAAGACCATGGCTATGCATCTGGTTGGGCCTCACAGCTAGTTCGACCCATTTTCAAGGTCAACCAAACCCCGAAGTGTGCATACCCCCAATTTTGACAATATTCGTGTGCTATAGCATACCATTTTTTGGGTGATATGTATTCTTACATTTAAAATGCAGAAATTTTTTGTGGACGTTCGTGATGACCTTAGCTATGTAGCCGGTTGTCCCTCACGTCCAGTACGACCCATTTTCAAGGTCAAACGAGCCCGAAGCGCGTATACCTCCATTTCGATGATTTCGTGTGCTATAGCACACCATTTTTTAGATTATCCGATTTTGACGTCAAAAATGCAGAAATTTTTTATCAACGTCCGTCAAGACCTTTGTTATGTAGATGGTTCGCCCTCACGGCCAGTTCGACCCATTTTCAAGGTTAAACAAGCCCTGAAGCGTGCATACTCCCCATTTCGACGATTTCATAAGCTATAGCACACCATTTTTTGGGTGATCCAAATTCAAACATAAAAAATGCTAAATTTTTTGTGGACATCCATTAAGACCCTAGATATGCAGACGGTTGGCCCTCAAGACTAGTTTGACCCATTTTAAAGGTCAAACGAGCTCTGAGTGCGCAAACTCCCATTTCAATGATTTTCGTGTGCTATAGCACACCATTTTTCGGATGATCCGGATTCTTACATCAAAAATGCCAAATTTTTTTGTGGACGTCAGTCAACACATTGTATATGCAGACGATTGGACGTAACGACAAGTCCGACCCATTTTAAAGGTTAAATGAGCCCCGAAGCGCGCATAACCCTCATTTCGACAATTTTCATGTGCTATAGCACACCAATTTTTGGATGATCTGGATTCTGCGTCAAAAAATGCCAAAAAAATTTGTGGACGTACTTCAAGACCTTGGATATGCAGCCGGTTTTCCTTATGGTCAGTCTGACCCATTTTCAAAGTCAAACGAGCCCCAAAGCGCGCATACCCCCATTTTGATAATTTTCGTGCGCTATAGCACACCATTTTTTGGGTGGTCCGGTATCCGATGTCAAAAATACCAAAATTTTTTGTGAAAGTCCGTCAAGACCTTGGCTATGTAGCTGGTTGGGCCTCACAGCTAGTCCCACCCATTTTCAAGGTAAACCGAACCCCGAAGTGCGCATACACCCAATTTTGACGATATTCGTGTGCTATAGCACACCATTTTTTGAGGGATCTGTATTCTTACATTTAAAATGCAGAAACTTTTTGTGGATGTTCGTGATGACCTTGGCTATGTATCTGTTTGTCCCTCACGTCCAGTACGACCCATTTTCAAGGTAAAACGAGCCCCGAAGCGCGCATACCTCCATTTCAATGATTTCGTGTGCTATAACACACCATTTTTTTGGTTATCCGAATTTCGACGTCAAAAACGCAGAAATTTTTTGTCGACATCCTTCAAGACCTTGGCTATGTAGATGGTTGGCCCTCACGGCCAGTCCGACCCATTTTCAAGGTTAAACAAGCCCTGAAGCGTGGATACTCCCCATTTTGACGATTTCATAAGCTATAGCACACTATTTTTTGGGTGATCCAAATTCAAACTTAAAAAATGCTAAATTTTTTTTGTGGACGTCCATTAAGACCCTAGATATGCAGACGGTTGGCCCTCAAGACTAGTTTGACCCATTTTCAAGGTCAAACGAGCCCTGAGTGCGCATACCCCCATTTCAACTATTTTCGTGTGCTATAGCAAACCATTTTTCGGATGATCCGGATTCTGACATCAAAAATGGCAAATTTTTTTGTGAACGTCCGTCAACACATTGTATATGCAGACGATTGGCCCTAACGACATGTCCGACCCACTTTAAAGGTTAAATGAGCCCCGAAGCGCGCATAACCACCATTTCGACAAATTTCATGTGCTATAGCACACCAATTTTTGGATGATCTGGATTCTGCGTCAAAAATGCCAAATTTTTTCGTGGACGTCCGTCAAGACCTTGGCTATGTAGACGGTTGTCCCTCACGTCAAGTACGGCCCATTTTCAAGGTCAAACGAGCTCCGAAGTGCGTATACCTCCATTTCGATAATTTCGTGTGCTATAGCCCACCATTTTTTGGGTGATATGTATTCTTACATTAAAAATGCAGAAATTTCTTGTGGACGTTCGTGATGACCTTCGCTATGTAGCCGGTTGTCCCTCACGTCAAGTACGGCCCATTTTCAAGGTCAAACGAGCTCCGAAGTGCGTATACCTCCATTTCGATAATTTCGTGTGCTATAGCCCACCATTTTTTGGGTGATATGTATTCTTACATTAAAAATGCAGAAATTTCTTGTGGACGTTCGTGATGACCTTCGCTATGTAGCCGGTTGTCCCTCACGTCAAGTACGGCCCATTTTCAAGGTCAAACGAGCTCCGAAGTGCGTATACCTCCATTTCGATAATTTCGTGTGCTATAGCCCACCATTTTTTGGGTGATATGTATTCTTACATTAAAAATGCAGAAATTTCTTGTGGACGTTCGTGATGACCTTCGCTATGTAGCCGGTTGTCCCTCACGTCAAGTACGGCCCATTTTCAAGGTCAAACGAGCTCCGAAGTGCGTATACCTCCATTTCGATAATTTCGTGTGCTATAGCCCACCATTTTTTGGGTGATATGTATTCTTACATTAAAAATGCAGAAATTTCTTGTGGACGTTCGTGATGACCTTCGCTATGTAGCCGGTTGTCCCTCACGTCAAGTACGGCCCATTTTCAAGGTCAAACGAGCTCCGAAGTGCGTATACCTCCATTTCGATAATTTCGTGTGCTATAGCCCACCATTTTTTGGGTGATATGTATTCTTACATTAAAAATGCAGAAATTTCTTGTGGACGTTCGTGATGACCTTCGCTATGTAGCCGGTTGTCCCTCACGTCAAGTACGGCCCATTTTCAAGGTCAAACGAGCTCCGAAGTGCGTATACCTCCATTTCGATAATTTCGTGTGCTATAGCCCACCATTTTTTGGGTGATATGTATTCTTACATTAAAAATGCAGAAATTTCTTGTGGACGTTCGTGATGACCTTCGCTATGTAGCCGGTTGTCCCTCACGTCAAGTACGGCCCATTTTCAAGGTCAAACGAGCTCCGAAGTGCGTATACCTCCATTTCGATAATTTCGTGTGCTATAGCCCACCATTTTTTGGGTGATATGTATTCTTACATTAAAAATGCAGAAATTTCTTGTGGACGTTCGTGATGACCTTCGCTATGTAGCCGGTTGTCCCTCACGTCAAGTACGGCCCATTTTCAAGGTCAAACGAGCTCCGAAGTGCGTATACCTCCATTTCGATAATTTCGTGTGCTATAGCCCACCATTTTTTGGGTGATATGTATTCTTACATTAAAAATGCAGAAATTTCTTGTGGACGTTCGTGATGACCTTCGCTATGTAGCCGGTTGTCCCTCACGTCAAGTACGGCCCATTTTCAAGGTCAAACGAGCTCCGAAGTGCGTATACCTCCATTTCGATAATTTCGTGTGCTATAGCCCACCATTTTTTGGGTGATATGTATTCTTACATTAAAAATGCAGAAATTTCTTGTGGACGTTCGTGATGACCTTCGCTATGTAGCCGGTTGTCCCTCACGTCAAGTACGGCCCATTTTCAAGGTCAAACGAGCTCCGAAGTGCGTATACCTCCATTTCGATAATTTCGTGTGCTATAGCCCACCATTTTTTGGGTGATATGTATTCTTACATTAAAAATGCAGAAATTTCTTGTGGACGTTCGTGATGACCTTCGCTATGTAGCCGGTTGTCCCTCACGTCAAGTACGGCCCATTTTCAAGGTCAAACGAGCTCCGAAGTGCGTATACCTCCATTTCGATAATTTCGTGTGCTATAGCCCACCATTTTTTGGGTGATATGTATTCTTACATTAAAAATGCAGAAATTTCTTGTGGACGTTCGTGATGACCTTCGCTATGTAGCCGGTTGTCCCTCACGTCAAGTACGGCCCATTTTCAAGGTCAAACGAGCTCCGAAGTGCGTATACCTCCATTTCGATAATTTCGTGTGCTATAGCCCACCATTTTTTGGGTGATATGTATTCTTACATTAAAAATGCAGAAATTTCTTGTGGACGTTCGTGATGACCTTCGCTATGTAGCCGGTTGTCCCTCACGTCAAGTACGGCCCATTTTCAAGGTCAAACGAGCTCCGAAGTGCGTATACCTCCATTTCGATAATTTCGTGTGCTATAGCCCACCATTTTTTGGGTGATATGTATTCTTACATTAAAAATGCAGAAATTTCTTGTGGACGTTCGTGATGACCTTCGCTATGTAGCCGGTTGTCCCTCACGTCAAGTACGGCCCATTTTCAAGGTCAAACGAGCTCCGAAGTGCGTATACCTCCATTTCGATAATTTCGTGTGCTATAGCCCACCATTTTTTGGGTGATATGTATTCTTACATTAAAAATGCAGAAATTTCTTGTGGACGTTCGTGATGACCTTCGCTATGTAGCCGGTTGTCCCTCACGTCAAGTACGGCCCATTTTCAAGGTCAAACGAGCTCCGAAGTGCGTATACCTCCATTTCGATAATTTCGTGTGCTATAGCCCACCATTTTTTGGGTGATATGTATTCTTACATTAAAAATGCAGAAATTTCTTGTGGACGTTCGTGATGACCTTCGCTATGTAGCCGGTTGTCCCTCACGTCAAGTACGGCCCATTTTCAAGGTCAAACGAGCTCCGAAGTGCGTATACCTCCATTTCGATAATTTCGTGTGCTATAGCCCACCATTTTTTGGGTGATATGTATTCTTACATTAAAAATGCAGAAATTTCTTGTGGACGTTCGTGATGACCTTCGCTATGTAGCCGGTTGTCCCTCACGTCAAGTACGGCCCATTTTCAAGGTCAAACGAGCTCCGAAGTGCGTATACCTCCATTTCGATAATTTCGTGTGCTATAGCCCACCATTTTTTGGGTGATATGTATTCTTACATTAAAAATGCAGAAATTTCTTGTGGACGTTCGTGATGACCTTCGCTATGTAGCCGGTTGTCCCTCACGTCAAGTACGGCCCATTTTCAAGGTCAAACGAGCTCCGAAGTGCGTATACCTCCATTTCGATAATTTCGTGTGCTATAGCCCACCATTTTTTGGGTGATATGTATTCTTACATTAAAAATGCAGAAATTTCTTGTGGACGTTCGTGATGACCTTCGCTATGTAGCCGGTTGTCCCTCACGTCAAGTACGGCCCATTTTCAAGGTCAAACGAGCTCCGAAGTGCGTATACCTCCATTTCGATAATTTCGTGTGCTATAGCCCACCATTTTTTGGGTGATATGTATTCTTACATTAAAAATGCAGAAATTTCTTGTGGACGTTCGTGATGACCTTCGCTATGTAGCCGGTTGTCCCTCACGTCAAGTACGGCCCATTTTCAAGGTCAAACGAGCTCCGAAGTGCGTATACCTCCATTTCGATAATTTCGTGTGCTATAGCCCACCATTTTTTGGGTGATATGTATTCTTACATTAAAAATGCAGAAATTTCTTGTGGACGTTCGTGATGACCTTCGCTATGTAGCCGGTTGTCCCTCACGTCAAGTACGGCCCATTTTCAAGGTCAAACGAGCTCCGAAGTGCGTATACCTCCATTTCGATAATTTCGTGTGCTATAGCCCACCATTTTTTGGGTGATATGTATTCTTACATTAAAAATGCAGAAATTTCTTGTGGACGTTCGTGATGACCTTCGCTATGTAGCCGGTTGTCCCTCACGTCCAGTACGACCCATTTTCAAGGTCAAACGAGCTCCGAAGTGCGTATACCTCCATTTCGATAATTTCGTGTGCTATAGCACACCATTTTTTAGATTATCTGGATTGACGTCAAAAATGCAGAAATTTCTTATCGACGTCCGTCAAGACCTTGGCTATGTAGATGGTTGGCCCTCACGGCCAGTTCTACCCATTTTCAAGGTTAAACAAGCCCCGAAGCGCGCATACTCCCCATTTTGATGATTTTCTTGTGCTATAGCACACCAATTTTTGGATGATCTGGATTCTGCGTCAAAAATGCCATAAAAATTTGTGGACGTACTTTAACCCATTGTATATGCAGACGATTGGCCGTCACGACAAGTCCAACCCATTTTAAAGGTTAAATGAGCCCCGAAGCGCGCATAACCCCCATTTCGACAATTTTCATGTACTATAGCACACCAATTTTTGGATGATCTGGATTCTGCGTTAAAAATGCCAAAAAATTTGTGGACATACGTCAAGAACTTGGCTATGCAGCCGGTTGGCCTTATGGTCAGTCCGACCCACTTTCAAGGTCAAACGATCCCCGAAGCGCGCATACCCCCATTTTGGTGATTTTCGTAAGCCATAGCACACCACTTTTTGGGTGCTCCGGATTCCGACGTCAAAAATACCAAATTTTTTTGTGAAAGTCCGTCAAGACCTTGGCTATGCAGCTAGTTGGGCCTCACAGCTAGTCCGACCCATTTTAAAGGTCAGCCGAACCCCGAAGTGTGCATACCCCCAATTTTGACAATATTCGTGTGCTATAGCACACCATTTTTAGGGTGATATGTATTCTTACATTAAAAATGCAGAAATTTTTTGTGGACGTTCGTGATGACCTTGGCTATGTAGACGGTTGTCCCTCATGTCCAGTACGACCCATTTTCAAGGTCAAACGAGCCCCGAAGCGCGCATACCTCCATTTCGATGATTTCGTGTGCTATAGCACACCATTTTTTGGGTGATCCAAATTAAAACTTAAAAAATGCTAAATTTTTTGTGGACGTCCATTAAGACCCTAGATATGCATACGTTGGCTCTCTAGACTAGTTTGACCCATTTTCAAGGTCAAACGAGCCCTGAGTGCGCATACCCCCATTTCAACGATTTTCGTGTGCTATAGCACACCATTTTTCGGATGATCCGGATTCTGACATCAAAAATGCCAAATGTTTTTGTGGACGTCCGTCAACCCATTGTATATGCAGACGATTGGCCCTAACGAAAAGTCCGACCCATTTTAAAGGTTAAATGAGCCCCGAAGCGCGCATAACCCCCATATCGACAATTTTCATGTGCTATAGCACTCCAATTTTTGGACGATCTGGATTCTGCGTTAAAAATGCCAAAAAATTTGTAGACGTACGTCAAGACCTTGGATATGCAGCCGGTTGGCCTTATGGTTAGTCCGACCCATTTTCAAGGTCAAACGAGCCCCGAAGCGCGCATACCCCCATTTTGGTGATTTTCGTGTGTTATAGCACACCACTTTTTGGGTGATCCGGATTCCGACGTCAAAAATACCAAAATTTTTTGTGAAAGTCCGTCAAGACCTTGGCTATGCAGCTAGTTGGGCCTCACAGCTAGTCCGACCCATTTTAAAGGTCAGCCGAACCCCGTAGTGTGCATACCCCCAATTTTGACAATATTCGTGTGCTATAGCACACCATTTTTTGGGTGATCCAAATTAAAACTTAAAAAATGCTAAATTTTTTTGTGGACGTCCATTAAGACCCTAGATATGCAGACGTTGGCCCTCAAGACTAGTTTGACCCATTTTCAAGGTGAAACGAGCCCTGAGTGCGCATACCCCCATTTCAACGATTTTCGTGTGCAATAGCACACCATTTTTCGGATGATCCGGATTCTGACATCAAAAATGCCAAATGTTTTTGTGGACGTCCGTCAACCCATTGTATATGCAGACGATTGGCCCTAACGACAAGTCTGACCCATTTTAAAGGTTAAATTAGCCCCGAAGCGCGCATAACCCCCATTTCGACAATTTTCATGTGCTATAGCACACCAATTTTTGGATAATCTGGATTCTGCGTTAAAAATGCCAAAAAAATTTTGGACGTACGTCAAGACCTTGGATATGCAGCCGGTTGGCCTTATGGTCAGTCCGAACCATTTTCAAGGTCAAACGAGACCCGAAGCGCGCATACCCCCATTTTGATGATTTTCGTGTGCATTAGCACACCATTTTTTGGGTGATCCGGATTCCAATATCAAAAATGCCGAAATATTTTGTGGAAGTCTGTCAAGACCTTGGCTATGCAGCTGGTTGGTCCTCACAGCTAGTCCGACCCATTTTCAAGGTCAAACGAACCCAAAATGCGCATACCCCCAATTTTGACGATATTCGTGTGCTATAGCACACCATTTTTTGGGTGATCTGTATTCCTACATTAAAAATGCAGAAATTTTTTGTGGACGTTCGTGATGACCTTGGCTATGTATCCGGTTGTCCCTCACGTCCAGTACGACCCATTTTCAAGGTCAAACGAGCCCCGAAGCACGCATACCTCCATTTCGATGATTTCGTGTGCTATAACATACCATTTTTTAGATTATCCGGATTTTGACGTCAAAAATGCAGAAATTTTTTGCCGACGTCCTTCAAGACTTTGGCTATGTAGATGGTTGGCCCTCACGGCCAGTCCGACCCTTTTTCAAGGTTCAACAAGCCCTGAAGCGCTCTTACTCCCCATTTCGACGATTTCATAAGCTATTGCACACCATTTTTTGGGTGATCCAAATTCCAACATAAAAAAGCTAAATGTTTTTGTGGACGTCCATTACGACCCTAGATATGCATACAGTTGGCCCTCAAGACTAGTTTGACCAAATTTAAGGTCAAACGAGCCCTGAGTGTGCATACCCCATTTCAACGATTTTCGTGTGCTATAGCACACCATTTTTCGAATGATCCGGATTCTGACATCAAAAATGCCAAATTTTTTTGTGGACGTCCGTCAACACATTGTATATGCAGACGATTGGCCCTAACGACAAGTCCGACCCATTTTAAAGGTTAAATGAACCCCGAAGCGCACATAACCCCTATTTCGACAATTTTCATGTGCTATAGCACACCAATTTTTGGATGATCTGGATTCTGCGTCAAAAATATCAAAAAAAAATTATGGACGTACGTCAAGACCTTGTATATGCAGCCGGTTGGCCTTATGGTCAGTCCGACCCATTTTCAAGGTTAAACGAGCCCCGAAGCGCGCATACCCCCATTTTGATGATTTTCGTGTGCTATAGCACACCTTTTTTTTTGGTGATCCGGATTCCGACGTCAAAATACCAAAAATTTTTGTGGAAGTTCGTCAAGACCATGGCTATGCATCTGGTTGGGCCTCACAGCTAGTTCGACCCATTTTCAAGGTCAACCAAACCCCGAAGTGTGCATACCCCCAATTTTGACAATATTCGTGTGCTATAGCATACCATTTTTTGGGTGATATGTATTCTTACATTAAAAATGCAGAAATTTTTTGTGGACGTTCGTGATGACCTTAGCTATGTAGCCAGTTGTCCCTCACGTCCAGTACGACCCATTTTCAAGGTCAAACGAGCAACCTCCATTTCGATGATTTCGTGTGCTATAGCACACCATTTTTTAGATTATCCGATTTTGACGTCAAAAATGCAGAAATTTTTTATCAACGTCCGTCAATACCTTGGTTATGTAGATGGTTCGCCCTCACGGCCAGTTCGACCCATTTTCAAGGTTAAACAAGCCTTGAAGCGTGCATACTCCCCATTTCGACGATTTCATAAGCTATAGCACACCATTTTTTGGGTGATCCAAATTCAAACATACAAAATGCTAAATTTTTTTGTGGACATCCATTAAGACCCTAGATATGCAGACGGTTGGCCCTCAAGACTAGTTTGACCCATTTTAAAGGTCAAACGAGCTCTGAGTGCGCATACTCCCATTTCAATGATTTTCGTGTGCTATAGCACACCATTTTTCGGATGATCCGGATTCTTACATCAAAAATGCCAAATTTTTTTGTGGACGTCAGTCAACACATTGTATATGCAGACGATTGGCCGTAACGACAAGTCCGACCCATTTTAAAGGTTAAATGAGCCCCGAAGCGCGCATAACCCTCATTTCGACAATTTTCATGTGCTATAGCACACCAATTTTTGGATGATCTGGATTCTGCGTCAAAAAATGCCAAAAAAATTTGTGGACGTACTTCAAGACCTTGGATATGCAGCCGGTTGTCCATATGGTCAGTCCGACCCATTTTCAAAGTCAAACGAGCCCCAAAGCGCGCATACCCCCATTTTGATAATTTTCGTGCGCTATAGCACACCATTTTTTGGGTGGTCCGGATTCCGATGTCAAAAATACCAAAATTTTTTGTGAAAGTCCGTCAAGACCTTGGCTATGCAGCTGGTTGGGCCTCACAGCTAGTCCCACCCATTTTCAAGGTAAACCGAACCCCGAAGTGCGCATACCCCCAATTTTGACGATATTCGTGTGCTATAGCACACCATTTTTTGAGGGATCTGTATTCTTACATTTAAAATACAGAAACTTTTTGTGGATGTTCGTGATGACCTTGGCTATGTATCCGGTTGTCCCTCACGTCCAGTACGACCCATTTTCAAGGTAAAACGAGCCCCGAAGCGCGCATACCTCCATTTCAATGATTTCGTGTGCTATAACACACCATTTTTTTGATTATCCGAATTTCGACGTCAAAAACGCAGAAATTTTTTGTCGACATCCTTCAAGACCTTGGCTATGTAGATGGTTGGCCCTCACGGCCAGTCCGACCCATTTTCAAGGTTAAACAAGCCCTGAAGCGTGGATACTCCCCATTTCGACGATTTCATAAGCTATAGCACACCATTTTTTGGGTGATCCAAATTCAAACTTAAAAAATGCTAAATTTTTTTTGTGGACGTCCATTAAGACCCTAGATATGCAGACGGTTGGCCCTCAAGACTAGTTTGACCCATTTTCAAGGTCAAACGAGCCCTGAGTGTGCATACCCCCATTTCAACTATTTTCGTGTGCTATAGCAAACCATTTTTCGAATGATCCGGATTCTGACATCAAAAATGCCAAATTTTTTTGTGGACGTCCGTCAACACATTGTATATGCAGACGATTGGCCCTAACGACATGTCCGACCCAGTTTAAAGGTTAAATGAGCCCTGAAGCGCGCATAACCACCATTTCGACAATTTTCATGTGCTATAGCACACCAATTTTTGGATGATCTGGATTCTGCGTCAAAAAT
>NC_028637.1:1092662-1104358 GCF_001406875.1 Solanum pennellii | reverse complement strand
CCCCGAAGCGAGCCATACCCCCATTTTGATGATTTTCGTGTGCTATAGCACACCATTTTTTGGGTGATCCGGATTCTGATGTAAAAAATACCGAAATTTTTTTTGGAAGTCTGTCAAGACCTTGGCTATGCAGCTGGTTGGGTCTCACAGCTAGTCTGACCCATTTTCAAGGTCAACCGAACCCCGAAGTACGCATACCCCCAATTTTGACGATATTCGTGTGCTATAGCACACCATTTTTTGAGTGATTTGTATTCTTACATTTAAAATGCAAAATTTTTCGTGGACGTTCGTGATGACCTTGGCTATGTAGACGGTTGTCCCTCACGTCAAGTACGGCCCATTTTCAAGGTCAAACAAATCCCGAAGCGCGCATACCTCCATTTCGATGATTTCGTGTGCTATAGCACACCATTATTTAGATTATCCGGATTTCGACGTTAAAAATGCAGAAATTTTTTTGGACGTCCGTCAAGACCTTGGTTATGTAGATGATTGGCCCTCACGGCCAGTCCGACCCATTTTCAAGGTCAAACAAGCCCTGAAGCGCGCATACCTCCATTTTGATGATTTCGTGTGCTATAGCACACCATTTTTTGGGTGATCCAAATTAAAACATAAAAAATGCTAAATTTTTTGTGGACGTCCATTAAGACCCTAGATATGCAGACGTTGGCCCTCAAGACTAGTTTGACCCATTTTCAAGGTCAAATGAGCCCTGAGTGCGCATACCCCCATTTCAACGATTTTCGTGTGCTATAGCACACCATTTTTCGGATGATCCGGTTTCTGACATCAAAAATGCCAAATTTTTTTGTGGACATCCGTCAACACATTGTATATGCAGACGATTGGCCCTAAGGACAAGTCCGACCCATTTTAAAGGTTAAATGAGCCCCGAAGCGCGCATAACCCCGATTTCGACAATTTTCATGTTCTATAGCACACCAATTTTTGGATGATCTGGATTTTGCGTCAAAAATGCCAAAAAAATTTGTGGACGTATGTCAAGACCTTGGATATGCAGCCGGTTGTCCTTATGGCCAGTCCGACCCATTTTCAAGGTCAAACGAGCCCCGAAGCGCGCATACCCCATTTTGATTATTTTCGTGTGCTATAGCACACCATTTTTTGGGTGATCCGGATTCCGATGTCAAAAATACCAAAATTTTTTGTGGAAGTCCGTCAAGACCTTGGCTATGCAATCGGTTGACCCTCATGGCCTGTTCGACCCATTGTCAAGGTCAAACAAGCCCCAAAGTGCGCCTACCCCCTATTTCGACAATTTTTGTATGCTATAGCACACAATTTTTCGTTGATCCAGTTTCTGACGTCAAAAATTCTGAAATTTTTTTGGACGTTTTTTAAGACCTTAGTTATGCATCCGGCTTGAACTCATGTCCATTCCGACCCATTTTCAAGGCCGAACGGGCCCAAAGCGCGCATACCCCCAATTTTGATGATTTTCATGTGCAATAGCACGCCATTTTTTGGATGATCCTGATTCAGACGTCAAAAATGCTAAAAAGTTTTGTTGACGTCCGTCAGGACCTTGGATATGCAGACGGTTGGCCCTTATAGCTAGTTCGGCCCATTTTTAAGGTCAAACGATCCCCGAAGCGCGCATACCCCCATTTTTGATGATTTTCATGTGCTATAGCACACCATTTATTGGGTGATCCGACTTCCAATGTCAAAAATGCCAAAAAAAAATTTGGACGTCTTTCAAGACCTTGGCAATGCAGCCGGTTGGCCTTCACGACCAGTCTGACCCATTTTAAAGGTCAAACGAGCCCCAAAGCGCGCATACCCCCATTACGTCGATTTTCGTGTGCTATAGCACACCATTTTTTGGGTGATCCATATTCCGAAGTAAAAAATGCCAAAATTTTTTGTGGACGTCCGCGAAGACCTTGGCTTTGCAGCCGTTTGGCCCTCACTTCCAGTCCAACCCATTTTCAAGGTCAAACGAGCCTCGAAGCGTGCATACCTCCATTTCGCACACCATTTTTTGGGTGATCTGGATTTCGACGTCAAAAAAGCCAAAAAATCTTGTGGACGTCTGTCAAGACCTTGACTATGCATACGATTGGCCATCACGGTCAGTCTGACTTATTTTAAAGGTCAAACGAGCCCCGAAGCCAGCATACCCCCTATGGACGTCCGTGAAGACCTTGACTATGCAGCCGGTTAGCCCTCACTTCCAGTCCGACCGATTTTCAAGGTTAAAGAAGCCCCGAAGCGCGCGTATCCCCCATTTTGATGATTTTCGTGTGCTATAGCACATCATTTTTCGAATGATCCGTATTTTGACATAAAAAATATCCAAATTTTTTTGTGGATGTCCTTCAATACATTGTATATGCAGCTGAGTGGCCCTAACGGCCAGTCCGACCCATTTTAAAGGTAAAACGAGCCTCGAAGCGCATACCCCTCATTTCGATTATTTTCGTATGTTATAACACACCATTTTTTTGGAGATGCAGATTTCGACATCAAAAATGCCGAACTTTTGTGGAAATCCATCAAGACCTTGGCTATGCAGATGTTTGGGCCTCACAGAAAGTCCGACCTATTTTAAAGGTCAACCGAACCCCTAAGTGCTCATACCCCCAGTTTTGACGATTTTCGTGTGCTATAGCACACCATTTTTTGGGTGATCCAAATTTCGACGTCAAAAATGATGAAATTTTTTGAGGACGTACGTTAAGACCTTTGTTATGCAGACGGATGACCCTCACGGCCAGTCTGACCTATTTTCAAGGTCAAACGAGTCTCGAAGCGCGCATACCCCATTTCGACAATTTTCGTGTGCTGTAACATACCATTTTGTTGGAGATCCAGATTCCGATATCAAAAATGCCAAAATATTTTGTGGACATCCCTCAAGACCTTGGCTATGTAGCTGGTTGGGCCTCACAGCTAGTCCGACCCATTTTCAAGGTCAACCAAACCCCGAAGCGCGCATACTCCCCATTTCGACGATATTCGTGTGCTATAGCACACCATTTTTTGGGTGATCCAAATTCTGACATCGAAAATGCTAAATTTTTTTGTGGACGTCCATTAAGACCCTAGCTATGCAGACGGTTGGCCTTCAAGGTCAGTCTGACCAATTTTAAAGGTCAAACGAGCCTTGAGTGCGGATACCCCCATTTCGACGATTTTATTGTGCTATAGCACACGATTTTTCGGATGATCCGGATTCAGACATCAAAAATGCCAAATTTTTTTGTGGACGTCCGTCAACACATTGTATATGCAGACGATTGGCCCTAACGACAAGTCCGACCCATTTTAAAGGTTAAACGAGCCCCAAAGCACGTATACCCCCCATTTCGACGATTTTCATGTGCTATAACACACCATTTTTTTGGAGATCTGGATTTTGACGTCAAAAATGCCGATTTTTTTGTGGACATCCGTCAAGACCTTGGCTATGCAGCTGGTTGACCATCACGGCTAGTACGACCCATTTTTAAGGTCAATCGAACCCTGAAGTGCGTATACCCCTATTTCGATGATTTTCATGTGCTATAGCACACCATTTATTGGATGATCTGAATTTCGATGTCAAAAATGCCAAAAACTTTTTTGGACTTCCTTCAAATCTTTGTCGATGCATCTGATTGGGCCTCACCGCCAGTCCGACCTATTTTCAAGGTCAAACGTGTCTCGAAGCGTGCATACCCCATATTTCGACGATTTTCATGTTCTATAGCACACTATTTTTTGGGTGATCCATATTTCGACGTCAAAAAATAACAAAAACTTTTGGGGACTTCCGCTAAGACCTTGGATATGAAGCCAATTGGCCCTCACAGCCAGTCCGACCCAATTTCAAGGTCAAACGAGCCCCGAAACGCGCATACCCTCCATTTCGACGATTTTCATGTGCTATAACACACCATTTTTTGGGTGATCTGTATTGCGATGTAAAAAATGCCAAAAAATTTTGTGGAAGTCCGTCAAGACTTGGCTATGCAGCCGGTTGGCCCTTACGATCAGTCCGACCCATTTTAAAGGTTAAACGAGTCCCAAAGCAGATATACCCCCCATTTCGTTGATTTTCGTTTGCTATAGCACACCATTTTTTGGGTGATCTGTATTCCGACGTCAAAAATGTCGAAAGTTTTTGTGGACATCCGTTAAGAACTTGGTTATGCAGCCGGTTGGACCTCACGGCCAATCCAACCCATTTTCAAGGTCAAAGAAGCCCCGAAGCGCGCATACCCCCATTTCGATGATTTTATTGTGCTATAGCACACCATTTTTTTGGAGATCCGGATTCCGATGTCAAAAATGCTTAAATTTTTTATGGAAGTCTGTCAAGATCTTTGCTATGTATCCGGCATGGCTATTCCAACCTATTTTAAAGGTCAAATGAGCCCCGAAGCGCGCATATCCTCCATTTTGATAATTTTCGTGTGCTATAACACACCATTTTTGGGGTGATCCAGATTCCAACGTCAAAAATATCAAAATTTTTATTAGACGATTTTCAAGACCTTAGCTATGCAGCCGGTTTGACCTCACGGCCAGTCCGACCCATTTTCAAGGTCAAACCAGCCCCGAAGCGCGCATACCCCCCATTTTGATGATTTTCGTGTGCTATAACACACCATTTTTTGGATGATCCGGATTCAGATGTCAAAAATGCAAACATTTATTGTCGACGTCTGTCAAGACCTTTTCTATGCAGCCCGTTGGCCCTCACGGCCAGTCCGACCCATATTCAAGGTCAAACGAGCACCGAAGCATGCATATCCCCTATTTAGACGTTTTTCGTGTGCCATAGAACACCATTTTTTGGGTGGTCCGGATTCTGACGTCAGAACTGCCAAAATACTTTGTAGATGTCCGTAAAAACCTTGGCTATGCAGCTAGTTTTCTCTCACAGCCATTCCGACCCCTTTTCAAGGTCAAACGAGCCCCGAAGCGCGCATACCCCTCATTTTGACGATTTCCGTGTGTTATAGCACACCATTTTTTGGATGATCCGGATTCCAACATCAAAAATGCTGAAATTTTTGGCGACATCCTTCAAGGTCTTAGCTATGCAGCCGGTTGGCCCTCACGGCCAATCCGACCCATTTTCTAGGTCAAATGAGCCCCAAAGCGCGCATACCCCTCATTTCGACGATTTTCGTTTGCTTTAGCACACCATTTTTTGGGTGATCAAGATTCCGACATCAAAAACACCAAAAAAAAAATTTTGACATTCGTCAAGTCCTTGGCTATGCATCCTATTGGCCCTCATGGCCAGTCCGACCCATTTTAAAGGTCAAACAATCCCAAAAGCGCGCATACCCCCCATTTCAATGATTTTCGTGTGCTATAGCACACCATTTTTTTAGAGATCCGGATTCTGACTTGAAAAATATCGAATTTTTTTGTGGAAGTCTGTCAAGACCTTGCCTATGCATCTGGTTGTCCATCATAGATATTCCGACATTTTTTCAAGATCAGACGAGTCCTGAAGCGCGCATACCTCCCATTTAAATGATTTTCGTGTGCTATATCAAACCATTTTTTGGGTTATCCAGAATCTGAGGTCAAAATGCCCAAAATTTATTAATACGTCCGTAAAGACTTTGGCTATGCCGCTGGTTGGACCTCATGGCCAATCCGACCTATTTTAAAGGTCAAACGAGCCCAAGATCTTACATACCCCCATTTCGACGATCTTTGTGTGCTATAGCACACCAGTTTTTGGGTGATCCAGATTCCGACGTCAGAAATGATGAAACCTTTTGTAGACGTCCTTCACGACCTTGGCTATGAAGAAGATTGGCCCTCAAGGCCAGTCCAACCCATTTTAAAAGTCAAACGAGCGTCGAAGCGTGCATACCCCTCATTTCGTCGATTTTCGTGTGCTATAGCATATCATTTTTGGGGTGATCCGGATTCCAACGTAAAAAATGCCAAAAATTTTTGTGGACGTCCGTGAAGACCTTGGCTATGCAGCCGGTTGTCCCTCACTTCGAGTCCGACCCATTTTAAAGGTCAAAGGAGCCTCGAAGCGCGTATACCCCTCATTTCAATGATTTTCTTGTGCTATAGCACACCATTTTTTGGATGATTCAGATTTCTACATCAAAAATGCCGAACTTTTGTGGACATCAATCAAGACCTTGTCTATGCATCCAGTTAGCCCTCACGGCAAGTCCGACCCATTTTAAAGGTCAAAAAGGCCCTGAAGTGCTCATACCCCTCATTTCGTCGATTTTCGTGTGCTATAGCACACCATTTTTTTGATGATCCAGATTCTGACATCAAAAATAAGAAAAAAGTTTGTGTGGACGTCCATCAAGACCTTGGCTATACAACCATTTTGCCCTCACCGCCAGTCCGACCCATTTTCAAGGTCAAATGAGCCCAGAAGAGCGCATACCCCCAATTTTATGATTTTCGTGTGCTATAGCACACCATTTTTTTTTGGAGATCCGGATTCCAACGTCAAAAATGCTGAAATTTTTTGTGGAAGTCCGTCTAGACCTTGTCTATGCAGCCGATTTGCCCTCATGGCTATTTCGATCTATTTTTGAGGTCAAACGAGTCCTGAAGCGCATACCCCCATTTCAATGATTTTCGTGTGCTATAGCGAACCACTTTTTGGGTGATCCGGAATCTGAGGTCAAAATGCCAAAAAAAATTGTGTACGTCCGTCAAGACTTTGGCTATGCAGCAGGTTGGCCCTCGTGGCCAATCCGACCTATTTTAAAGGTCAAACGAGCCCCGAAGCGCGCATACCCTCAATTTCGATAATTTTTGTGTGCTATAGCACACCATTTTGGGGTTGATTCAGATTCCAACATCAAAAATGTCGAAAGTTTTTGTGGACGTCCATCAAGACATTGGCTATGCAGCCAGTAGGCCCTCACGGTTAGTACAATCCATTTTCAAGGTTAAACGAGCTCTGAAGCGCGCATACCCCCATTTCGATGATTTTTGTGTGTTATAGCATACTATTTATTGGTTGATCCGCATTCTGACGTAAAAAATGCTGAAATTTTTTATCGACGTCTGTTAAGGCCTTAGTTATGCATCCGGTTGGCCCTCACGGACAATCCGACCCATTTTCAAGGTCAAATGAGCCTAGAAGCGTGCATACCCCTCATTTCAACAATTTTCGTGTGCTATAACACACCAAATTTTTGGAGATCCGGATTCTGACGTCAAAAATGCCAAAACTTTATGTGGACATCGGTTAAGACCTTTTCTATGCAGGCGGTTAGCCCTCACGGCTAGTCCGACCCATTTTAAAGGTCAAACGAGCCCTGACGCGCGCAGACCCCTTATTTAATCGATTTTCTTGTGCTATAGCACACCATTTTTTGGGTGATCTGGATTCTGACGTCAAAAATGCCAAATTTTTTCGTGGACGTCCGTCAAGACCTTGTCTATGCATACGGTTGGCCATCACGGCTTTTCCGACCCATTTGGAAGGTCAAACGAGCCCTGACGCGCGCAGACCCCTTATTTAACCGATTTTCTTGTGCTATAGCACACCATTTTTTGGGTGATCTGGATTCTGACGTCAAAAATGCCAAAAAATTTTGTGTACGTCCATCAAGCCTTTGTGTATGTAGCTGGCTGGCCCTCATGGCTAATCCAACCTATTTTAAAGGTCAAACGCACCCCGAAGCACGCATACCCACCATTTTGGCGATTTTTGTATGGTGTAGCACACTATTTTTTTGGAGAACCGAATTACGACGTCAAAAATGAGCAAATACTTCGTAGACGTCCGTCAAGACCTTTGCTATGGAGTCGATTGTTCCTCACGGCCAATCCTACCCATTTTCAAGGTCAAACGAATCTCAAAGCGCGCATATCCTCCATTTCGTCGATTTTCGTGTGCTATAACACACCATTTTTTGGATGATCTAGATTTTGACGTCAAAAATGCTGAAATTTTTCATGGACGTCTATCAAGACCTTGGCTATGCAGCCGGTTGGCACTCATGGCCAGTTCGACCCATTTACAAGGTCAAACGAGTCGCGAAGTGCTCTTACCCGCCATTTCATCGATTTTCGTGTGCTATATCACACCTTTTTTGGGTGATCCCGATTTCGACATCAAAAATGTCGAAAATTTTTGTGGACGTCCATCAAGACCTTGGCTTTGCAGCCAGTTGACCCTCACGGCCAGTCCGGCCTAATTTCAAGGTTAAACGAGCCCCAAAGCGTGCATACCCCCATTTCGATGATTTTTGTGTGCTATAGCACACTATTTTTTGGGTGATTCGGATTCCATGTAAAAACTGCCGAAATTTTTTATGGACGTTGTGAAGACCTTCGCTATGCAGTCGGTTGTCCCTCAAGGCCAGTCTGATCCCTTTTCAAGGTCAAACGAGCCTCGAAGCGCGCATACCCGCCATTGTAATGATTTTCGTGTGCTATAGCACACTATTTTTTTGGAGAACCAAATTACGACGTAAAAATGCCAAAATACTTTGTAGACGTCCGTCAAGACCTTGGCTATGGAGTCGATTGTTCCTCACGGCCAATCTGACCCATTTTCAAGGTTAAACAAATCCCAAGCATGCATACCCTCCTTTTCGTCGATTTTCCTGTGCTATACCACACCATTTTTTGGGTAATCCGAATTCCAACGTCAAAAATGCCGAAAGTTTTTGTGGACGTCCGTCAAGACCTTGTCTTTGCATACGGTTGACCCTCACGGCCAATCAGACCCATTTTCAAGGTCAAACAGACCCCGAAGCGCGCATACCCTCGATTTCGATAATTTTCGTGTGCTATAGCACACCATTTTATGGGTGGTCCAGATTCCGACGTAAAAACTGCCAAAATTTTTTGTGGACATCTTTCAAGATCTTGGCTATGCAACCGGTTGGCCCTCACGGCCAGTCCGACCCATTTTCGAGGTCAAACGAGCCCCGAAGCGCCTACACCCCCCATTTCGACGATTTTTGTGTGCTATAGCACACCATTTTTTGGGTGATCAAGATTCCGAGGTCAAAAATGCCAAAAAATTTTGTAGACGTCCTTCAAGACCTTGGCTATTCATTCGATTGGCCCTCACGGCCAATAAGACCTATTTTAAAGGTCAAACAAGCCCCAAAGCGCGCATACCTCCCATTTCGATGATTTTTGTGTGCTATAGCACACTGTTTTTTTAGAGATCCGGATTCTGACATAAAAATTGTCATATTTTCTTTTAGACGTCTGTTAGGACCTTGGTTATGCAGCCGGTTGGCCCTCACGGCTAATCTGACCTATTTTAAACGTCAAACAAGCCCCAAAGCGCGCATACCCCCCATTTCGATAATTTTTGTGTGCTATAGCACACCATTTTTTGGGTGATCCAGATGCTGACGTCAAAAATGCAGAAAACTTTTGTAGACGTCCTTCAAGACCTTGGTTATTCAGCCGGTTGGACCTCACGGCCAATAAGACCTATTTTAAAGGTCAAACGAGCCCGAAGCGCGCATATCCCCCATTTCGATGATTTTCATGTGCTATATAGCACACCCTTTTTGGGTGATCTCGATTCCGATATCAAAAATGCTGAAATTTTTTGTGGACATCCATCAAGACATTGGTAATGCAGATGGTTGCCCCTCACGGACACTCCGACCCATTTTCAAGGTCAAACGAGCCCCGAAGAGCGCATACCCTTCATTTCGACGATTTTTCGGTGTGCTATAGCACAACATTTTTTCTGTGATCCAGATTCTGACGTCAAAAATGCCGAAAGGATGTCCGCTAAGGCCTAGGCTATGCAAACGGTTGGCCCTCACGGGCAGTGTGACCCATTTTAAAGGTCAAATGAGCCCCGAAGCGCGCATACCCCCATCTCAATGATTTGTGTGTGCCATGGCACACCATTTTTTGGATGATACGCATTCCAACGTCAGAAATACCAAAATTTTTTGGGGACTTCCGTTAATACCTTGGCAATGCAGCCGGTTGGCCCTCACGTCCAGTCCGACCAATTTTCAAGGTCAAACGAGCTCTGGAGCGCGCATACCCTCTATTTTGATGATTTTTGTGTGCTATAGCACAACATTGTTTTGGTGATTCGGATTTCGATGTCCAAAATGTCAAAATTTTTTGTGGACGTCCGTCAAGACAATGTTTATGCATTAGGTTGGCCCTCACGGCCAGTATGACTCATTTTAAAGGTCAAATGAGCTTTGAAGCGCGAATATCCCCCATTTCCACAATTTTTGTGTGCTATAGCATACTATTTTTTTGGTGATCCGAATTTTGACGTTCAAAATGCAAAAATTTCTTGTGGACGTCCGTCAAGACCTTGGCTTTGCAGTCAGTTATCCCTCACGCCATTTCGACTAATTTTCAAGGTCAAACAAGCCCTGAAGCGCGCAAACCCCTCATTTTGACAATTTTCGTGTGCTATAGCACACCATTTTTTGTGGACGTCTTTCAAGACCTTTGTTATGCAGCTTTTTAGCCCTCACGTCCATTCCGACCAATTATCAAGGTCAAACAGTTCGCGCGAACCCTCCATTTCAACGATTTTTGTGTGCTATAACAAACCATTTATTTGGTGATGTGGGTTCTGACGTCAAAAATGCGAAATTTTTTTGTAGATGTCCGTCAGGACCTAGGCTATGCAGTTGGTTGGTCCTCAAGGCAGTTTGACCCATTTT
Source organism: Solanum pennellii (assembly GCF_001406875.1). NCBI lineage: Eukaryota > Viridiplantae > Streptophyta > Magnoliopsida > Solanales > Solanaceae > Solanum > Solanum pennellii. The sequence goes on along the minus strand of NC_028637.1, from coordinate 1,093,718 downwards.
CAACATCTAACGAGCCCCGAAGCTCACATAACCCCATTTCGATGATTTTCGTGTGCTATAAGCACACTTTTTTTTTGGTGATCCAGATTTTGACGTCAAAAATGCCGAAAGTTTTTGTGGACATCCGTCAAGACCTTGTCTATATAGCCGGTTGGCTCTAACAGCCAATCTGACCCATTTTCAAAGTCAAACGATCCTCGAAGTACGCATACCCCCTATTTCGATGATTTTCGTGTGCTATAGCACACCATTTTTTTGGTGATGCGGATTCTGACATCCAAAATGCCGAACTTTTTCGTGGACTTCTATGGAGACCTTGGCTATGCTTCTGGTTGGCCCTCACCGCCAGTAGAACCAATTTTCAAACATACCCCTATTTCGACGATATACCACACCATTTTTTGGTAATCTGGATTCAAACGTCAAATATGTCAAAATTTTTTGGGACGACCATAAGACCTTTGCAATGATATAAGTTGGTCCTCAAGCCAGTCCGACCCATTTTCAAGGTCAAACGAGCCCCGATGCGCGCATACCCCCCCATTTCGATAATTTTTGTGAGCTATAGCAAACCATTTTTCGATCGTCCGGGTTCTGACATCCAAAATGCCAAAATCTTTGGTGGACGTCTGTCAAGAATTGGATATGAAACCAGTTAGCCCTCACGGCTAGTCCAACCCATTTTCAAGGTCTAATGAGCCTCGAAGAGCGCAAACCCCCCATCTCGATGATTTTCGTTTATTATAGCACACTATTTTTTTGGTGATCCGGATATCGACATCAAAAATGTCAAAAAAAAATTTGGACGTCCGTTAAGACCTTGGCTATGCATCCGGTTGACCCCCACATCCAGTCCGACCCATTTACAAGGTCAAACGAGCCCCGAATACCCCTATTTCGACTATTTTTGTATGCTATAGCACACCATATTTTTATTGATCCAGATTCTGACGTCAAAAATAATGAAATCTTTTGCGGACATTGTTATGCAGCAGGCTATCCCTCTAGGCCAGTCCGACCCATTTTCAAGGTCAAATGAGCGCCGAAGCGTGCATA
>NC_028637.1:1075260-1092476 GCF_001406875.1 Solanum pennellii | reverse complement strand
CCCCCCCCCCCCCCATTTCGATGATATTCGTGTGCTATATCCCACAATTTTTTTTTGTGATCCGGATTCCGAAGTCAAAAAAGCTGAAATTGTTTATGGACGTACTTCAAGAACTTGCTATGCAGCTGGTTGGCCCAAACGGCCAGTCCAACCCATTTTGAAGGTCAAGCAAGCCCCGAAGCGCGCATACCTCCCATTTCGAAGATTTTCATGTGTTATAGCACATTATTCTTTTGGGATCCAGATTTAGACGTCAAAAAAGTTGAATTTTTTTTTGGACGTCCATCAAGACCTTGGCTATGCAGCTGGTTAGCCCGACCAGTCTGACCCAATTTTAAGGTCAAAAAAGCCCCGAATCGCGCTTACCCCCCATTTCAACGATTTTCATGTGCTATAGCGTACTATTTTTTTGTGATCCGAATTCCGATGTCAAAAATGCAAAAAAAAATTGTTGACGTCCGTCAAGACCTTGGTTGTGCAGCCGGTTGGCCCTCATAAACAGTCCGACCCATTTTCAAGGTCAAACAAGCTCTGAAACGTGCATACCTCCCATTTCGACGATTTTCTTATGCTATAGCACACCTTTTTTTGGTGATCCGAATTTCGACATCCAAAATGCTGAAATTTTTGTGGACGTCCGTCAAGACCTTGGTTATGCATTCGGTTATCCCTCACGGTCAGTCCGACCCATTTTCAAGGTCACACGAGCCCAAAAATTAGCATACACCCCATTTCGACGATTGTCGTATGCTAGCACACCATTTTTGGTTATTCGGATTCCGACGTGAAAAATATGAAAATTTTTTGTGGACATCCTTCAGAACCTTGGCTATGCTTCTGGTTGGCCCTCACGGCTAGTCTGGCCCATTTTCAAGGTCAAACAAGCCCCGAAGCGCGCATACCCCCATTTCAATAATTTTCGTGTGCTATAGCACACCATTTTTTTGGTCATCCGGATTCCGACGTCAAAAATGCCGAAGTTTGTTGTGGAAGTCCATCAAGACCTTTGCTATGCAGCCGGTTGACCCTCATGACCAGTCCGACGCATTTTCAAGGTCAAACGTGTCCGAAGAGAGCATAACCTTATTTCGATGATTTTCGTGTGTATAGCACACCATTTTTTTGGTGATCCAAATTTCGACGTCCAAAAAGCTGAATTTTTTTGTGGACGTCCGTCAAGACCTTGGCTATGCATCCACTTGGCCCTCACGGCTAATTCGACCCATTTTCAAGGTCAAACGAACCTCGAGGCGCGCATACCCCCATTTCGACGATTTTCGTGTGCTTACACCATTTTTTTGGTGATCTGGATTCCCACGTCAAAATGCCAAAAAATTTTGTGGACGTCCATCAAGACCTTGGCTATGCAGTCGGTTGTCCCTCACGGCCAATCTGACCAATTTTAAAGGTCAAACGAGCCCCGAAGCGCATACCCCCCCCCCCTATTTTGATGATTTTCGTGTGCTATGGCATATCATTTTTTTGGTGATCCGGATTCGACGTCAAAAATATCGAATTTTTTTGTGAACGTCAGTCTAGATCTTGGCTATGCAGCCGGTTGGCCCTCACGGCCAATCCAACCCATTTTAAAGGTCAAACGAGCTCCGAAGCGCCCATACCCCCATTTCGACGATTTTCCTGTGCTATAGACCATCATTTTTTGGTGATTCGAATTCTGACGTCAAAATATCGCATTTTTTTGTGAACGTCCATCAAGACCTTGGCTATGCAGTCGGTTGGCCCTAAGGTTAGTCCGACCCATTTTCAAGGTCAAATGAGCCCCGAAGAGCGCATAACCCCCATTTCAACGATATTCGTGTGCTATAGCGCACCATTTTTTTGCCAACGTCTTAAAGGGCGTCCATGAAATTTTTTGGCCATTTCATTTCGGGAATTCTGAATCACAAAAATTCATTGTACTATAGCACATGAAAATCAACAAAATATGTGTTTACTTACTTTGGGGATCGTTTGTATTTTAAAATGCGTCCATTTTCCCTGTGGGACGAACTAGATACATTGTCACCGTCTTAACGGACGTCCATGAAAATTTAGGCCATTTCATCTTGGTAATTTCGGATCATAGAAGTTTCATTTCTATAACACACAAAAATCGATAAAATATGTGATAACTTGCTTTGGTGATTGTTTGAACTTGAAAATGCGCTCGTTTTTCTCCACAGGACTAACTGGATACATTACCAACATCTTAACAAACGTCCATGAAAAATTTCAGCCATTTCGTTTCACGAATTCCCAATCACAAAACTTTCATGGACTATAGCACACAAAAATTGGGAAAATTTTTATTTACCTGCTTTGGGACTCGTTTGAACTTGAAAATGAGCCTGTTTTTCCCGTGGTATGAACTGGATACATAGTCAACATCTTAACGGACGTTCATGACAAATTTCGGCTATTTCTTTTCAAGAATTGTGGATTGCACAAATTTCATGGACTATAGTACACGAAAATCGATAAAATATGTGTTTACTTGATTTTGCGCTCGTTTGAAAATGAAAATGTGTATGTTTTCCCCGGGGGACAAACTGGATACATTTCCAACGTCTTAACGGACGTCCATGAAAAATTACGGTCATTTCGTTTCATGGAATTATGGATCACAGAAATTGTGTCCATGAAATATTGGGTCATTTTGTTTTTCTATGAGTTCTTTATAATATTAATCTTGGAATCTTATGGTATATGAATTTGATTTATTTTACGATGTTGAAATAGGTGAGTTAAATGATTAGTGGGTCTGGTCGGGTTTAAATTGGTTAATTTAAGTAAATTGGGTTATTTTGTTGATTTAGGATTTTCCATCCAATTGAGGGGTATATGTGACAAGTTTGTAGACGGCAGGGATAAAAGTAACTTCATTTTAACGGTGAGGGCATATTGAACTAATAAAATAAAGTCGAGGGATATTTTTAACCCTTTTCCTTAATTGTAATACACCAACTATTATTTTTAGTTTTTACCCGATGTTGAGTACTCATATTTGAGTTTAACTAAATTTGAATTCGCATCAAAAAGTCTCAAATTTGGGGGTAAAGTCCACCTTAAAAAAAGTGATTGTGTTGTAGAGACTCAAACTCACAACCCTTGTTTAAGAATGATTGAATACTTATTACTCCATCACAATCATGATATCAAAAGCTTTAACTTAGACACTGATCAAGGATAATAGCCGGTTTAAATTTAATACGCTAGTAAATTAAAATAATATCACCCTATCAGATTAACATTAAAGATAATTTTTTATATTATATAATAAAATTAGTTGTCTAAATGTTAGTAATTTCTTGTTAGACGTGGATATCGTTATAATTTTGGTAATTTACTTTCACATTCTAGGTTTATCTTCCGCGTTATTAGTTAGTTATTAGATCTTTATTTAGTAATGAAAGTTAATAGTTATTTAACTTGCTTTCGTAATTCAACTGCCTTAGTTTTTTATGCGTTTAAGTTGGATGATAGTAATGGTTCTCCCACTGATTGTTAGAGTGGGTGTCAATCACAACGATTTGTATTGTGACATAAATTAATCCTCTTTTATAATACATTAAGGACCATATAGATCATGTGGACTATATTAAGGATCAACATAAATCAACCATTATACATCAAGTGAAATGAAAGCTAAAGGAAATATATAGCTATTATATCAGAGAGTACGAAATGAAAGCAAAAGGAAAGACGAAAAACAAATTAAAATTCTCTTATAGGTATTACTTGAGTTAGATTCTAGCAAATGCATTTGACTATTTTACAAGTGATACATGTCTGGAGTACGAGTAGAGCTGAAATAAGAACTTATAACTTGAAATCTAATATATGTAATCTGTGAGATAGTGAACATGTAAATAAAACACAAAGATCCCTTTAATTTACCTCATCTCTAATCTTATATAGTAATACGTTTTAGCAAAGTTACTGAAGAGTGAAACCTTACTTGTATTCGCGGAAAGAAAATCTCAAGTTAGAGTTCTGTTGAGCCGGAGATGATGTCAAGGGGGGTGAGGTTGCGTTGAGTTGCCATAATCAATCCTTGTCTAAGGGCTCTTAATTCAGCAAGGACGGGGTCTACCTGAGGCTCCTTACTCATGAATCCTATTTGCCAGTCACCATTGTGGTTTCTAATTACACCACCAAGACCACTAGTGCCCGGATTTTGCTTAACTACCTGGAAAGTTCACAACTTTTCATACGATACTACGTATTGTGTGTACTGTGTGACGTGTGTCTGACAGAGTCCAGCTTCCTGTGAGAGAACTAGTGAACAAATCAAAAGGAAGGGTAACGTCTAAAGGGGAGCTTAATGTTAAGGAAGAGGAAGGGGAGGAACATCTTCAGAAACCAAGTTTTCGTTTTTTCTGACCTCTACCAGCAGAGAAAGAGCCAACAGAATACCGTGAATTAGCAAGCTCTCGGGGAATCGCAGCACCGGATGTTTTAAGAGCTTCAACCAACTGGGGAAACAGTTTCTTGTTCTCTTCATTCACAAAGACAATTGATGTACCTTCCTCCCCCATTCTAGATGCCCTTCCCACCTGGTGCACGTACTCCTTGATGGAATTCGGCATATCAAACACAATAACCTGTTTTACAGTCAACAGATCGATTCCTCGACTCAACACTCCTGTGGCCACAATAACTGGAATTTCTCCAACTAGAAATGATCTTACAATTTCTCTCCTATCCTTCATGGATTTCTCACCGTGAATTGATAATGCTTTTAGCCCAGTGCTTACTGTTATTGCTTCAGAAAGGAGATCTGCTCCGAGTCTAGAATCCACAAATACAATAACTGGTGGCTTGTAATGCTGCTTGCTCATCAAAATATCAAAAAGCTTTTGCTTCTTCCTTTTCGAGTCTACCCAAATAGCTAACTGCTTGACAGACTGATTAGGTTTATTTGGCTTCCCAACAGAGATGACAGTAACCTTTTTCGCCATTGAGCTTGCCATCTTCTCTACGTCTTTAGGAATTGTAGCGGAATACATTAACACTTGAGGTTGAGACAGAGCTGTAAAAATCTGCATCACCTGCTCACGGAAACCTCTTTGGAGCATGCAATCAACTTCATCAAGAACAAGAATTGAAATAGTATCCAGTTCAATCTCGTGTTTCGTTAAAAGGTCAATGAGCCTTCCAGGAGTTCCCACAATTAAAGATACTCCCTGCTGGATGCGGTGGAGCTGTCCTGCCATGGCATCACCACCTACCACCAATGCAGTTTTGAATGGCAAACCCTTCCCGAGCACCTTAGCTTGATCCTCTACTTGTATGCAGAGTTCTCTAGTAGGTGTGAGAACCATAGCTAATGGTTGTTGCTGGTTTCGGAAATGCTCTTCATTGAATTTCGCACACTGAGAAACTATAGGAATTAGAAAAGAGCCAGTTTTACCAGAACCAGTCTCCGCTGAAACAAGCAAGCTTTGCCGTGCTAAAGCAGCAGGGATTGCTTGCATTTGAACAGGTGTTGGCATTTCGTAACCAGCAACTTCAATATTCTCGAGAAGCTTCTGAGGTAGCTTGCAAGAAGCAAATGACAAGATGGGAGGCGGTGTAGTATCTCCCTTCACAAGAATATCAAGTTTCCTTCTCAGAAGTTCAGTCTGGTCAGTTGTTAGCGGATTCACTTCAGACTTACCATTATCCCTTACATAATAGCACTCATCAGTTGCTGGTAACTTCACAGGGCATGGACGAGCAGTAGGTTGCCGTGATTCTCCAAGCCGCGACAACAATATACCCTTGCATTCCAAGCTGCAAATATCATCATCAGTCTCATCACAAATGTACTCACCATAGCGGCCACATACGACACATCGAGGCTCACCCGGCAGCGCTTCTCTTTGGTCCCAACACCTCTCCTTCACATCATCCTCTGAAGCAGACATCAACGAAGCAATCCCATAAGCACTTAAACCGTGTGTTTGTTACATCTTGATAAGAATAAAAAGGGTAAATTGAAATCTAAATTGATTTTGATGGTTAAATTGCTGCCTTATAACAATTTCAAAGTAAGGTTGTTACAGTTCAGGATATGTCAGCAACTGCTTCTCACAAGATATGGGAATGAAAATACATTGATTAAACGTGAATCAAAATGATAAGCCAACAGAAAATGGAAACGAGTTGAGGGCTACTTTAGCCAAACCAATGACCAGACTAGCAGAACTGCAGAAGACTACTGCAGTTGAGAAGAAGGCTAGTTCAAGCAAACCAAGGACTAGCGGACCAAAAAACTTTCTTAGCGAGACGGAGAGACCGAGGGGCAGTCCAGTTAAACCTAGGGTCAAGTAGCTGAATAAGAGACCAAATCCATGAACCCATACCAGCTATGAACTTAAAAAACGATTTTGGATTTTCATTATGACAGGTGAAACTTAAATAGTAGGAGTGAGACAGATAAGCATGGAACATACACAAGTAGAACAGGTTACGTCTAAAGCGCTATAGTACATAAGCATTTGTCATATTAAACCAAAGTCCTGGAGAACTCTTTCACCAAAATATCAAATAAGAAGTAACTACTTTCTACAAACAATAGAACAATGAACAGACTATTCAACTGACGTAACCGATAAAAAGCAAGAAAGCGGATTGAAAGCAAACTACCGACTATCCTCACGACTAACGGCCACAATCCAACAATGGAGAAGCTTAAAAGATCAAGTCGATAAGTACATGGCAACTAGTTAGGAACCATTACCATTTAAATTCTATATATAAGCAACTATTGCTACGACGGACATTAACTCAGAGTTGGAGCCAGAGCTTTTAGTTTATCAGTTCAAAATCAAAAATATTTTTTCTTAGAGAGTTCTGAATAAATTATTTATACGTATTAAATGAGTTTTTTTACAAACAGAGAGTTTGAGCCAAAGCTACTGAGCTGGCTCCACCCCTGACATTATCCAATATCAACACAATGTATCTCAGATTCTATCAAATTCAATTCATTTCAGCTTATTTTGCAGCTTTCTCTTTAAAACTCAAACCGTTAAAACGTCTCATCACACGTTTCAACTAATGGCATCCATAGTGCTTTCACACAATCCTTCAAGTCAAAAACTTTTACAATAAAATGCTTTTGACAAGCAAGCATAAGAACACATAAAAAATATTTGGAACCAAACCATGATCTACGGAACTTTAAATGACATTTCGATATATTTTACCAGTCTTTAGTTTAACACCACAAGATACAAAAAAAAAATTACTTTTTACTTTCTAAAAATATGTTTCAAGTCACAATCAACTAAACAAAAGTTGAACCTAAACCCCGATTCTCAACTCACTTCATCGACCACTAAGACACACTCGAGATACGTAATCCCCTAATTATTAGGCTTATTCAACAACAACAACAGCTAATCTAGCTCAATCCACTCAATTTTTTTTGCAAAAACTCATAAAATTGAAATTAAAAAAACAATCTTTACTTCTTTAAAGGAAAATTACCTGGGGGATTACTATCATTTTCTGCAGCTACAGAACTTTCCATTCTACAAAAAAAAAAATCAAAGTACAAAATCCTCAAAATATCAAAATCCTATAAAAATTACAGAAAATTATTAAGCAACAACCATTAAAAAAAAATTAAAAAAAATAATAACATACCCAGTATTCTCCTTCAATGATTCTGTTGAATTTATCAAATTTTTTTATTTTTCGGTGTCTCTATAGGTGTATATATAGTTACCGGGTTGTCGGATCTAGATTGGGTTTTTCGGGTTGAAAGTGGAGCTAAAGTTTAAGAATTGTTGTTTTAGACCCATTATTTTGGATAAAATGCAGTAAGAGACCCTGAACTTTAATATCACTATAGATAGATACTTTTAATTAATTTTATATTTAAAAGGACTATTTTTGGAATTATCTTCATATATAAGGGGCTGTGTTTGTCATTTTCTACCTAATAAATATAATCGAGTTGTATAGAAACGTGACATCGGATTTGAGATTTGAAATTTACTAATCTGTATAACAACCTCAAGTTAATGTGTAATAATAATTCAGTCTATAGATAAATATTTATAGATATCAAATGAACGGATTTCGAGATATGTCCTAATTTTTTTTATACTTTTCAAATTTCGAGATTCAAACAAGTCTATCTTTCACTGTATTTTAAATTGTCAATTACTGTGACTTATAGTATTTTTTTTACGTAGTTTACAATTATATAAATTTCATTTTAAAGAATTTCAACATTCCATGAGAAAATTGTGGATCAAACTTAAACTGTTTAACTCTCGAAAAATGAAATGTGTCACGTAAATTAGGACAGAATGATTGATGAGTATTAGAGATATAGAGCTTCCACATTTGCAAATGCTCTCATTTTGTTTTTATTCTGCTCCTAATTTTCAAAAATAGATGCCAAAATATGTCTATCGGAAATAACCTTTCTGTCCTACGAAAGTAGGAGTATGGTATATGTATATTCTACATTCTTTGGAGTTCGGACCATACTCGTGAGATTATACTGGATACGTTTCGTTGTTATAGATGCCAAAATGAAGTGCTTGCCAAGTTGAATACAAGTTACAACCTGAGAAATACTTGACTATGCTTGAAGTTTTAACATAACAATTTTGGCCTTAATGTAACTATATGGAAATCTTGAGAGTCATGGCTTCATGTTGGATCCGTCTACGCGTACATGAACAAAGAGAATTTTGTTGTATCCGCGTGAAATTCTGATCTTATCATCGGTATATCTGCATTGTACAAAGTAAGAGGATAACACAACGATTGATGACAGTTAAGTTTGTTATGTCTGCAATAGATTGATATATCTTACAGTATTTCTATGGTGAACTTGCTTTCCATTTCTACTGGAATTCCATACATACCAGCCAGGATTGCTCCATCATCCATTATGACATCGTACATGTTACTTCCAGATTTTCTGTAGCAGAAGACGAGAAGTTAAACTTAACGAGCATACCAAATAAAAGGCCTCATAGGTGATCGAGTTCACTCACTCCCTATACCTTAGTATCTCGTTAAGCTTAACTTCTCGTCTAGTCTATATAAAACGTAGTTAACAGAGTTCACTATGTCTTAACATTTCACATTTCCTAGTGTAGGAAACTGCTTTTGCATCGACTCTCTTTCTCTCGTTAGGTAATTACTGAGGCAAAAACCAGATCTCTCACAAGTCATTTATATCGATGACTGAAATGGTAAGTTCTTACTCATATTTGCCAGTCATGGAGAACCTAATACCAAACAATATGCCAACGAGGAACTTCAACTGTCCGTTTGGTTTGACAATCTAAAAAGAACAAACACAAATTCCGAATAAGAAAGTATAGTACGTTTCCAAAGATATCAAAGTCGATAGAGAGAAAAAAAACAGCAGAATGAAGAGGCTTATGCACCTGATTTCCCATCAGACCGTTGCCAGCATTCTCTAACCAACTATCTGTTTCAACCTGTAAAGCAGATAACGGCCTCAAGTTAATATATGATACGAGAAATGAATGATCTATTCGGAAAAGCAAATTACAGTCATTTCCAAGTTAAAAGCTCTAAGTATCTGATAAACCAAACGACATGTTTAGAACTTATCGTTAAGGTTCAATTCAGACTAGAGTTGGATTCAGGATTTGAAGTTTATAGATTCATACATCGACCTCAAGTTAATATACAATAGTATTAACTGGATTCATTGTCAAATATTTGTCACTCGTTAAGTTATGTTCTAGATCTCAAAGTAGCACGACACACTTATTAAAACTTTCATTTGAAAGGAAAACAGACGTTGGACTGATACCTGTGAACTCCATATCATTTGCCACTCTCCCTCGAGGAGTTCCAGTTCAGGATTCGCAACATTTTGGTTTAAGGAAATAAACTCGTCAATCGCCTGTTAAATTTCACATCAATCACAGGACCAACACATGTTATAACAGAATTTTTTCAAGAAAACGAGCGAAAAATTGTACCTTTTCTACCCTTGTACCCGTTGAAATGGACGAAAGCAACTTTTGCCTTGGTTCAGTTTCCCTTTGCAGCACAAATGTCGTTCCCTGCACTATATCAGTATAGTCTGTCGCCCTTAAACGCTTAACTGATTACCCGTTACAAAGAAGCTGATAGTATATATACAGTTAACTGATTTTACGCTATGTTGCTTTGACCCTCCGAAAATGCATAGTTTTTGAAGGAACTGACACACACCAGAGATAGTTTGAAGAGTCTAAACAACGTTTTATGCATGGTGTATAACGTATAACAGTGAGGAAAAGAGCAAAACAGAAAAAATGACACGAGCTAATTACGTTCTCCTACCTTGTTTCCTCTTGAAATACGGAGATTTCCAGATGGAGACAAATATGTTGTATCTAACCAGCCCTTAGCTTCATCTCCCAGAAGTCTAAAAGGTACAGGATACGGGACCTTGAACGGTAGAAATTTGAACGAAAAAGCTGCTCTATCAAACTGGAAAAGAATACGTTTTCCGTCTTTGATTGTTGCAAGTGCCTGTGAGGAACATAAAACTTGTATTCAGTAAGATATCAAAGAGATACTTACCATTCAAAATTTAAGTAGACAACTATGCCTCGGTCCAAACAAGTTCGGGTCGGTCATATGTAACAATATTCAGCAAACAGAATATAAAAGATACATACCTCTACTTTCAGCTCACCTATTGCCTCAGAAAACTTAACAATGTTGGATACACGTTGATGGTTCGTTCTAAGGAACACTTCTTGAAATACACTGAATGAGTCAACCCCAACAAACGTTCTCTGCAAAATGGCTCATATTAGGAAAACGATAAGTTAGACAACCCCAAGTTTTCGTTACTGCCTTTTGTCCCCAAGGAAGAGAAGATGTTTGCTGATGTTATGATCAATACTAACGTTAACGACTAAAAATTTACTTCTTTGAAATCCACAATACAGTATCGATTTTTCGTATGTCTACGAAATGAATATTGACCATCATTTCTTCATTTCAGCTCTCTAACCAATTTACGCACCAGAAAAATGTTGACAGCTGAAAGCACGTAAGCAAAAAGTATAACGTCTAACCTGAATAGGAGATGCTGATCCTGGCCTAGTCGTGAACATCAGCTGCCACCGACCCTCTATCAAACTCGAGCTTGTCTATAACACCAAGTCACCAACAACATTGTAAAGTTGCAAACTTTCAAATCCCTTTTGTTACTTACATAGAAACAACATAACTAATCGTTTTTAGTACCTTTTTCTCGCAGATATGCAGCCACATTTATCATAATCAACGCTAAGAAATGAGTAAAAGGGGAATGCAATGAAAGCGAAAGCACTCAAAGACAATACTCACCGGTTCAGGAACACCTTCTGATCCTTCGAGAACTTTAACAGCACGTTCAACCTCCTGCATAATCAAACATAATTCGGGTATATGCTCAACTCATGTTAAGCCTTATTATAACAATAAATATAACAACTACTACTACTATGCCTCAGTCTCAAACAAGTTGGGGTTGGTGATATGAATCCGCATTGGTTCTTTTATGCTCAACTCAATCATTATCATACCAAATTAAATACAACAACATACATGGTGTAATCTGATATGACATTCTTTATCCAGAGTTCCACTATACGATCTGGAGCATGACATTCAAGGATCGGGAATATATTCACAAGTCTATGCAACGGTCCACACCTAGACCCAACGGGCGTGACTCTAATACCATGTCAAATTAGGTAAATGAATGTATGCAGACCTTACCTCTAACTGGTGGAGGTAGAAAGGTTGTTTACGATTATAAAAAGTAGTAGTAAGTATAATACTATAAGTTCTCTAATAAGTCAATCTTATTTCCAACTCGTAAATATCACATATGTGGATCTTTTTCTTCCATTCTAATGTGTAATCACTCAAACATTACATGCTTCTAATTACTTAATCCACTTTATAGCCCACACATTTTCAATCTACGTTATAATATCGTCTATACGTATCTTATCTAAGCCATGACCGAAGCCACAATGCAGCTTACAGGTTCAGCAGAACTCAGTAACTTTGACACAAATCCAATAAACTACAACAACAACATATCCAGTGTAGTTCTACGAAGTGAGGTCTGGGATGGATAACAAATACGGTAACCTACCCCTACCTCAGAGGTAGGTAGAGAGTCTATTTTCAATAGATTCTCGACTCAAGGAAAAATTATCCAAAGTAGTCTAGAAAAAGATGTAACATAAGTACTACTTATCATCAAAGTACAAGACACAATAGACGATAACAGAAATCAAAGGACAAGAAACTACAGGAGCAATACTACAACTACTAGTAGAATAGTACGTACGGATACCTAGACATATCACTACCTACTAACCTACTATCGTACTATCCTAATTCGTATCCCCAACAACAACAAGAACAAATAATCATACAAAACAAGAAATTTAATTTGGAGATAATTAAAAAAGTGTGAACAAACTTGAAGTAGTTGAGGTGAAGCAGCGCGACCGCGTCCTTGTATACCAATAAGAGCTTCAATTAGTCCATTTTCTTCTTCACTAAAAGAACAAACTTTACTTGCAACAGAGCATACAAGCAAAAAATTCTTCTTGTTTTGCATTTTTTGACCAAGAAATTGCTTGCAACGCCATTTTCGAGTCGAATTTATCGCAATTTGAGGCCTAAATCCAACACCCAAATTCCCAATTTCCATTGTTGTTGTCATTTTTGCTAAGTGTGGAAATTTTTTTATTTTTTTGGAGGGAAGGGATTTTGTGTGTGTGATAACAGCTTCAACTAACTTTTCAAGATTTTTATTATATTTTATTTTATTTTATTTTTTAGTTAGATATATAAGGGATTTTCTTTGACACGTGGCAAGTTCTTGGATATACACGTGTACATGTGGGCCATGAAAATATTATCTATTTGACTATATAGATAATTAATTGCTATTGAATTATTTTTGGCTAAAAGGAGTTTGATTTGTTATTCTACAATATTTACATAATTTTTTTATTATTATCTAGTGTATTTCTATTTTATTTTATGATTTTTGAATAAATTTAAATGATTAAAATTTATGAGTCAGGTTTTAATATTATTAAGGTGTTATCTATTCAAGAATTGTCAAAAAAAAGATATTCTATCGTAGCTTCATCTATTTTCATCGTTATTTTATCATCGGCATATATTATTACTATTTAACTACGTGCCACGACACACCACCACACAATTATCATCTTCAATCACAAACTATCAATACTATTGTCATTACAATCAATCGTTATCGCTAATAGCCATTATTGATAATCATCACTTTTAACTATTATTATTATCATTAGTTAGTGTCATACATTAGTTTCGATGTTATTACCATAATCACCTTCAGTTACTATCGTATATTTATCAAACATCATTATAAATATATTATTACTATTTATCGTCATCATCCACCACACAATATTTATTCGCTATCACTTTTATCTATTATCATTATTCACCATAATTATCAATCGCAATTACTGTTAATCACTACTATTTGTATTATCTATCATCATCATTAACCACCAACTATAATCGTCTATTAGCACCTATAACCACCACTATTAGTCATTATCACCGCTATCACTAAGATATAATCTTTTAAATATTTTATTCAATTAAGTACATTTTATCTAAATGTATATTTTGTTATATAAGAAATATACATTACATTGTTTTACCCTCTTACCTACTTCAACTTTGACAACAAAAACAATTAATAACAACAACCATAATAATAGTAATATTAAATGACAACGTAGGTCCACTGACAAGGTAAAATTGGTAATATTAATTATATTAACTTGAATTAAATCTCAATTTATTTTTATATATTATAAGCCAACTCCATGAATTTTTTAAAGATGGCTACGTACGTTAACCTCAATGAATTATTTTATTTAAAAAGAGACATCAATGATACAAATTATTAAAAAATATTTCGTCTATTTCAATCTATATCACGTGAATAGAAGATAACGTGTTTAAATTATGAAAATAATCTTTCACAAAAATATATATATTGAGTATGATATAATAAATTCTTGTAACACGATATTTTGATATATTTTATATAATTTTTAATTTTTAAAAAAATCATTTTATAAAATTTATGTTAAATTAAAATTAGATAAATAAATTAAAACGGGAGCAATAATATATTTCAAATTGTGAAAATAAAAAAATATTTAGTAGAGGGTGTTTATTCGTTAGTTAAGGATATAGTTACATATGATAAATATTTCTAAATATTATACTGTATATATAAGTTAAATATATATTTCTAATGATATTTCTAATTTCGTCATTATCTTTAGAGGATCTTAATAGAAAATGCAAATTCAAATTAATTGAATTTACTTCAATACTTTAACTGCATCTATGCTTAAGAAAAAAAAAAAAACAAATTGATAAGGTATTAGATTTAATTTCTGTGTTATGTCATATATATAGTTGTATATTTTCATTAATTTATTATTGAACTAAAATTAATAATAATAATAATAATAAATTATAAACATATAATATTTTATTAATAAGATATTCCATTTAATTACGAAGACACAATACAAAAATATATTTCTGTGTTATGTCATATATATAGTTGTATATTTTGATTAATTAATTATTGAACTAAAATTAATAATAATAATAATAATAATAATAATAATAATAATAATAAATTATAAACATATAATATTTTATTAATAAGATATTCCATTTAATTAAGAAGACACAATACAAAAATATACTCTTTTAAACATCAACTGTCATCTGCCTACGTTTTTTAATATTGAATGTGCACAAATAGATATACGTATTTTACGTGGCATAATACATATAGGACGTCATGTAAGATATAATATTGTAACAGAATATGAACGTGTCTATCTGTTCAGTTTTATTGAAGTTTATGTATCTAAGTATACACATTCAAAATTAAAGAGTATATATAAATCTCAATTAAGAATAAGTTAAAGAACATGTCTATGTATTATCCGATTAATAACAATATACATTCTGATGTACGTATTCTAGTTTTTGTATTCACACTCGAATTCATATTTTCAAATCCTAAATTTTACATGATGAACAAGCCAAACAATATAGTCGTCCATTAGTGATTTATTACCTATCGACACAAATTCGAATTAATAATAAAAGGAATATATATATATATATATATATATATATATATATATATATAATTGTTGAAAGAAAAGAAAATATGAATATTAATCAATTAAAAAGAAAAGTCCTTTTACAACCTGGAAGGAAAGAATAACATAAAGTACTCTAAATTAATTAATTAAAAGATGCTTCACCTTTTTTCATGGACCCTAAAACAATTAAAGTAAAAATGACAAAACAAATAATAAAAATCCAAAAATCCCAAAACAACAACTAATTTTCTGTGCATTAGATTTACCAGTATCATCAATTTCAACTTTATTTTCCACAAAATAATTATGTCTTTTAGTATACCAAAATATAATTTTGTATCTAATTTTAGTTCTCACATCAACTCTAATAATTGCCTTAGAATTATTTGAAACATCCTTAATTGCATTATCCCATGGCATATTATGTGCCTCAAACATGCCAACTTTAGATGCTTCTTTACCTTTGCCTTGTTTAAATTTGACAAATGTATAATTACCTAGAGGGTAACTTGTATTTTTACCATAGTAAAAACTAAGGGTAACGTTGTCGTAACGAACAGATTTGTCCTTCATTTCATTCTTCAAATTGAGTTGAAATGATATATGGTTGTCACGCTTCGTCTTGTTGTTGTTGGAGTTGATTGATTTGTCAAGGCCTTGCACGTAAACATCTCCGATGGAACATTTAGGCTTCGTCGTACGTAGGCTTAACCATAGGATCAGAGCTGTGACGCCTAAACTCACTATCAATTTGACACAATTACAAACATGTGACATGTTGAGAAGTCAGAAAGACAAATTCAGAATTTAGAATTATGAGAAGAGAAGAAAGAAGAGATGATAGAGAGAAGTGGTGAAACAATATTCCTAAAGAAGTTTTTTTTGGTTTTTAAAGGTATATATTTATCTTACAAGACTTGAGTGATTGGGTCAATGACTTTATTACTTTGCCCCTCATGTTGTTTGCTTTTATTTTATTTTTTTGGTCCTTGTAGACAAGTTAGTTGGTGGTTTCCACTAAACTTCTTGGAACATGTCCTACAAAGTAATGTGAAAGTAAGAGTAAAAAAAAAAATTATTTTGGGAAAAATATTTTTTAAAAAAATAAGTACTATGTATCTTAGGTTATTTGGTGAGTAAGCAAAAAGGATTATCAGAAAAGTATATATAAGTAATTTAGATAAATACTATAAGACATGATGAAAGGTGGAAGTGATGATGAGGTTGGTTGTTTGGATGGAAAATGAGACAATAAACATGAAATATCACATATTTGTTTCCTTACACTCACCAAGAAAGACGATAGATTGGGGCTGGTGATAACTGATAATACTTGAAAAGCACGCTAAGAAAGATTGTTTTCATCATTGTTTTTGTGCAACCGTTCACTAGTAGCGAAAGAAAGGATGATCGTACCTACAAGAGTCTTCTTATTTTTACAGAAGTTCTTTCTTATGTAAAAACTCAAATTGTTACATATAGATGATGATGGAGTACATGGCAATGCCATAATCTAACCTAGAGACTTTGTTTGTTACGCTACCATGTTGTAGCGTATGATCATTTCACTTAAAAAGCATTAGTTAGAGAATTAGAGATATCATACTTCTGTTTACTTAATTATATTATTAACAAATTATAAAAATGTTATGAAAAAGGACACGCATAAGAGTTCCGTAAAGTATTTTAATTTTAGGAATATATTCGTATATAAAATGGAAGGTGGATACAAAATAGAATAATTTTCTCATGAGATTGATAGGTAAATCCTTTTATTATTATTTTTTCTTTTTTTTTTATTTGAGGTTGATACACGAGGGTCTTTCAAAAATATGATGTTTATCTCTATGAGATAGTGATAATATTTGCGTACTTCATACTTTTCTTAGAACCCACTAATGGTCTTTTATAGGGTATGTTATTGTTGTTGTCACTTAACAAGGAGCGTTTATTCTTCAGTTAAGGGCACAATTGCATATGTTGCACGTGTATATATATATATATATATATATATATATA
>NC_028637.1:1057369-1074867 GCF_001406875.1 Solanum pennellii | reverse complement strand
TATATATATATTATATCTTTAATGATATTGTTAATTTTGCTATTATCTTTAGAGGATCTTGATATGGAATGTAAATTCAAATTAATTGAATTAGTTGAATTGGAACTTAAAGTATAAATTGATTAGGTATATGTCATATAACTTTATAGTTGTATCATGTATGTCTTGATTATTTAAAATTGTTGAACTAAAACTAGTAAAATTTGATTTTTTTTTTATAAACATATATGTTTTATTCATAAGATACCACATTTAATTAATATGATATAATGCATAAATATGTATTTTTACTTGGCATTAAATATGCTTTTCAATTTTGGATGTGTACCAGTAGATTCACGAATTTGGCTTGACATAATATATGTAGGACGCCACATAGGACATAAATTTGTCATGTAGGACGTCACAAAGAATTATTATGTCTGTTTATTTAATTTTATACAAGTTTGAGTGTCTATTTGTGCATCGCCTAAAGTTAAAACGTATAGATATGAGTTCAGGTTAAATTAAAGGGCTAATCTATATATTATGTCAATTAATAACAATATACATATTATTGTACATATTCTAGATTTGTATTCATACTCGAATTCAGATTCTCAAAACTTATATTTATATGGTAAAAAGAATCCACACGATATATCTTTTTAGTGATTTATTATGCACCCAATACAAATTTGAATTAATTCAATAATAATTGTTGAGAGAAAAAAAATATGAACATATAATATATAGAAAGAACAACAAA
The DNA here is from genome assembly GCF_001406875.1 of Solanum pennellii. Classification (NCBI taxonomy): domain Eukaryota; kingdom Viridiplantae; phylum Streptophyta; class Magnoliopsida; order Solanales; family Solanaceae; genus Solanum; species Solanum pennellii. The sequence goes on along the minus strand of NC_028637.1, from coordinate 1,074,119 downwards.
AATACTCTAACACTTTGTTTGGATCATTGTTATCCATTGTTTCACAATATATTATATTGTATTGTACTATATTGTATGGTAGATACAATATTTGGCTAGATTGTATTGTTTGTTGTTGTTTAGTAACATTTTAATTGTTTGATTTGATTGTATCGTACTGTATTGTAATTTATAAATTACTTAAATATCCTTAATTATTCTAGGGTAGGAGGTTTGACTAGATTTAAATGATTAAGGTAAAGAGTAAAATAGTATTTTAAAATATTATGTAAAGATATAATTGGAAAAAGAAATTAATTAACAATGGAAACACACCAAATTGGTTGTTCCATAAAATAGGGGTTTCCATTGTTACGTAACAACGAAATTTAACAATACAGTACAATACATTTTAAATAACAATCAAAACAAACATTGTAGGTATAATAACAATGCAATACAATGAATAATAATAATTCAAACATAGTGTAAATTAACTAATTGAAAGATGCTTCACCACAACAAAAATACTCTAAATTAATTAATTGAAAGATGCTTCACCTTTTTCATGGACCCTAAAACAATTAAAGTAAAAATGACAAAACAAATAATAAAAATCCAAAAATCCCAAAACAACAACTAATTTGTTGTGCACTAGATTTACCACTATCATCAATTTCAACTTTATTTTCTACTAAATAATTATGTCTTTTAGTATACCAAAATATAATTTTGTACCTAACTTTAGTTCTCAAATCAACTCTAATAATTGCCTTAGAATTATTTGAAACATCCTTAATTGCATTATCCCATGGCATATTTTGTGCCTCAAACATGCCAACTTTAGATGCTTCTTTATCTTTGCCTTGTTTAAATTTAACAAATGTGTAATTACCTATAGGGTAACTTGTATTTTTACCATAGTAAAAAGTAAGGGTAATGTTGTCGTAACGAACAACTTTATCCTTCATTTCATTCTTCAAATTGAGTTGAAATGATATATGGTTGTCACGCTTCGTCTTGTTGTTGTTCGAGTTGATTGATTTGTCAAGGCCTTGCACGTAAACATCTCCGATTGAACATTTGGGCTTCGTGGTACGTAGGCTTAACCATAGGACCAGAGCTGCGACGCCTAAAGTCAATATCAATGAGCAACAAGTAGAAGCATTTGATTTCGCCATGTCGGAAAGTTAGAGAGACAGATTCAGAATTTAAAGCTATTCACATGGAGGAAAGAAGAGATGGGAAATGAGAGTAGAGAGAAGTGGTGGAACAATACTCTTGAGAAGTTTTTGTGGTTTTTTAAAAGGTATATATTGATTCTCAACAATTATAATTTTTTTGCTTTTTTAAAGACTTGAGTAATTGGGTCAATGACTTTATTACTTTATCCCTCAATTTTATTTTTTTTTTCCTTTTTGTACTTATAGAGAAGTTAGTTGGTGGTTTCCATTAAATTCTTGGAACATGTCCTGCCCAATAGTGTGAATGGAAGAATGAAAAAATTAATAATTAATTCGCGAAAAATACTTTTTAGAAAAATAAGTAACTTCTTTTTATATTTGATGAATAAAAGAAAAGTATTATCGCAAAAGTATATGTAAATAATTTAGATAAATATTATCGGATATGATTCCATAAAATTTAACTATTTACCCCCACACTCATGTAATTACTCCTTTGACAAGTGATAACACACTTTGCCATTACTTTCAACTTCTTGGAAGATAATATAAATAAAAATAGAAGTACAAAGACTAGTTGGTTGACCCAGCCTGTATTTTAAAAAAGATTTTTTTTAAATCCAGGTCTTTTTATTAAAAAAAAAACAAATGATAAACCCAATTATTAAAGCTCTTCTCAAGAATTGATACATCTTTTTTTTCATGGTCCGGAGTCTGATACTCGCTTTGAAATATTAACTAATAAGGTGTTAGAAATTTTAAATCGATTGTTTTTTTTTTTGGTGTAGTTGTTAAATAAATTTATCAAAATCCTAGCGATATACCTTAACTTGATGAGGGTTTTATTACTCTCTTGAATTCATTTTTTCTATAGTTTCGTGTCTCTTTTGTGCTGACGTGACATCTTTAATTCGGTAGTGTTGTAGTGGTAAATGGGCTCTTTGGATAGCCCATGAATAATTCAAGTAGTTGAGTTGAGTCCAATTCTTGATAACTTTCATTTCTAGCCCTATTCTAATGAAACTAGAGATCAAGTTAGTTGATTTTGTAGATTTAGCCCTTAATTTTTACTTTTCTTGGTAGTAATACATATTTAGACACAATTTTATAGAATAATATTTTGGACAGGAAGTTACTGAATTAGATTTAATTTTGTATTTACTTAATTGTAATTTATTATGGCTAACTACGTGGAAATTCTTTTGAATAATGGGTGAGAATGAACCCTGAATTTACGACGACCTTTGTCTACTCTAATATTAATGTGCGTGACTCTATCTCATATAAAAATTTAAATTGTTACAGATATATAGATGATGATGGAGTTAATGAGACTCGAATCTAGAGACTTTATTTGCTTCGCTACCATGTTGAAGTGGTGTATGATCATCTCACTAAAAACATAAGTTAGAATATTAGAAATAGCATACTTCGATTGTATTTATTTAATTATATTCTCAACAAATTATAAAATGTTATGAAAAAAAGTGAAAATAAAGAGAAGGCAAAAACTAAAATGTCATCATTAAGTTTAATATAATATCATATATTTCACGTTACAACAACTTATATTAGTACATAATAACTATATGTAATGCTCGAACCTTTTAAAAATATTGTCATATATACAACGGACCATCCAAAAGTTATATTTTTTTAAGGGATCCAATATGAGTGTGACAATATTTTTAAGAGGTCCATAAGCAACATATATCATACTTATACTAGTACATTACAATTATATTGCTTAAACTCTTCAAAAATACTGTCAAATGTATGTTAAATGATTTGACACAAATACGACATCATTTTCAGAGTGCTCGAACAACGTATCACAATATTACATACTAATTATTCAAATCAATTAACAACCCTACAGTTCGTCCTGATTTGACCGTTCGATCCGGTCGAAGGACTAATGTTTCCCATCTTAATCATTGAATTAACAAAGTCATTAAAGAAAAACATAGAGTTATTGCTATATGTCTCAACTAGGGTTTTTGTTGTTGTTATAGCATCATCACTAGAGAACAAGATTTGATCTGATTCAAGAAGTCCTCTTCCATTAATCAAATTCTTGAAAAAATGATTGTCAAATAAATTTGTAGAATTCCTATCAAGTGGGGTTGTGTTGTTTCCATCACTTGTGGATGGACACAAATTTTGAAGTTCACTTACTATGGTTGTGTCTAATGTTGTGTCTGGTGAATTTGTCCCATTGAAGTTTCTTAATCTATTGTCAAATGTTGTACACCTTGCTAATCCAATTGTATGTGCACCTACAATAATATTCAATTAAACATTTAAAAAGGGTTAGTACAAAGTAGAAGCATATTCAGGATTTCAGGATGATATGGTCGATGCACTATGATGAATATTAAGGTGGATCTAATCGGTTTGGCATTCAAATTCTTATCATTGAAAATCATTAAGTTTTTAAAATTGAAATATTTAATTGATTTAAACACCAAAATTGCTATCAATAACTATTTAAAGACGTGTTACTCATTTTTAAAAAGAAAAATAAAATAAAATAGATATAATATTCAAATTTCTAACCTCACTAGGAGGTGCACCCAATCATCGTCAAATTACACCATCTATATTTAACAAAAAAGTTAAAAGATATAACACAATTAAGGTACTAGTGTTTTTCTTATATTTAGTCATTGGTAGGTAAATTTATTGATTATAGTTGATTATTTATTATATTTAAATTTACATTGCTAATATAAGAAAAATATTTTTACTATATATATAAGTGTATATAATTTATTTTTTTTACTTTTTTTTTGTAAAAAATTATTTAAATATTACCTGATAGGCTCACAACATCTGTTAAGTTTAATCCAACATCCTGGAATTTAGATATAATTGTATTAAGTGGATCAAATGGTGCTGGAAGTCCATTACTTGATCCAGAAAAATTAGCAGCTAATCCATCTCTTCTCCCTAATAACACCTTCCAAAATGGCCCTCCACTCTGAAAAAATTAATTAATAAATTAATTTATCTGATGAGATAGATAGGATTCCGTCAATTTTAATTAAAAATCTCAAGTTCATATGCTGAAAAAGAAAAAAGAAAAAAAAATCTTGATAGAAAGCGCTACTTAATTTAACGGAGCTTAAGAAGTATGAATCTGAATTAGTCAGGACTCTGTCGATAAAGCAAGTATTAGACACCATATATATAGAAAATAATTAAAGGTTAGTTAGAGCCTTAAGACGAGTATCAAACATCATACGAATTTACCTTTTAAAAAATGAATATTTACACAATTAGATTATCTTTATTAGGTACATAAGTTCATGTAAATCTCTAGTAAATATTAATTGGTAAATTGGTAAAACTGATAACTAACCTATTATTACATTATAAAATTCATTGAATATATTAAAAGTAATTTTATATAATTAGTGCATAAAATTTAAATTAATAAAAGATAGTGTTTAACTTGATAATCAGTTCACCTAAATGTAGAGCTAGGTAGAACTAGAGTATCAATTACGAGTTCGATGGCTCAATAGCATTAACAAAAAATTTTATTTGTTTTCATAAAATCACTTTGTATATATAAGTAATTTATCTAAAAGACAATAAGTTATCTTTTTAGAAGTTTCAAAATTCACAAACTTGAAAATCAAAAAGATAAATTATATTTTTTTTTAAATATATAACAGGTTAAATTGCATTGATAGCGTAAAAAGTCTTACCAATAATACTGAATCTCTTGCCGCTATAGCTAAAATATCTGCACAAGAAACAATTCCACTGCACGTATTCTCAACAACAGTTTTTATATTATCTATCACTTCATATCCTCTTGCTGAGTTCAAATTTCCTGGAGCAAATTTTTCACTTGTACTACTATTTCCATCCAACAACAACGATGCATCACAACCCTACATTTTTATTAAATAAATTAGTAGAAAAAGTTACAGATATATATCGTTCGTTCAGTTAATTTATTAATATGATTAAAATATCAGTATATATAGTGTATATGTATGTATGCTATATTTGATATACAAATTTATTTAGCATAAAAAATATGATCGATACACTATGTACATATTGTATAATCTAAATTAGAAGAAAAAGTTATTGATATATACCGTTCGTTTAATTAATTTATCATATATATTTTCTGTATATGTATGTATATTATATATATTATATGTGAATATTTAGTATAGAAATTACATGATTTATATATTTTGTACATATTTTATAATCTAGTTGGTGAAAGTATGTTTAGGTCCGTAATTATCTTTATAAATAAGTGTTAATTATCGCATTTTAATTATCACTGTATTTCAACATATTGTGACAAGTGATGATTTACTTAGTTTATAGTTAATTTCATGTAACTATCTTTTAAATGATCTGATATTACAAAATATTTCTTTATTGTGTTGGTGTATAGAAGTTAATTAATTAACTCATAGATGGTTAGAAGAGTTTGAGTTTTGTACACTGACGATGTATAAATTTATCAAACCGTAAAACTAAATTGACATACAATATAACGTATAGATAACTCAATTTAGCCGGTTAAATTGCATTGATAGTTTTTTTTAAAAAAATTATACGATTAATATACATCATTTAAATTAAAAAATATTGAAATAAATATATTAAAAGGGGAGTCTTGGAGTAATAATGTTGTTATATCCTTATGATATATCGTTCACTAAATTCGAGTCAAGTTAGCTACGCGTATTAATCACATGATACATTTTTAACGAGTAGAGATATCTAAATGACAGTTTGTGCTAACTTTAAGCCCTTTATTATGTATTTGGCCTAATAATAACTTTGAAATAAGGTAACGGTCTTATATTATAACAAGTTAAATTATATCGTTATTGAATAAAAAAACTCACATTGACAAAGCAATCGTGAAAGTGAAGACGAAGCAAAGAAGCAGCCATTCTCATTTCATTCTTGATTGCACTTTGAACTTCTCTACGTACAACTCTAAGAAGATTTGGACATGTTTTTGAGTAAAAATTTGGTGTTAATTGACAATTCACACCAACAAATAACACCAAGAAAGTCATAATTTGGAAATATAAAATAAAATTACAAGGTCTAGTCTTCATGATTTTATTATCGACTCTTAATAATCGTTTTTCTTTTGACTCAAAACGATTAAATTTGGAATATTTGATTGTAAATGCATATCAATGTACTTGAACCCTAATTTATAGTCATGATTAAGGGATGATTAACAAATATAAAATTCATTAATCATTAATATAAGCTATAGTGCTATATATGATGTAATATGGCGGCTCCATTTAATTTAGTTTTTTTTTTAAAAAAAAATCAAACTTAATTAAAAATCTAAAACTAATTAATCTATCATTTACTTAATGCTAATCACTGTGGAAAGTGGAGCAAATAAAGGTTTTAATATTGCATGGTTATGGTAATGGAGGCTTAGTATTTAATTACTTATCATAATATATTAAATTTTAGTGATTAGTGACAATCGATTTTTTCTCTTTCAATCTTTATTGACTTTTAACGACTGGATTTGAATTTTTATTGTTATGTTTTGCTAGGGATGGTGTGTGTGCATGTTAATGTACTTTTTAACCCTAGTTTATATTCATGATTAATAGATGATTATTGACTAATAAATAAATATAAAATTCATTTATATATAAGTTATTAAGTGGTGTATCACTAAAAAGAAAAAATTAGCGATGGACGATATCTTATATTATTAAACAGAATTTTTTATAGCTAATTATGTTTAATAGCTTGTAACGAATTATCAAATAATATTATATTAGCTACAAACTATTTATCGACAGATTAACGATAACTCTTTTTTTTTTGTAGTGGCATGATGTATGGAGGTTCCATTTAGGGGTTTTGTATCAAACTTAAAATGTATAACTATTTACTTAATTATAATATTAATCACTTTTGAAAGTTAAGAGTTGAAAGTTTTAAATTATATTATTATATTGAAAATACAAACATGTTCATGAATGTGAGCTATGTTTGAGGGATAATTTAATTAATTAATTAATTGGATTGAATTACTTAAGTATAGTGCATGATAATTAAAAAAAAAATGTTCTAATAACATTGGTTTTTTAGTTATTTCTAATATGTATTAGTGCTTAATTACGTTGATAGCATGATTATTATCTTTAATATATCTTCTCTCTTGGACTATAATAGTAGTTATGTATTTATTTTAGAACCAAAACATTGACTTTTACGATAGACACGTTGAAATTATTTTTAGTAATATATGAAAGACGATTGATAAGATTATAACTTATAAATGATGATATTGCTTAGGGAAAACACAATAACTAAAAAGAAAGACATATCGACACCTTATAACAAAAATATTTAAATCCATAAAAAGAAAATGTCTTTTAAGCGTCTAAAAAAATGAATGATTAAGTCTTAAATTGCGCTACGCAAATACACGAGCCCAAATTTATGAGAATTAACGGCCCATTTTCCTATAGAAACATGAATATAAGGCCCATTAATGGCCCGAAACATGAATATAAGGCCCATTATATCTAATATACTTTGAAAAAATCATTTTTTGAAGAATTTTTTTCTTGTAGAAATACTATTGTGATCAATAAAATATGAAAAATAATTTAAAATATTTTTCACAAAAATGCAAAAGCTCTTGTTAAAATTTGGAAGATTCAAAATACAAATAAGTCTATTAATACTGCAGTCAAGTGACTTTATTATTAGTATAAGAATATTCTAGGGAGTTGTAATTATTAATATACCATAAAGTCAGCCATGCAGATAAAAAGGAATATTAAGACTTAATTTTATTCACACACTTAAAGATACTTATTCATTGATTAAAAAAAATTCATAATCAATGATTAGTTATATATCAAGTTGTAATATTTTAAAAGATTATATATCATTAGGGAAAATAAAATTTGGAGATCAAATTCAATAATAATTCATGCATTCTAAGTCAATATATAGTTAATGACTCCAATTAATTATTCTTTTGATTATTTCTTCGCATGTAGTTTGAAGTATTATTCAAGCAATTCAGAATTTTTAACGTGAAACATAAATATATATTTATGTGAGAATTTATCAAAAATTTCAATAAATATTATATTTGAGCTCAAAACTTAAAAAATGCAATGAGTTCATTATTAAAGATATTGAAGATCGAATCAGTAAATATTTTTGAATTTAGACCTTGTACATTTGTCAAGAAATATACTGAATATATACAAATGCTAACTTTAAAACTCATAAATTACAAATCTAGATCTATAAATTTCAATATCGTAGATTCACCTATAACGTGTCATGAACTTATCCTTGTTTTAATCATGTAAGAGTTAATTTTCAAACATTATATCGAAAATGATCTTTAGCGTTAATTAATTAACAATTATATTGCCGCTAAATATGTATTTTTTCGCGACAATTAGCTTGTATATGTCCCTAAAGGCTTTAGCGACATTAGATCTAATGACATTTAACTGATACCAATAAAGACTGACACTAAGAAATAATTCAATTTTTAACCATTCGTCTATCAGAAATTAAATTCATCAAAAAAGTTGAAATTTTTAATGAAAAAAAAGTTAGAAACATATTCGACAAATGATTTTCCAATATTTTCTTTCATAATAATTAATATTTTGTTAAATTTAAATCGAAATAGGGTCATAAAAAAGTTGAAATTTTAAATGAAAAATACATTAAAAACATATTCGACAAATAATTTTTTAATATTTTCTTTCATAATAATTAATATTTTGATGAATTTTAATGAGTCATCAAAAATTGACTGATTTATAGTAATGTAATGATTTTTGTTCTCCTTTTCTTTCTTTTTAAGTGGCAAATTTGACAATTCTCACTTAATTATTCAAACTCATCAATTTTTGACTTTTTCAATAAATATAAAGATAAAGAATTTAATGAAAATAAATATAGCTGGCAAATTTCTTAAATATACTTTTGATAGTGATTCTTAATAATTATATGTATTACTATTATTCAATCAATTCATAATTAGGTGAGACAAATAAATTTGGAGTAAACATAAAGTCCAAATATATAAATTGACATTATTGTAAAAATTCAAAATCATATTATTTTGATCAATATTTAAGTTCGACTTGTTTACTTTATAAAGTCATATAAAGTTAAATCAGAAATGGTGTTGAACAACATTTTTAGTCCCTATAAATTTTATTTTTAATTCCTATAATATTTGATGAAGCATATTAAATCTGTAATTAATTAAATTTATGTATTTTTAATTTTATTTCTCGTGAATATTCACAAATTTATGAGAATTTGATATTATTTGATAACAATAATTGTAATCTCTTTTTTAGAGGGTACTATCTGTTTTCAAGTAATATGTAATCGATTATGTATTAATTAATATTTAATTGATTGGTCTGAGGTTATCGAGAAAAAATAGACATTGTTAGGTAGTAGACTGGCTCATAGACAAGCAAAGACAATACATCGAGTTTTATGATCTTATTTTACTGTCTTTATATTTGATTCGTTTGATTATTAACTTTGATATCACATGTTAGGCTAAAATAATCTAAACGTTCTTTTATCCTTATTTGATATTGTTCGTTTTAGGATAAATTTGTATATATTTTTATATAACTTATATTTCGTAAATACTATTTATATTATGTGATATTATTTGTTTTTTTTTTTCAAAACCACACTTTTCTTTTCTTTTCAGAAGGCCTCACACACCAATATCCTTACACATTACATATAACTTATTTTCGTGTAGATTTTACATAAATTTAATAGTGCTAAGAGCTAACTATATTCTATTTTTACTCTTTTTTAAATTACAAAAATTTCTTAAATTTGGTGGAATTCAGATACAATTCAAATATATCACGTTCCGGTTTTAGATACATTCTTCAACGTTGTTTAAGTTTCGATTTTGAACATATCACTCAACGTTTTGATATGTCGCGTAAAGTGATGTATCTGACTGATTATTCGATAATGTAACTTGTTTCTTTCAGTCCAGAACCCACTATCGGTTGGGTCGGGTTGGGTCGGGCCGGTCTAGTGTACATTTGATTAATTTGTTCAAATAAAAGATAGAACTTTCATTTTAAAAAAAGTAGTTGGCATTTTCTTAAATATAGTTTTTGATATGTGTTTCTTTGATTGTGATTTCATGATGTACATTCTTCAACCAATTCATTAATTATTAGGTTAGAAAAAAATAAACATTATTAAAAACGTGAATTTTCGAGAGACGTTCTCATCGAAATGCCATTGGAAATATGAAATTTTTAATAGAATATTTTCGACAAGTCAATTTTTAATGGATTCTATAAAAAAAATTGTTTTTTTAGTAGTTTTAGAGTCAATCATATGTCCCATAAAATATAAATATTACTTAATTTGATCTATGGTAAAATTAAAAAAAATTAAACTTGTCTTAATCATGATGATATTGTTTAATCAAGCTATAAATTTGACTTGTTTACTCTTAATAAGTCAAATATTGATCATATAAATTTTTATTCTTCAACAATTTGAGTTTAAGTTACAATATTCACCGTTTATGTAAACAAAAAGTTATACTATTAAATTGCTCAAAAGATATTTATAGCTAAGCTTTCTTAAAATTTTAACTTTGAAAATGAAATAATGGAAAAATGATGGATATACCTCCAAACTATCGTAAATGGTATGTAAATACACTCCGTCATATTTTTAGGACATTAGTGTCTTTGCCGTCCAAAAACTAGAGCATATATTCCCTTTATACTAACGGACATAGACGTGTCATAATCTTATCCATCAATCTGATATTTATCGACGGATAAGATTGTGTCATGTGTCTTTATTTAGTTTTCCGTTAGAGTGAAGGATATATATGCTCTATCTTATGGATGGCAGGGACATCAATGCCCCAATAGTATGACAGATGATATTTGCATACTATTTACGATAGTTCGAAAATATATTTACCATTTTTCCTAAAATAATTTATCTACAATAACAAATAAAGATGCTTGATGATGTAAAAGTTCGTTATATTGACTACATATATAATTTTATGAACTTTACTATTTTACGTGACATAATTTAATTTATTTCTTCAATCATAAATAAGTCCAACATTTTGACTAATCTAATTATCAATCAAGCCACACTTATGAGTTCAATTTTCAACAATATACGATGGTCAATGTCTAATCTAATTCTTTTTCACTAAATTACGATTTTGTCTTCTAATTTACTATATGTCTATATATGAAATTTTACTTGTGCCTCATTTAGTATAAAAAGTATATGCTATAGTTTTTGAACGGCAGGGCACTAACGTTTCTAAAGTATAACAGAGGGTATCTGCATATCATTTACGATAGTTCAGAGTATTTTTGTCATTTTTCCCTTTTTGATTAGAACAAAATTTTATGTGCCCCGTGTTACTCGGGTTAGAGTCTAGGTTAAATTTTATTTTGGAGAAAAGGACAAGTATATTTTCAAACTATCATAAATAGTATGCAGGTATCCTCCGTCATACTTTTGAGACATTGGTGCCGCTACCGTCCATAAACTAGAGTATATATGCCAACGGAAGACTAAATAGGGACATGTGGCACAATCTTATCCGTCGATCGATAAATATCGGATCGGTAGATAATATTATGACACATATCCGTTATAAAGGATATATATGCTCTAATTTTTAAATGACAGAGACACCAATATCACAAAAGTATGACGGAGGTTATCTGCATACGAAACATATCCCTCTAAATCAAATCAATCTATTAGTTTACATAATTAATGAAATCTTTTCATAACTTAACAAGTCTTTGGTATATACAAATCACAAGTTGGTGCAAATTAAATTCTTTAGTTAGACTAGTCTTCTATATATGGCCCAATTTAATAGATTTTAATTAAATGCAAAATTGAAACTTCATAACTAACTTGAAAAAATATAAAATAAAATAATCTAATTAATAATTTTCTTCACTCATTTTCTTAGAATAGTCATATAGGCGGCTAATATTTGCCTTTGTCTCCCTATTTTTTAAAAAACAATTATTACATTGATAATGATATTACTATATCTTTATGTTCTATAAATAGCAACCAAAATGAATACCTAAAATATAACAACTTAATTTCTTGAGTATTCTTGAAAGAAAAAAGAAAAAAAAAAGTTGTCTATCACTCATCAATAATGTCTTTTTTGAGATTTATTGTTCCAGTTTTCTTCTTGATTTCAAGTTTCGTTGCATCGAACGCTCAATTAAGTGAAACATTTTACGCTACTACTTGCCCTAATGTTACCGAAATTGTACGTGGTGTCATGCAACAAGCTCAAAGTACCGATGTTCGTGCTGGTGCTAAAATTATTCGTCTTCATTTTCATGATTGCTTTGTTAATGTACGTGAATTTTTCATGCATGTTTGTATTTCAATGCATTATTATAAGTTACAAGTATATATAGTACATTGTGTAGTTTAACATTTGCATAAAAATAGTAAATTAGTCGCCATTTCTTTTAGGGAAAATGCACAAGTACCCCCTCAACCTATGTCCGAAATCCCAGAGACACACTTATACTATACTAAGGTCTTATTACCCCCCTGAACTTATTTTATAAGTAATTTTCTACCCCTTTTTAGCCTATGTGGCACAAGTTTGAAAAAAAAAGGTCAACCATCGTTGGGCCCACAAGATAGTGTCACGTAGGCTAAAAAGGGGTAAAAAATTATTAATAAAATAAGTTAGGGGGTAATAGGACGTTAGTATAGTATAAGTGTGTCTCTGAGATTTCGGGCATAGATTGAGGGGGGTACTTGGGCATTATCCCTTTCTTTTAATTAAAGATTTAAGTTATATACACTATAATTAACCTATTAATATAAGTTTCAAAAGTTATATATCGTTATTATTCTATTGTTTAGATTATCATATTAAGCGTGATATGTAGAGTTACTTATTATTATATCATGCAGGTCTAACCTGATAGCGATAAAAAAAATTAATTTACCTTGTTGGTGCACAATTTTTTTATTTTTTAATTAATATTTGTACAATCAGATCATTTATGACGACGTATTAATTCATAAATAACTTGATATAAATAATAATTAATATATCATCATAGGTTAAACTATACTGATAATATTTTTTTTTACAGGGTTGTGATGGATCTCTTTTGCTAGATAATGCAGCTGGGATTGAAAGTGAAAAAGATGCAGCTTCAAATGTTGGTGCTGGAGGATTTGATATTGTGGATGATATTAAAACTGCATTGGAAAACGTGTGTCCTGGCGTTGTTTCTTGTGCTGATATTTTAGCTCTTGCATCTGAAATCGGAGTTGCCTTGGTAAGTCCACAAAAAGAATAAAAAAAATTTGTCTGATATTTGATATTTATTTTAATATTCTGATTAATCTGAATTTGAAGAGTTCGTGGAACTCTTTAGTTTTGACTCAAATCCTAATCTATTCAGAACTCAATAAGCAAAAAAAAAAAAAAAAGTCATGGTCAAAAATAAATAAATTAATAATTTTGGATATGTCTCTGCGTGTAAAACCATTAAACTAGATAGTGCTACAGTAACAACAACATATCCAGTGTGATCCAAGAAGTGGTCTGCGGAGACTGATAGAGTGTGCACGAACTTTATTCCCTGCTTTACGAGGTACAGGGATCGGGGGGAGGGGGGACGAACTCTGTTATAAATATGTTTTTTACAACAGAGCTTGAACTCGAGATATCAGGTTAAAGATGAATGGATATTTTGATTCTATCACAATCATTAACAAGATAGAGATAAAATATGAATTACAGTTCGATCGGACTCAATAACTTTGAATCAAACGTATGAATATACAAATCAAGATTTTTAATTAATTTAATCTTCTAAATTTTTCAGGTTGGAGGTCCAACATGGCAAGTTCTTTTAGGGAGAAGAGATAGCTTAACAGCAAATAGAAGTGGAGTTGATAGTGATATCCCAAGTCCATTTGAAAGCCTTGATGTTATGAGACCACAATTCACCAACAAGGGAATGGATATAACTGATCTCGTTGCTCTATCAGGTTCGATTAATTTAAATTTATGTATATATATATATATTTTTATCATGTATAAAAGCTTTTAGTATTTTCATCATAAAAAAGGATTTAACTTCGAGGTCTGTGATTACAAAACGTGTAAAAAATTTTTACTATTTCACTACACCCCTTCTATGTAGACACGCTTTTCGCCAAAGAAAATTACATGGATAAAATAATTCACAAATAATTATTTTTCAATCACACATTTAAGAAACAATCACTATCAATATCATGAAGTTGCGACGGAATCTGAAATTTCGTAATTTTATGATTAATTATTTTTCAAAGATAGGAGTCAAAAACTGGTTATTTCATTAGTTTACATTCCAGATGTCGATCTTAAGACCTTTGAATAAAAGCGAAATTACTTTCATCATTCCACCATAAATCATTGGTAATAGAACTCCATGTATTATTACATGTTGATAATATATATAGATTGACAGTCTGTATAAAACTAGTCAATTTAATTCAAATGACTATAACGTACTTTGACTTTCGAATTGTCAAAGTAACTGATATTAACAATGTAAAGAATCTTGATACTATCAGTATAATGATATTATTACTTTTAGATTCTCGATCGATATCAATTAATTATCTTTTAAATAACCTGATCGTATATATTTTTTTTTTAGGTGCACATACATTTGGAAGGGCAAGATGTGGCACATTTCAACAAAGACTTTTCAACTTTAGTGGAAGTGGGAGCCCTGATCCAACAATAAACTCAACTTATTTGCCAACACTACAAGCAACTTGTCCACAAGGTGGAGACAATGGAAATACTTTTGAAAATCTTGATAAAACAACTCCAGATAATTTTGATAATGACTATTACATAAATCTTCAAAATCAAGAAGGTCTACTTCAAACTGATCAAGAATTATTTTCGACATCGGGATCCGATACAATCGCGATAGTGAATCGTTACGCGAGTAGTCAGAGCCAATTTTTCGATGATTTTGCTAGCTCGATGATTAAATTGGGAAATATCGGTGTGTTAACGGGTACTAATGGAGAGATTAGGACTGATTGTAAGAGGGTTAATTAGTTAATTAGGAGTGATTTATAAGTTATAATATATGCGTGATAAATTGTGTTTGTGTTTATGTACGAAAAAGAGAGATATTATAATGTCTTGATCAAGTGTAATTTTGCTTTTGTTTAAATGTATTATGTGCTAAAATAGCAATCCTAAATAAATAAGAATGATATGTTGAAAAGCAATGCCAAGTTTTATCATTTACTTCGATCTGTTTTAATTTATGTGTCTTATTTTTCATTCTGAATTATTTTAAAAAAAATGTCATTTACTATTTAGTAACTTTTAAATTTCAAAATCTCTTATGATAGGTTATATTCGACAAGATTTAAAGATCATTTTTAAAACTCTCCTTCAATTACTTTTTTGATTTTTTTTTTTTTTGATTTCCTCATTAAGTGTTTGATACTCGTTTCAAGGTCTTTAATTAATCATTTCCGATTCATACCTCATAATTAAGTCTTATTAAAGGGAGAATGATACCTTACCTGATTTTTTTCATTCGAAAAGCTCAACTTAAATTCGAAATCTCTTAATCAGAATGGAGAAATTTTCATCTCATATCAACCCTCGATAATTTTTTGAATATTTTTCGTTCATCCTATTTAGATATAAAATAAGTCATATGTGCTTTACTATGTATTATTACTAAAAATGCATAAATTTTCATAAAAACATTTTATTGAAATGCCGTAAAAATCTAATATTTTTAACAAGTAACTTTTTTGATAAATTTCATCGAAAATTCATATTTTTCTAGTAGTGTGTACACTATTAGATTATTAAAATATCAATATGTATATTAGTGAATAATTGATTAAACATCAATTATAATCATATATGTGATGAAAACATTTTAACAAATTGGTCAATTTTAAGAACTATGACTAGTTATCAAATGCATTAAATGAACACTAATTGAGCAAATTACCAACACATGATTTAGTTGACTATGTCAAAATAAGTCACCACATGAATTAGGAGTACTAAATAAGGTATTATCCTAATCTAATTCTTTAAACATATTATTTGTACCTATATGGAATTTTCAAAAAATAAAATAAAATTGAATTATCTAATATATATTTTTTATTATATAGAAGAGTCATGGAAGGACAATAAATGTAACGACCTGTTTAGTCGTTTTGAGCAGCAGATTTTATTTCTGGAAAAACTGTGTGAGTCGACGGAACCCACGACGGACCGTCATGGGCACGACGGGCCGTCGAGGGGGTCTCGTTCCAAAAGACTTAGACTTCTGAAATTTGGGTACTGAAATCGACTCTCTGAACTTGGCGACGGACCTGCAGGACGAACCGTCGTGGGCACGACGGACCGTCGCAGGTGTCTCGTTCCAGAATACTTAGACTTCTGAAATTTGGGTACTGAAATCGACTCTCTGAACTTGGCGACG
>NC_028637.1:1026338-1054965 GCF_001406875.1 Solanum pennellii | reverse complement strand
GGGAAATAATAGATGTTGAATTTTAGAAGTTATTGAATTGTCTTTTATTAATGAGTTTAAGTCTTCCGCATTGCTTTATGTTGATATTAAATTGAAATGTTAAGGTTTAGATTGGTTGGTTCGCTCACATAGGAGGGTAAATGTGGGTGCCAGTCGCGGCTCGGTTTTGGGTCGTGACAATAAAGTTGTACAGTTAGCAATACAAATCGTACTATGTATTTGGTCTTATCTTATTTCCTCACTATTTGCTTCTGAACACGTGTAATATCCGTGAATACATTATCTTTATATCATTTCAACCTTATTATCTATTATAAATTTAAGGATAAAGGCTTAAATATGTCATAAATGTTTTAGAAAAGGCTCATTTATGCAATCTGTTAAAAGTTTGATTCATCTACGTTATTTTTCGTTTAGAAAAAAAATTAATTCATACATGGATGAACTAAACTTTAATTTCGCAGATGACGTAAATGAGTTTTTCCCATAATTCAACGATATATTTGAATTTGAAAAAATTAAAAAAAGAAAACAAGAAGAATAACTTGAAGTATTCAACATCCTTATTGGAATTTTTATTATTTTAGCAAATAACATTGTCTTATTTAGGAACATTGTTATTTCACCACACATTACAACAACCAACAACATATCCAGAATAAACATTACGTAAACTTTACTCCTATCTTTACGGGAGTTTCAACACACATTACATTTACACAAATAACATACATACATACATAGAATTAAATAGGATTACATTAATTAATCCTCTTGCAATCTTTCCTAATCTCTCCATTAGTACCTGTTAATGGACTAATATTTCCCAATTTAATCATTGAACAAACAAAATCATCAAAGAACTTATGTTGATTATTTGCATAATTAGTCACAATTGAAATTGTACTAGATCCAGATGTAGAAAACAATTCTTGATCAGTTTGAAGTAACCCTTGATGATTTTTAAGATTTGTAAAATAATAATTATCAAATTCATCTGGAGTTGATTTATCAAGATTAGCAAAAGTACCACCATTTCCACCTTGTGGACAAAGTCTTTGTAATGTTTTTAAATAATTAGAGTCTATGGTTGGATCAGGTCTACCACTTCCACTAAAGTTGAAAAGTCTTTGATTGAATGTTCTACATCTTGCTCTTCCAAATGTATGTGCCCCTACACAATAAAAAAAAATATTTATACGATCAGATCACTCGTAATCAATGTATATAAAAAGATCATAGGGTAGTTTGATGCATAAAGCACTTCGCGTTAACAAATATTAAAAAAAGGTCGCAACGTATTACGAGGTATAATGTAGATGATCTACGATTCGAATCAGTGACTTATAGATAACACGGAAACAACTACTTCAAATTACAAGTATTTATAAACATTGATGGTTAAGTTAGGGTAAATGGTACTTCCTTCGTTTTGATTTACGTGAAGGTGTTTGATTGAACGCAAAATTTTAGAATGAAACGAAGATTTTTGAACTTTATAGGCTAAAATAAATTATAGGTATTTATGAGGTGATAAATTATTTTGTTAAGAGTAAAATGAGAAGTTTGAATATATAGGAATATGTTATTCTTTTTTTACGGACCAATATTATATTACATGAAATTTTACTATTGAAGGGGTGTGGTAGAATGACAAAGCTAAGGTCCTTATGTATGTTCTTTAGTCAGATATTTTGAGTTCAGACTCCGAAGTTATAATCCTCTTAACAACGAATGCTAAAATCCCTCATACATAGTAAAAAAATATATTACGAATTTAAATTAATCGAATCGATTACCTGATAGAGCAACAAGATCAGTTAAATCCATTCCCTTTCTAGTGAATTGTGGTATCATAACAGCAAGGGTTTCAGTAGGGCTTGGGATATCACTATTAGCTCCACTTTTGTTTGCTGTTAAGCTGTCTCTTCTCCCTAAAGGAACTTGCCATGATGGACCTCCAGCCTGAATTTATTAAGATAATTCGATAAACAAAGCATTTCGTATTCAGATAGAATTAGAAAAAGGAAATATAGACAGTTTATTCTGACGTTAACATAGATAAATTACTTTTACCATTTGAATTCATGACTTATAAATCACATCAGGCGGTTGGAGTCACGTACACTTGAGGGGTGTTAATCGACAGTATTCTTTCATCGGAAAATTACACATTATAGTTAAAGTATTTTTTATTTTATATATATTAAATATTGACATTCTTTGACTTATACACAATTTTTACTTATTTATATTTTGATACTTTTTAATCGAAATTCTGACTACGGCACTGAATTATATTGAATTAGAAGAAGAAATGTAATGTTGGGAGTGTTTTCATTTTTAATTGACCTAAAGTGACATGAATCTAGATTAGCACTTGCCAACTTTAATCAGTCTTGTTTTCGAATAATAATCGTTATCATAGAGTTTCAAATTTAACAGGTGAAATTCTAGAACGATTACGGTTATTTCTAATCATAAAAGTTAAAAAAAAAATGGCTTCAATTTTAAATTTTACTCGAGTTAGTCTGGATATTAAAATGAATACTAAACACTAAACGAGAAACTAAGAAAATTAAAGAATGTGACATTTTTGGACTTACCAATAACATTATACTATGTATAGTCTCACAAATGATTATACAAACCTTATAACCTCTACCTTCTTGAAGTAAAAAAATATATTTTATTTTCGATTAATTTTTAACTCAAGAAAATTATTTTTATGAGAATCGTTTGAAATAAATGTAAAAGTAAAACGCTATGACGAAGTTGTGTGACTTACCAAAATAACTCCGATTTCAGATGCAAGAGCTAAAATATCAACACAAGAAACAACGCCAGGACATTCATTTTCCAATGCAGTTTTAATTTCATCAACAATAGCAAATCCTCCAGCACCAACATTTGGATTTGCATCTTTTTCACTTATAATTCCAGTTGCATTATCAAGTAAAATTGATCCATCACAACCCTGTATACAAAAGTTAAAATCACCATTAATTTAATTATATATGCCGAGTTACGATATATTAACGATGTAAAAAATATTTATCGTAATAAATCACTATAAAAGGTACTTACAAGTTAAACTCTACGATAGCGTAAATATTGTCTAACTACCTTGTCAGTGTGTAAAACTTAAACTTATATATACTACTATATCTGTCTACGTTGCTCGGACTTTTTTAAAACGTCAATGAATCCGTGTTGGATCCTCCAAAATAATGTATTTTTTAAGAATTTAACACAAATACAACATTATTTTTAAAGAGTATGAACAATATAACTATTAGTGTATATAATTCAAATCTTTAGTTAAATATAATCTATAATTATATGTTAAACTACGATGTTGTTAGCTAATATAAAAATTATTTACGCTGTCAATCTACATAAAATGTAATGTATCAAGACACATAAACATGCACATGAAATGAAACCATATGTTAAATAGTAACATTAGTAAAAAAATTGGAAATTCATGTTTTTTTTTCTAATGAAATTAATGTACGTTAACGAAGCAATCATGTCAATATACATAAAACGTAATGTATCAAGACACATAAACATGCAAATGAAATGAAAATACATGTTAAATAGTAACATTAGTAAAAAAAAATTTGGAAATTCATGTTTTTTTTTCTAATGAAATTAACGTACGTTAACGAAGCAATCATGAAAATGAAGACGAATAATTTTCGCCCCGGCTCGAACATCTCTACGTTGAATTTGCTCCATAACATCACGTACAATGTTTATTACATTTGGGCAAGTGCAATCATAAAATGTAGGATTTAATTTATAATGAGCATTTGATACTCCAAAATTAATTGAAACCAAGAAGAAAATTGCTACAATAAACCTTAAAAAAGACATAATTAATAATTGAAACAATTTTTTTATTATTAAATCTTGTTTTTCATGTTTTAGAATACTTAAAAGAAGAAGTTGCTATTTATAGAGAATTTAGAAGTGAAGTAGAAATTCTCTTGGTTACATATGTCATATAGCTACCACCAATAATGTTTGTGGTTGAATAGTATATTACGAAGATGAATTCAGAATTTTAAATTTATCGGTTAGAATATATTTTAAAAATAATAGTTTATTAGTATTTATTTATATATATTAACTAAATTTTGAATTTATTAACATATATAGCTTTTTCTCTAGCTCCGTTTTTAAGTGGTAAGTATTTTTTAATTCATAGTCAAAGATTTCGAGTTCAAATTTCAGTGGAGGTAAAAAGAATATGTGATTCCCGTCCGTCCAAGTCTTGATGGATAAAGTCTTAACAGAGACGCGGCTAAAATTTAAAGCTTATGAATTAAAATTTAAATTTAAAGTTATTGAAATCTTAATAATTAGTGTATATTAAAGAAAAATACAGTACTTGAACCAAAAATTATTGAATTCGATCAAAATAACTATCGATCGATGTTCCTTAGATAGAATATTTGATACATGTACTAGTGGGGTAGCGGTTGTCCTATAAAACTAGACAAGGTGCATGTAATTATTGACACATATGGTTATCAAAAAATAAAATACAGCTCTCGAGTTCAAGTTTTAAGTAAGAAATTGTTTTAGGTATCTTAAAATATGATTTTTATTACGAATAAAAATTAATCGAACTTCAAAATGGATATCGATCCTTCGGAGTAATTCAAAACACATTAAATGTTATAGCTATTAATGTGAGAAAAATTAGATAGGAAAATGTAGATACATCCAATTAGCCGCCATGCCACTATTTCTAAAGAAAACAACATGATAATTATGAATATATAGTCCAAAAAGGATATAAATTTGAATACAATTTGATAATTTAATTTGTGATTGTTATTGCAAGGACAAATAATTGGTTAAGTAGGGAAAAGATTTTATTAGAAAATAATGTGGAGAATAAATTCTTGACATGAAGTAATGTGGCTTCAAAAAAAAAACAAAATTATTAATGTTATGGTATATGTTATTTTAATTTTTTATTTGATTTCGATATTTATTTTGAAGTAATAGTTAATCTTTATACGTGTTAAAAGCATTCGATGTCGTTCTATTCAATATGTGCTTTAAGATCTAATTAATCCTAATTTGTGCAAGAAAAAATCTCACTTTATAGGATGGCGTGTATTTGATGTTTGCTATCTTTAAAGTCTAACTAATTATTTCGAATCGCGCTGAAATTTTTTTTTCTTTGAAAGGTAAAGCACAATTGATGTTCAATATTCATTTATAGAATCTGGCTAATCTTGATTCGTACTGAAGAATTATGTTTTGAAGGGTAAAACGATTTCGCGGGTCTGATTAATCTTGATTTATGTTAGAAAATTTTTGATTTAGAGGGTGAAGTCCATACATTTGGTATCTGATACTTTAAAACTTGACTAATATATATGATCTGTGTTGGGAATTAAACACACAACACACACAAATAATCTAGAGAAAAGAGAAACAGAACACAAACGGGACACACAAGAATTTAACGTGGTTCGGTTTCCCTACTCCACGACTGTAACAGGAGGATTTTATTTCACTTGTGCTACTTTAGAATTACAAATACAAGGATCATATTTATAGGAAAACCAAATAGTTAACCTAGGGTTTCAGTAATGGGTCGGGCCGGCTCACAAGCCTCCACAAAGCCCAACAATCTCCCACTTGGAGGCTTGAAGAATTTCAACTGTCATCCACTTAGAACACTTGTATGTCTAGTAATCTTTTTCAACTCTCTCCTGCTACAGCGGCCTTCTCATCAGTCAACTGAAAGGCCCGTTGAAGCTCCCCGAAGCTTCAACACATCAGTCACGGCTGAAACTGCCCTTGACTCGTCCTCGGTCCCTACCGGCTCCCACTTGAGACACGAACTGCCGGATCCTAGAACTCCCTGAGAACAAACACTCTCCATACTCAGCAAGAAATTTTCTGGAGACGTATCAACAGCTGGAATACTGGTTCTCTTGACCCACTGTCTTCTAGGAGCCTTGGCTGAAGCACGGCCGGTGCTCCCACTGCCACGAACGCCTCTGACTGGTCTTCCTGAACCTTTCCTTGCTCGTTCATCCTGAATCTGACCTGTGGCTCTGGGTTTCTTTCTTGCAAAGACAACCTTCTTCTGCCCACGAGATTCTGTGAACCGGACTTTGTTTTTCTTCTGAACTGGGACGGTCACTCCCTCAGACGGTAATCCGACAATATACAACGATCCTCTTTTTGTTCCACGAGCCATGACAAGATTGCCCCTCACGACCTTCCACTGCCCATTTCCGAACTTCACATGATGTCCCTGTTCATCCAACTGCCTAACAGAAATCAAACTTTTCGTCAAGCTTGGAACAACTCTGACATCCTTCAAGGTCCAGAAACCGACTGGCGTCTTCAGCACCATGTCACCCATGCCCGTAACATCAAGAGCTCTATCGTCTGCAAGCCTTACCTTTCCAAAGTCTCCAATAACCAGATTCTGCAATGCTTCACTGCTGTGGGTAGCGTGAAAAGAAGCACCAGAATCCATGACCCAGGAATCCACATTGCTCTCCGCGCAACAGATAAACAAATCCTCGTTGACGCTGTCTTCTGCAATGTTGACTTGTTTGTCTTTCTGGCATTGATTCCTGAAATGCCCCACCTCCTTGCAGTTCCAACATGTTACACCTGAGCCATCCCGAGCCTTTGACTGACTCCTTCTTCGGTTCCTGCTCCCACTACCTCTGTTATTTCCTCTGCCTCTGACGACGTTTAGCATATCACCTGATGATTCTCCAGAACTCCTTCTTCTGACATCCTCGCCAAGAACGAGATCACGAATCTTCTCAAAGGTGAATCCATTAGGTCCCACTGAACTGGCAACTGCTGTAACCGTTCCGGACCAACTGTCAGGCAATGATGATAACAGTAGTAAAGCTTGAACTTCATCATCGAACTTAATGCCAACTGACAAAAGTCTGGCTAAGATCGAATTCAATGAGTTGATGTGCTCGGTAACTGAACTGCCTTCCTTCATCTTTGTGTTCACCAACTCTCTAATCAGAAAAATTTTGTTTGCTGCAGATGGCTTCTCGTACATGTTAGACAAGGCTTCCAAGATGCCTTTCGCTGTCTTCTCCTTAAGAATGTTGAACGCAACATTCTTGGTCAACGAGAGTCGGATAACTGACATAGCTTTCCGATCCAAAACTGCCCACTCTGCATCAGACAATTTTCCTTGCTTGTCACCCAACACTACGTCCAAATCTTTCTGAACCAGCAAATCTTCAATCTGCATCTTCCACCAACTGAAATCTGTACCATCGAACTTCTCAATTCGGAACTTCCCATCTTCTGCCATCTCAAAGGACTTCGGCAATTCCCTTAACGGCGTCTACAGACAGCGGGCGGCGATTTGGACGATGCTCACGATCTGGACGCTCGCGGCTGGATCTGAGGCTCCTCGACGCGGCGGCCACTGGAACGGCGCGACGGACAGCACACGGACGACGGCTGTTCGCACCCTGCGCGGTTCTCCTAGCCGGCTGCTGCTTGAGGTTACCCACACGGTAACGGCGGCTACTCCTCCCTGCACACAGTTCTTCACACAAGAACCCTAGGTGACAATTTCTCACAGTTTGTGTTACAATGTTGTTGAAACCTCGCTCTGATACCAATTGTTGGGAATTAAACACACAACACACACAAATAATCTAGAGAAAAGAGAAACAGAACACAAACGGGACACACAAGAATTTAACGTGGTTCGGTTTCCCTACTCCACGACTGTAACAGGAGGATTTTATTTCACTTGTGCTACTTTAGAATTACAAATACAAGGATCATATTTATAGGAAAACCAAATAGTTAACCTAGGGTTTCAGTAATGGGTCGGGCCGGCTCACAAGCCTCCACAAAGCCCAACAATCTGGATGTTAAAGTTCTTCGTATAAAAGGAGGCTTTGTTCACAGAGTTTGAACTTCAAATCTCTTATATTAATGATGGAGGACTACTAACCGCATCATGATTTGGAATCGAGATTTAAACTTTATGAGTTCTTAATTATTATATATATAAATGGAGTTTATTATTAATCTAAAATTTAAATTAAAAATACTGATATCAATCGAACTCACATATAGGCTTTTAGCTCCGTCCCTAAATTCCACTCCATGTGGTGTATTTGTAAATTAAATTACACATTTTCGGTGGACTTATGGAATTATTTTTTAAAATTTTAACATATAATTTTTTTTAAAAAAAAAACATGCTTAATTATGTGATTAAGACAACTATATTGTTTTGATTTAATTACTGTATCTCATTATTAATGCGTGATTAGTGATTACTATAAGTGAACGTAGTCAAATTAAGCTTGAATAAACAATATGATTAAGACATGATAAATATATTTGATTTGACCTGTCTAAATCTGATATGATCTGTCTATTTGTCACTACTAAATATACGTATAACTTCACTAATACATTAAATAATATTTATATGGATTTAAATTTAAAATTTATGAATTACGAATTCTATAAGTCCTTGAAGTAATCGAGTACTAAATTTAAAATTTGTGCATATTAGATCAATTTATACTATAAATATAAAATTTATAATCAAAATTATTAAATTTTATCGAACTGATATCAATAGTGAATTAGTTCAAAAATATACATCATGAAATCACAATCAAAAAAAACACGTACTAATAATAATTATTATATTTAAGAGAAGCCACCTACTAATTTTTTGCATGATAGCTGTCTTTATTTTATAATTTTGTCTAATTTTTATTTTTTTTATCTATAGTACTATTATTAGTATTTTCTTTTACTATCTTATATTTCTATTTTACTATTTATTGTTTTTTTTTAATTTCGATTATTGTATTATTTTGTGTGGCTGTTGTTTCTTTCTCTCTCTTCTTTTCCATTTTGTTCATTAATGTATATTATTTCCTTATTGATTTTAATATATTTTACTTACATCAAGAGTCTATTGAAAATTGTTTCGTAGGATAGAAATAAGGTTGCATAAAAATTATCTTCGTAGACCTCATGTGTGAAATTCCACTGAATATAAAATTTGAATCAAGAAAATTGGCACTCTTTCTCATATTTTGTGTATGCGAATATTATTGAATATATATTTAAGGTTTCGAGTTATAGTTTGATTTTAGACCACATATTATATCGTCATGTACACGTGTATGGCTACAAATTGAATGAGTTTTTAATTTGTTACCTAAAAAAATAAGTGATATTTCAAATATGTCACTCTAAAATGAAGAAAAAAAGAAAATAACAATAAATTCATTAAAGATTTGACGTTGATATTCAATAAAAGATGAAAATACAATACAAAGAAAAAAACGTCACGCATATTGATGTTGAACGAAAGTCTTGAAGTATCGATAAAATTTATCTCTCCATGTAATTTATAAATTATGAATTTGCTGCTACTGATATAAAATTTGTATATCAAAATATATTTAATAGAGTTTTTACATCGTCACGTCTTTTTTACCTATAATACGAGATATGACATTGTTTATAAAATTTGTATATCAAAATTTATTTAATAGAGTTTTTACATTGTCACATCATTTTTACCTATTGTTTGTTAAAGTGACCAAGAATATCAAAGTAATTAACAATTTTAATTTAGAATTTAAAAAGTTAAATAATATGAGTTCTTGAAATTGTAAAAGAAGAAAAAAAGCAAATTTAGAAGGGTTGTTGGATAAATACGTATTCACTCGGGTGTTTATTCCAAATCAATAAAAGCTACCATATTTAAATGATTTATAAAGTGAGAATACACAAACTTACATTGATTTCGTCTAAACACGCGCAATAACAAAAATAAATGAAACTTTAAACAGCAATATACCTGTTTGAAGTTAGGTAAAAATGACTAAAATTCAGTAATACGTGATTAAACATTAATTATTCGTGGGTATTATTCGTTCGAGGGAACCAAAAGTTAAAATTTTGATAAACAGAAATCCGATAGAAACTTCTTTCGAGTAGTGGGCCAGACCGGTTCATTTCTCAAGAACGATAGCTAAAGGGTAGACGTACAAAAAAATATTAAGATATCTCAAGCCTAACTTCAAACATCGCATGTCTAAGTTATTCTGAAGTGGATAAACGTGAAAAAATAAAAATAAAATTAGATACAAGTTAAATAATGGTCAAATCACTTCCATTGGGCTTTTTTTTTCTTTTATTTATTGGGCTTACTTTAAGCCATGATGTTGATTCAAATAGCCAAAAGTTGATAGGATAACCACATTTGGCAGAAATAACACACAACATTGCAAAACATGACCACTTATTCCAAGAATTATTCTTTTGCACACAAATTTGTAATCTTTGTGCAAGATTCACAACATATACTACACTAATTATACATCACTTATCTAAGAAAAATGTAGTAGAGACAACAAGAATTGTGTACGATTCGCGAAAACGATGGTAAAGAGAGGCAAGGCCCTTATAAACGAACCTCGAATAGTCTTAACAACTCATCATGATCACTCAAATTCATGTTTATTCAATCAACGTCGGGCAGTAGAACTGCAGGTGTTCGTTTACACTGATTCTAC
The DNA here is from genome assembly GCF_001406875.1 of Solanum pennellii. Lineage (NCBI taxonomy): Eukaryota > Viridiplantae > Streptophyta > Magnoliopsida > Solanales > Solanaceae > Solanum > Solanum pennellii. The sequence goes on along the minus strand of NC_028637.1, from coordinate 1,044,376 downwards.
GACAACAATAAGAAACACAGAAGTGGTTCGGGGCAGTACCGTTATTAGCTGAGCACTGTAGAGGAGGAGAAGGAAGTCTAGAACTTGACAAACTCTTCACTTCTGCCAAAACACAGTAAAACAACCACACCACACTTTTTTTGGATTTTCAAGAAAGACCGATTACCTTTCCAGTAGATGTGTCGATGTCAATCTCGTAGAAACAAGGCCTCGTAGGCAAACCAGGCATTGTGCTCATTGTTCCAACAAGAGGATAAATGAATCCTGCGCCAATGCTTGCTCTAACGTCCCTGATGGGCAGGATGAATCCACTAGGAGCGCCCTTCTTCCCGGCATCATGTGAAAATGAATATTGTGTTTTCGCCATGCAAATTGGCAGATTTGTAAATCCTTGTTTGGTATACATCTCAATCTGTTTCTCAGCCTAAATAGCAAAAGATATCAAAGTCATTGTTAATAATATTTGACCAAAATGTATGTAACTATGCTTTCAACCTATAATGCTTGGACTTCTCCAAAATGTTGCGGCGTGTGTGTCGGATCTTTCAAAAGTAGAGAATTTTTGGAGGATCCAATACGGGTACAACAACATCTTTGGAGAGCCCATGCAACATATTTCAACGATATCGAAGTTTTCTATCAGACTATGAACTACAGAACAATCCAGTGTTGTCAAAGGTGTGCTTAAGCCCTAAAGCGAGGCTTAAAACGTTGTTGAGCATTTCACCTCAAAATGTTCGCTTCAGTGTCATTGTTCTAAGAGCATACATTTCCTTGTCAATGACCCTCTTATGAAGAGGCGACACGAAACAACTAATATTTTACTTTATTGTAAAAGAAAATTCAGTTTCTTACTTCATATATTTGTCATTCATGCTTATAATTGTTAATTAGTCTTGAACTAAACACACACAAACATATATATATATATATTCTCACTTTGCACCTTTTTGCATTAAAGCCTACGCTTTATTTGCACTTTGTGCTTAAAGCCCCAACAAACCTTAGAACTTTCTTGCGCTTTTTGCTTTTAATAACACTGGAAAAATCTCAAATGCAGTGATAGTTTCTATGTTCTGATGCCGCTTAATCTATATACTTACAGGAAAAAAAGGTGACCACTCTTACCTTTGATTTTACTTTTAGATTCATAAACTCGACTCGGTCCTACTCATGGAACAAGTAACAGATAACAGGCGTTACAAATCAAAGCATCTACGAAATGTAAACTTAACTCTCACATCTGTAGCAACTATAAAAGATGTTAAACAGCAAATTGCTTTTGTGAATTTGTGTATGTACGTACAAAAACAACAACAAAATACCCAGTGTAATTCCACAAATGGGATCTGGGAAGGGTGGTGTGTATGCGGGCCTAACCCCTACCTTAAAAAGGTAGAGAGGTTGTTTCCTATAAACCATCAGCTCAAAATAATGTTTACGTAATAAAGAAAGACAAATACATTAGAAAGGAAGTGCAGCAATAGGTATGAGCAATAGAACAATATACCTCTTCAGAGTACTCTACTCCAGCAGCACCATATGATTTTGCTATTGCCTCTATTTTATCTTTGATACCTATATCCAGCGGGTACAGGAATTTTAGTGACTGTTTTGCATTCTCACAGGCCTTCTGAACTGCGATTCCGAGGTCCACCTGAATAAACGATTCCGGCTTATCAGTATTTCAGATTAGCAACTAGTAAATCCCATAGCAAAACGGTCAACAGAACACATTTACAAGTTTTTCATGTTATTGTTCAGATAAGGATGGAGGATTGAAACAACTTAGAAATTCTTATAAGGTCATATCTTCATTACATCACATGAACTCATGCCAAAGTGTGAGAATCTTCAATCTAATAAACTAGTCCCAAACGAATATAAAACTTTCAATTGATTAACACTCCTAAACCACAAAGGTCTATGAGGCGGGGCTAGATAAGAACCGATAGTACATAGTTCCAATTCCAAAGTTGTTCAGTATAGAGTACAAAGCTTCTGACTTGCTTCTTTTTGTTCATTCTGAGATAATAAACAATTAGTGCGACCATTATGACAAACAAAATTAGCTTCAAGCTCTTGCTATAACAAAAAGAACGGACCGCCAATCATGCATACATTATTGGCTCTATCATCAATTTGTTAGGATATTTAGTAAGTCCTGAACAAAGTATTCTGCAGAAAAGTATATTGTCAATTTGGATAAAGGCTTCTCTTCTCTGAATATTTTGAGCTTTTTAGCATGTATTCTGTTTTGAATTAAACATTCTTTTCAGTTATGTTGCTCGGACTTTATAAAAATGCCAACAGGTGCTTGTCAGATTCTCCAAAAGTAGTGTACTTTTGGAGAATCCGACATGGGTGCAGCATCGAAAGTAAAGAGTCCGTGCAACTTAGCTTTTCAGACATCTTTTTTTGTTTTTTTAATTTTTTTTGTGTGCAGGAGGGTAGGGAAAGGAGCACTGATCGACAGAGGCCCAATACTACATGGAAGACTTACCGCTCCTTTGCCACCATGGGCATGATGAGTACAAATTACTGAATCAAATGCTCCTGCAGCTAATGCAGCATTTTTAACTGCATTTAGTTCTGCTTCAGTATCAGTTGAGAATGCATTGACGGCAACCACAACATTTACACCATAAGCTTTTGTATTTGAAATATGCCTAGCAAGATTCACACAACCAGCTTCCACTAGTCCGAGATTCTCAGTTACATAGGCCTTGTCGAGAGGCTTTCCAGCTGTGACTTGAGGTCCTCCACCATGCATTTTAAGGGCTCTTACTGTGGCCACAATAATAGCGCACTGTGGTTTCAAGCCACTATATCGACATTTGATGTTCATGAACTTCTCTGTCCCAATATCAGAACCAAAGCCAGCCTCTGTGACCACAAAGCCACCAGGTCCTACGAGCTTTAATGCAATCTTATCAGCAACAATAGATGAATTTCCATGAGCAATGTTTGCAAACGGACCGGCATGAACAAGAACAGGGGTGCCCTCAAGAGTCTGCATAAGAGTAGGATTAATGGCATCTTTCATCAAAACAGTCAAAGCGCCTCCAACCCCAAGATCATCAGCTGTAACTGGATCACCGGCCTTGCTATTCCCGACTACCATTTTCCCCAGCCTCTCTCGCATATCAGCTAGTGATGTCGTGAGGGCTAGAACTGCCATTATTTCACTAGCAACTGAAATGTCAAATGCTGTCTCCCGGACCATCCCCTTCTCTTCAGGTCCCTGACCTATGGTAATTTTTCTCAAAAACCTATCGTTGACATCCATGACTCTTCTCCATGTGACGGAAGCAGGATCTATATCTAGCCTAGCAAATTTACTGCTCTCTTCAGGAGTAAGGTCTTCGGGGGCCGTCTTGTCAATACCAAGTTTCTTCAAACGCCTAAACATAATGTCACAGAACTTCCGTTTACCTTCTTTATTTGGTGGGCATAACCTGTTAAAGAGAGCCTTGTCAGACTGCGTAGATTCATGGAAGATTCGTGTATCAATCGCAGCAGCCAAAAGGTTATTTGCTGCTGTTATTGCATGAATATCTCCAGTTAGGTGAAGATTGAACTCATCCATTGGTATAACTTGACTGTAACCACCTCCTGCAGCACCACCCTTGATTCCGAATGTTGGTCCTTGTGATGGTTGGCGGACACATGTCACAACCTGAGAGCACCAGGTGGGAAGGAAACTTTTTATCAAATAACATGACAACAATAACCATGCGTTATGATCAAATAAAAAAATGTACATCATTTGATCAGCTGCTCAGCTATAAGTTACTGTTTTAACTTTAGCTAAGAATACAATCCTGCATGTATACAAGATAAGTTGATATCTAGATAGGGTTTTACAGTCTCTAAGAAACTTGGGACAAAAATAGGAAGATATGAGCGAGCAATTAAGCAAAAAGGAACAACCAACTATATCCTTTGTCCAAGACTTCTCTTCTAATTGCATTATATTCCATGGGGGAGAGAGGGCCAGGTAGCACCAATATAGACAAACAGCTTATCTTAATTGGATTAGTGAACAAGATTCCATCAAATACAAGACAATGAAGACTCTGACTCGAATAACAGAATCTAAATCTTGATTCAGAGACCTCAAAAATGAAAAACATTTTTCTTTATCTATCCAACTTCTCAACGTATTTTTCAACTTCTCTCTGATGTCCATCAAAACCAAGTAATATTACCACATTTCTTCATTTATCTATTATCCTTCTATATAAATTCAAATGACAACAGATATTAGTTTACAAGCATATATTAGCTTAAAGTTAAGACACAGTTAACTCTTCATTTTCTCTAAGTAGGTGAGACGGACATCCTATCGGTAATTCAAAGTTACCTTTTTATCAAGGAAAGCTCCCAAAGCCTGGCAAAGACCGACTGTGGTAGTAGACTTCCCTTCTCCAAGAGGGGTTGGAGTTATTCCTCCAACCACCACATAATACCCATCCTCACTTCCTCCAACCTCATCAAGCACGGATAAGAGCACCTAGAATCTCAAAAAATTCGACATATCAGATCACCAACTATAAAAGAAAAGTCAATATAGTAATATACACAAAGCGGATTTCACATCACATTCATGAGTATAACACTTCATCATAGTCAAAGAAACTCAATTTTGAAAAACTGCAAAATCAAAGTACCTGAGAAGTAATAATTACTCATCAACAAAAAGCAGTACTACAACATATGAATGATCCTTCCCATCTGTCCTAGGGTCCTAGCCTTGGAATTTGTCGAGGATCCCAAAAAAATCCCGTACACCACGGTAATCAAGAAAAAACATATGAATACTCCTAAGCAATCCATATTTACATTGGATAAGACTAATAGTTACCATGTAATTGACTACATACTGATGGAGAAGAAATAAACTTCTTTTGTTATTGAGAACATACAAGGAACCACATCTATGCATCTCAATTACATTACTCTTCTATGCAAACCAAGCAAAATCTAAAAAATTATCAGCACTTAAGAGCAGAAGAGTATAGCATAACAATACACCGGGGCAGAGCTACCCTTATTCGCAGGGAGTTGATTGACATCCCTCCATCGGAAAAATTACAGAGTCAAGAAGTCAAAAAGAATTTATGTCTATACATGTTGAATCTTGTTGGCTTCTTCATGTTTAGTTCTTTATATTTTGAATCTCCTTAACGAAATCCTAACTCTAACACTGCCAATAAACATCTATTCTTCTAAGCACCAGTCAACATAGATTACCAAAGTAAAACCAAAATAATACAGCACAGTACAAATTCAAACACATTTTTTCTTAATTCCAGTTTTCTTCAACAAAAAAAGTAACTTTATGAGATAATAACTAATTAGTTAAGCGACCATCTGAAAAACCAACTCGAACATATCTTTAACACATGTATCTACATTCAATGGTAACATGTACTACCTAGGCTTTATCCTTCTCATACAAATCATAATGGTGAGAGCTAAGATTGAGCTCTTGAGCAATCAGAAATATGAAGATGTCAAAAATATGTATATATACTACATCTATGTTGAATCTTATTAGCTTATTCATGTTTAGTTCTGACTCTACCACTGCCAATCAACATATATTACTAAAGTAAACCAAAATAATACAACATAGAGTGAATACAAGCAAAAATCCAAGAAAGATTCTCAAAAAGTCACCTTTTTTTTTTCTAATCCCAATTTTCTCTAACAAAAATACTAACTTTCCGAGATAATAACTATTAGTTAAGCAACCATAACTCGAACATATCTTTAACACATGAATCTACATTTAAAAAGGCATTACCTTGGCTTTATACTTCCCATACAAATCATAATGCTGAGAGCTAAGATTGAGTTCTTGAGCAATCTCAGAAATATGAAGAGGTTCAACAGAGTTAGCAATATCTATATCTGCTGGAACAGGAGAAACAACTTCAAGTTTCCTTGTTGTCTTTCCCATGATTTCTTATACACCCCTTTTTCACCCCTTATCTAAAAACTTCAAAATCTTGATTTTTCCTTCAATGGGTGTCTCCAAGATTGGATTTTTAGGTTCAAAATGAAGAAAAAAAGAGTCCAAAGTCAATTATTGGCAATGGGGTATGTGAGAAAAAGCAAAAAAAAAAAAAAAAGAGTTGTTGGCTTTGCTGAAGAGATGTTGACGCTTTGGCTTAAATTAATCTTAATTTTGAGGCCTTTCCTGAAAAGAACTCTATCTAATGTGTGATACATTGAACTTTGTACCATCCAACATAGATTTTTGTGGATGACTCAAGTTTTAGCCAACAATTTGGGTGTGGGGGGGGGGTGATGGTGGGGTAAGTGTATTATATTTTTGTGTAATTTTTAAAATTTTATTTATATCATATTCAATGCATATAGGATCTGGTTAAATTTGAATTCATGCATTACAGAGTACGTTTTTCGAGGGTGATACTCTCACGTAATCTTTTCACTCTCATAGATTTGATAATATTTATACTTTGACACGTGATTTTTGTACAAGTTGCAAAATAAAAGTCGAAAAAATTTATTTTAAATTTTATTTTAAAATTTTAGGTCTAATGTCTCATCGTATTTCTCATGAAGAGTTAGAATGTGCATAACCTATCAAATCGAAGGTCTACAAGTCTAGTTACGAATACACTAAATTGTTCGTCCATACGGCTTCAGAATAAAGAAATATTCACATTTTCATGAGACTGCAGAAATAGGTACTTCGATGCGGGTCCTCTAGCCCCCTAAGTCGGTGGTCCTGGTCCTCCTAGCTCCTGAGTCGGTGGTCCTTTATAATAAATATTCAATTATGTTTATTACAATTTATATGATATAAATTAAATATTTTAAAAAGTAAAGTTAAAAAATCGATGAAGATATATCTGTGTTACTATAAAAATATGTGATAAAAATAGAATATCTTATTATATTTGTCTCAATTCAATTTATACAATATAATTTCATTAAATATAACATTTTAAAAAGAAAAACTTTATTAACATCTCGAAAAATCATAAATTTAATACCTTAAATCTACTTTTACATTCATGTGATGATAAAGCATGCATTAAAGTTACAAATGGGACCAATTAAGAATTATAGTGAAATAGATATGATCTCTTCATTTTTTAATAAAATAGTTTTGCGGATGAAAATTATTCATGAAATAGTGTTTTTTTTTCTTTAATTAGTCCTACACAATAAAAATCCAGTGTTTATAGGTATTTTTTATTCAATATAATAAAAATGATAAATGCTATTTTTAAAAATATATTATTTGCATTGAGATTGATGAACATATATTACTCCCACTTTACTGGTAAATTTAAATATGTCAAATAGAATCCAATCTTGAAGATTCTCTTTCAAAATATTAATTTAAAATTATCCATTTTTATTTTTCACCGAAACATATTTATTTATTTATTTTCAAAATTATGATTAAAATAGAAAATTGTACTTATCTGTCTATTAAAAATGAAAGAATTATAACCTCTCGCTCCAAATACAAACATCTAATCTTTTTATTTGAAATCCTTTTTCATAATTAAGAGAAAATATTTTATTTTTTCTAAAGTAAAAAACCGTTGAATTATGACCATTGATAACAGACCATTGAGTCTAAAGAAATAAAGTATAGTTGGATGCAAATACGTAAAGTAAGATGAAGTTTATAGGTTAATAAATGATTGTACTAGTCAGGATTAAAAGCGCGATTAATTAAACGCACTCTAATAATCTGCAATATTATTCATTTGTAATCGTATTTTAATCAAAATCAATCCATATTTTCTTTACGAGACAAGAAAAGTAATTTATATTAAATGGATTAATTAATATAAATAAATACTTTATATTAACTATTTTCAAAGCCAAAAAAGTAATTCTAAAAACTTAATTAAGTGATCGTTGAGTCTAAGGGAATAAAGTGTAGTTGGATGCAAATACGTAAAGTAAGATGAAGTTCATAGGTTAATAAATAATTGTACTGATAGATTTTAGACTGAAATTGCGATTGATTGAACATACACTGATAGCGTGCAATATTGTTCATTTGTAGTCCTATTTTAATCAAAATCAATCCATGTTTTCTTTATAAGACAAGAAAAGTGATTTATATTAAATGGATTAATTAATATAAATAAATACTCTATATTAACTATTTCCAAAATCAAAAAAAAAAAAAAGAATTTAATTAAGTGGAGATGCGGGGTATCGATCCCCGTACCTCTCGCATGCTAAGCGAGCGCTCTACCATCTGAGCTACATCCCCATTTTGTTTACAATTTATTTTTCAAAATATAAAAAATATCATATAATAAAATAATAAAATCATCTTCTTTTACATTTGATTATGAATATTGATTAATCTAAAGTTTTTCTTACTCTACTATTTGTATTAAAATAGTGGAAACTATCTTTTATCTTTATCTATCTACATACCAAACGACTCTTTAGAGTGATAATATCAAAAAAATATATATACGTTTTCTAATAAGCGATTGAAACAAAGAGAAGAACTGTATGTCAGAGTCAGAGTTGAGCGCCTTTCTAATAAACCTAACAAAATTCTTAACATATAATACATATTTTAACAAACTCTCGAGTAGCACTCACAATCTTAGAGTTGGAGGTACAGGGTCTAACTCCCAACATCATTTTAATGAACCATCAAGTTTTTGAAGGTATTGATGTACAGTTAACAGTTAGAAGAAAAAAACATGCAAAATCGGAACCAATTAACGATCAAAAAGAGACCATGTTGTCATGACTTGGTAACCGTGGTGTAGGGGCTAGCTTGTGCGGACAAGATGTTATGGGGAGACTTGTCATGTTAGTGTTCCAAAGCTTTGATCTTGTCGAGATAGTTCTGCATTTGCTGCTGAACCTCTGGTGTAAGGCGAGCTCCGGCCATCGACTTGTACTGTTCAAATTTGAATTCATCACATTTCAAAGCTGCAGCTCTGCATGCCCTAATACTACCTGGGAGGAGAAAATGTAAAAGCACTGTGTTATATTTGCAGCAAAGTAAACCCGACGTTAATGGTATAAGGTCTCAGGTTGTGATGGGATGATTAGAAGTCTCGGGTTCTAGCTCTGAGAATGGAAAAAATCCTCGTAGGGAGCACTTCCTCCTTTAATGGACCTCAAATAGCGGGAATCTGGATTAGTCAGGACCCCAAAATGGTACCGGACATGCGGGAAACCCAAGAAAAATAAATCATAAAAGAATATAAGGTTATGCATCATTTAGAGAACAATGTTGAAATTATTTCAAAAGAGAACGTTTGTATTGCTCTAAGGCTATGTTGCTCGGACTCTTCAAAAATGTCGACGAATGCGTGTCAGATTCTCCAAAAGTAGTGTATTTTAGAAGAACCCAACACGGGTATGGCATCATTTTTGTAAGACCCCGAACAACATAGCTATAAGGCATGTTTTTGACACTACAACTCACCACTTAGGTCTAGCAGGTTGAATACCACGGGGCAACTTCCTACACTCCTGACCATGGTAATTGAAGCCCAAACTTTTTGATACTCCTCTCTCGATGCTCGTATAATACAAAGTTTTGTAATTGGATTCACATACTTCACTGCACATAATATGAACTTTTGAAACTGCGCCAAGATTTCCACAAAGAGGAAAACAGAGGGAAAAGCCATGCTCAAAAATAAAACTTACACTAATTAAACTCACCTTGAAATGAATTTGCTGATGAGGCGAGGCCACACTCACCAAAGTTTGTAAGAATAACGTCCCTGATGGCTTTGGTCAAGTTGAATTGAGTGATTACGATGGGTTCATCTGATGCAGTCCCTTTATTTGGATCCAAATAAACCTCCATAACTAAGTATCTATTCTTAAATCCCACCATGATCTTCTCTTACCTAATGAACGACAGTTTAAATAACATATAAACAGATTAAATACCTTGGTTAAGAATATGTAACTTGATACAATTGTACAAGAATAATAGGCACGTATATAATTTTTTCGGGATGAAACATCCACGAGGGAAGCAGGATTGGTTGCTTCTATAAGCTATAGTCTATATATGCAATTCCAAATCACCTTGTTATGAAGGCATAAAGTGAATTCACACGCTTAAATTGAATATAATCACGATCAAAATGTATGATGGATTAGCATAGTAAAAATTGGATTATTCATTTTTACAAATGTCCAATAGCACAACAACAACAACAACAACATACCCCGTGTAATCCACCAAGTGGGGTCCGGGGAGAGTAGGATGTACACAGACCTTACCTCTACCTTTGTAAGGTAGAGAGGTTATTCCCGAAAGACCCTCGGCTCAAAACAAAAGTAACATAAACAAACAATGAAAAACCATAAGTAAATAACATTGAAGTTTAAACCAAAAGGAAAAATAAAATTCATGCATCAAACAAGAAACAATCTAAACTAAAGTGACAAGACTTTTCCTGTTCACCAAAACACTCAAGTTCAGACGTGTAATATATCTATTTGACGACAAACATAATACCATTTACAAAATGGAAAACATTATTAATTCAAAAGAAAACTCAAAAAGCAGATTCATAATGTCTAATTTCAACCTATTGTCAATTTAAGGACCGCAATAGGCACAAAATAAAATAAAAAAAGAGCAATAAGCATAGAATTAAGAAACTGACTTTCTATTTGCTCGATTCTAGGTGTGATTACAACCCCAAAAAAGGTTAAAAGAACAACACTTCATGTTTGAGAGACAACAGTTATGACCAATGTGGAGGTTCAATGGGTCGAGAAGGTCATCTGATGAGTAAAAAGAATTGCTAGTTATGTTGATTAGAGGTTAAGGTTCAATTAGTTTATGCGCAAAGGAGCAGAAGAAGATGAGAGGTGGCAGAGACTGATCGGGGATTCGGAGATACCTAATGCCAAATTGCTTTGAACAGAGACTCGGTGCTATGTACATGGTCCAAATAGGGTATACATTCCGTCAGTTTGATCTATATTAGACTTAGGTTTGAGTAATTCATCTTCTCTCTAACTTTCTTATTCTTCGATTCTAGTGTTACCTGTCGTTTCCTTTACTTCAGTTATCGTACATTTTGTTGTTGCTGTGTAGTACTCTTTTCTTAATTGTTTCTAGCATGAGTTCTACACTTACTATATTTGTTTTACTTTTGACCAAAGGACCTATCGGAAACAACATCTTAACCTCTATAAGGTAGGGGTAATACTGCTTACATACCACCCTCCCCAAACCCCACTCGATATGTTGTTGTTTGGGTTATTCATCTTCTCGATTAATACATTCAAATCGATCAATAGGGAAAAGGTGATGATAACTATGATAATCTAGCAAAGTATAAACTTTCACAATAATACATCTTCTCTCTTGTCTTGTTCTTCGATTTTCCTTTACTTCAGTTATCGTACATTTGTTGTTGCTACGTTTTCTTTTCATAATTGTTTCTAGCATGAGTTCTTCATATTTTTTTTACTTGAGCAAAGGGCCTACCGGAAACAACATCTTAACCTTCCAAAGGTCGGGGTAAGACTGCGTACACACCACGCTCCCCAAACCCCACTCGATATGTTGTTGTTTGGGTTACACATCTTCTCGATTAATATATATTCAAATCAATTCTAGCAAAGTATAAACTTTCACCAAAATACATCATCCATTACCCCATTCTTACCGCAGCTCAAGCTACAAACTACAAAACAAATCGTAACAAGATAAAATACCTCGGATTTATGGAAATATAAAGAGCTAAGATTCGAAATCGAGCTCTCTTATTGAGAATGCCAATCGAAAAAAATTGAAGTACGTAAAATCAAGTTTTTGGCGTAAATCGAGCAACTTACTGAAATTCGGTAATGGAAGAAACACGACCCACGGCGGGGGAAGTAGCGGCAGCAGGGAGGTGATGGTGGCAGTCCGGCGGAGGGCAGCAGGGCAGTGACGGTGGCAGTCCGGCGGAGGTCAGCGGCGGAGGTTTTTGATTATTTTTATTTTTATTTTTATTTTTGTTTGAAGGAAGAGGAATAATAATGGCTAATGCATTGCCCTTAGAAAAATTTGTCTACCAATTTTCTTTAAACATTTTGTTCGGAATAGTTATTACGTATTGTTTCATAATGTATTGTATTATTGTATAGAAACTTTTACATATAACCACTTAAAAGTAATCAATAACTCTCATAGCTATAGTTTGATAATTATAATTTGTAGCTACATGTTATATGGAAAAAAAAGGCGAGCGAGACTGAGAGAGAGGGGGGAAAAGAGTGGGAGAAAGGTGAATTTTATATGTATATTAGTTAGATAATTGTATATTATATATATATATGTGTATTTGTATATATGGCACGAGAGATTGGGAGAGGGAGGAGAGAGGAGAGCGAGATCGAGAGAGGGAGAAGAGAGAGAGCGAGAGAGGGCAGAGAGTGGGAGAGAGGTGAATTGTATATGTATATAATTGTATATTATACATATTCATTTGTATATATGGCAACCGAGAATGGGAGAGGGAGGAGAGAGGCGAGCGAGATTGAGAGGGGGAGGAGAGAGGCGAGCGAGAGAGCAGAGAGTGGGAGAGAGGTGAATTGTTTATGTATATAGGTTAAATAATTGTATATTATACATATGTATTTGTATATCTTGGCAAATTATACATATACAAACGTAACTAATTATACAAACTCGAAGTCAGCCCACGTAATTAATGTATAATATTAGTCGCAAGTGGTAATTACAACAAACTATAGCTATGATGAGTAATTAAATAGTATAAATTTGTTTAACTGTGTAATTTTCCCTTATTGTATTGTGTTGTATTAGAATATTATGTTTTAAAGGATATTGGACCGATTAATGCAACTTTTTACTCAAATTGAACTTAACCTAAACTATTTAGGGAAGATTATATATAATAGCAAATTAATAACCTAAAATAAATGGAGTAGCTAGGATTTGATTTAATTGTGCTCCATAGCAAACGTTGAAAATAATTGTCAGGCGCCTCTCTCCCAAATATCTCGCTCGCCACTCTCCTCCAGTCTCTCGCTCGCTTCCTCACTTTTTATACAAACACAAGTGTATAAAAATTGGTTCTAATTGTATAAAGCAGAGAAAATTGTATAAATCCATATATTTTTGTTCCCCTCTCTCTCCTCTTCCAGATTTCGCTCGCCACTCTCCCAAATCTCGCTTGCCACCCTCGCCTTTCTCACTTATACAAACAGAAGCGAAATGTATAAATTATGTTTCTGTTTGTATAAAGCGTGAGAAAATTGTACATACACATGCAAGTATATATATTTTCGTCCTATACACTTATAATTATACAATAAAAACAATCCCCTGCCCAGTTTCTTTTGCTTTCTCTCTTTCTCGTTTTATACAATTTTCAAATTGTATCTAATTTCTCTATTTCTCGTTTTATACAATTCGATTCAATTGTATATTCCTTGTCAAGTCTCTATTGTCTTTCTCTCTTTCTCATTTTATACAAATTCAAATTGTATATAATCGGTCTATACACTTATAATAATACAATTCGTTTTATACACTTCATTTTTATACAATTCTCTGCCCAAGTGTCTTTCTCTTTCTTGTTTTATACACTTCGTTTTATACAATTTGCTTCTACTGTATATGTATAGCGAATTATACAGTTTCTATGTTTGATATAGAGTGCAATTATGCAAACTTTGCTATAGCATACAAATATGATTTTTTTTATTTGCTATATGTGAAAGTTGCCCAACTATTTATCCTAAATTAATTCGTGACTCAAACTATTTATGTTCATATCCCCTTTGACGAATTAAAACATAATTATCTTTGATATCATCGGAATATATATATATATATACTTTTAATGGTATTAAGGAGTAACTGAGTTATGTTTTCATTGAAACATTGTTTTTTCTTCTTTAATATCATAGTATCAAGCATCAATTTAGCTAGTTTTCATTGAATTACTATCCCTTCCTCCTTGATACCATCAGAACATATAAAATATGATATTATCAAACATTGATCGAGGAGTTTTTTCACTGAAACATTACATGTCCCTTTTTGATACCATCGGAGTATATATACACACCTTAATGGTATCAAAGAGTAATTAAACAATGTTTTTGTTGAAGCATTGTTTTTCGTCTTTGATACCATAAGAGTGAATATATATTGATGGTATTAAGCATCAATTTAGCTAGTTTTCACTTAATCACTATCTATTCCTCCTTGATAACATTAGAGTATATAAAAACTCTATTGGTATTGAACGGTAACAGAAGAGTTTTTTGCTGAAGCATTGCATGTACCTCGTTGATATCACGCTTATGTTATCCATAATTTCCGGTGATGAAAATTCGTGTGAAAGTGTATAATTTATTTCAAAATTACTTATAGCATCATCTTTCTGTAGTGTTAATATTGTTTCGACCAATATGGATAGTTTTGCACTGAATTGTAAAAAAAAAGGTATAAAAGTAATAGGGTATCAACTTGTAAATAGTTTTTTTTTTAGCGGCACAAGTGTTCTTTGTTGATGTTTTAATAATACAATATTTGATTAAATTGTATCATTTTTTGTCGTTATATAATTCCACACATTTATAATTTGATGATAAACCTAAAAAAAATTAGAATATCAGATAGAGCTACTATTAAAAGGTAGGGTAAAGAATAAAATAGAATTTTAAAGGACAACTTTCACATATAACAAATATAAAATTTATATTTGTATGCTATAACAAAGTTTGCATAATTGCGCTCTATAGCAAATGTATATATCTATAATTCGCTATACATATATAATTGAAGTGAATTGTATAAAACGAAGTGTATAAAACAAGAAAGAGAAAAATTATATACAATTTGAATTTGTATAAAACGAGAAAGAGAGAAAGACAAAAGAGATTTTGGCAGGGAAGTACTTTTATTGTGTAATTATAAGTGTATAAGACGGAGATATATGTATTTGCATGTGTATATACAATTTTCTCTCGCTTTAAACAATTAGCAACACAATTTATACAATTCTATTTTATAAAGCGAGAGAGGCGAGCGAAGGAAGTGAGCGAGAGAGGAAGAGTGGCGAGCGAGAATATGAGGGAGAGAAGGACTGACAGACAGTTTGCTATGGAACACAAATAAATCAAACGATAGCTACTATATTTATTTTATGTTATTAGTTTGTCATTCTATACAATTATCCCAATTTTAAATTATAAGTAAAGACAATTATATAAAATCTAGAGAAATTATAATTTGCTCATTTTTCATAGAATTATATAAAATCTAGAGAAATTTTGATAATTTTCGAGATCTTCGCAAAAATAATCACCGAAAACTTCAACTTCAAATCGAACCTAATTTTAAATGGATATAACTTATCTGCACCGAGTGTTTCTACCAAATCAATATACGCAGGTCATATATTTAAATTTATATTTCATTTTACTTCATTAAATCACATAGTAATTGAATTTGCATTGGTTTTGTGTAAACACCCAATGCGATGCGGGTAAGTTTTTTCCGTTTTAAATCACTAATTTTCATGTCCAAACAGGACCTTAAAGTAGTACTATAAATATGAACACTTCCACTGATAAATCTTTCATCCATTGATACATAATATATGAAGCAACAAAAACTCCAAAGAAGAAGAAATTTGAGAGAGAAGTAAAACCCTAGTTTTGCTTTAAATTACAAAGCCTCAAATCACCACCACCGCTGCTCGCCGGCCATTTTTCCGGTCAGGTTCTTCTTTTTTTTTGAATTTTTTATATATAATGTTTTTCAATGCTAGATAGGATTTTCATTTCAGATTGCCATGTGAAGATTTTTTGTATGTGTGTGTGGAATTGATTTTGTATAATAATTTTAATTTCTCTTTTGTGTGTGTATGCCCTTGTTCTGTGTTCTGAGAATTTGTGTTGGAGATATGAAAAAAAAGTTTAAAATTGATAATGATTATGTATGGTTACTATTAGAAATGGAAATTGTGTTTGTGTGCGTCTCTACGAGGTAGGGGTAAGCTCTGTGTACGTGTTGTTGTGATGATTGTGTAGTTATGTTGAGATGATTCACTTGGTTTTAGAAGATCTAAATCGCGGTATTTCTATTCGGAATAGTTAGTTTTGCAACTTTGTTGATGGTGGGAGGTGATATGTATACAGTGGAATTAACCGAGGCGTGCGAAAGCTGGTTTGAAGACCACGATTGTCATAACAAAAATAAAGAATAGTAGCATTCCCCCTTTTGAATTTTGATGACTACTTGAATTTTTATTATTTTTTGTATGCTTTTGTTATGTGTACTGAGAATGAGCTTGAGACATGAAAAATGTTCTAAATTGATAATGATTATGTGTAATTACTATTTGAAACAACCGATCTATCTCTACGAGCTATGAGTAGGGGTAAGGTTTGTATACACTGTTATGTTGTTGTTGTGATGATTATGTGTAACGATGTTGAAGTGATTCACTTGGTTTTAGAAGATCTAAATCTTAGTATTACTATTCAGAATAGTTAGCTCTTCAACTTTGTTGCTAGTGGGAGCCGGGAGGTGACAAGTATCTTGTGGTATTAGTCGAATTGAGTGAAAACATGGCCCCGACACCACGGTCATAAAAACAAAAATAAAGAATAGTAGGCTTCCCCCTTTGAATTTTGATGATTATTTGAATTGTATATGATGATAAGCTTCTTGAATCTACCTTCAATCAGAAGAGCAAGAAGAAGAAGAAGAAAATTGAATCTGATCTTGAATTAAAAAATCTTGTCGTTTGGTATTAGGTGTTGTATCTGCTTCCGCAAATTCTGCGTGTTGTGTTCTGTTGGTTCACGGAATCTCAAAAGATAACAAAGGGAGCGGCAATGTCGTCTTCTGCTGTGTCGGTTCGTGATAACGTGATCAATTTGGAAGGTATTTAATCTCTTGATAAGTATGAATGATGGCGTCATGTTCGTTCAGAATCTTTGTCGTTTACCCCTAAAAGATTTGTTTACTATTATTTCAGTTCGTGAAAGATCAATCCGTTCAGAAGGTGAATCTCTCAATAAGTTGGATGACGATACACTTGTTCAAATTCTTTGTGGTTTACCCCTCAAAGATGCGGCAAGAACGAGTGTCCTTTCACGCAGATGGAGGCACTTATGGCGCCGTTCACTCATGTATCCGTTGAATAATATGTAAATTTCCGTCAAGAACCAAATGCAAGTACTATGACCCGTAATGTGAGTATTCTTGAATAAATTTTCTAGTCCTTTTTTTATCTCAAGCTTATTCCTAGTTCAATGGATAATTAAATTTATATGCAAGTCAAGAGCTTGTTTTACAGCTTCAATTGAGAAACAATTTATTTCGTTGATGAAGTGCTTTTATTTATTTGTCGTTTCATAAATTCTCGTTTACATGTTAACAAGGTAGAAGTTGAAAAACTTTTATATCAAATCTGCATTATATTGAACGTATGTCTCCGAAGAATTGAAAGTAAACGACACATCACTGTCCTTTTGGAGTTCGATGTGTGCTTTTACATTCTCACTAAGTTACTTTGTTGTATTCAATTTATTAGCATTCTATTAAAGGGTAGCCTTTTAACATGTATAGTGATATCAAGGCTCATTCTCAGCTCGTAAATCTTGTCTCGGAGTGATTATACTGGTTCTACTATTTTCAAGTGCTCGAATTTGACACAACAATGTAAACTAAGTACTAAAGACTTTCTTTCACCCTTGGTTTGTGTATTTCCCGTGATATACTTAAAATCGTTGTCAAAAGAAAGAGAATCGTTGTGTATTTAACCTATATATGTCTATTGTCAAGATATACTCCCTGTAAATACGTCTTTAACGGATTCTTTTTTTGCCATCACATTGCAGTGAATCTTGAGATGATGTTTATAAAACAGATGTTGGTGAAGATAATAGAGAAAGCAGAGGAAGATAGTAAAGTTACCTTTAGGTGATTTACATGAAAATGTTCATAGCTAAAATGTTTTAGATACTTTTTGTTGTTCTTAGGTATGCTCCCC
>NC_028637.1:1014512-1025658 GCF_001406875.1 Solanum pennellii | reverse complement strand
CCCCCCAAACCCCAACCCCCCCACCTGAAAACCCCCTTTTTAAGTTAATGTGACATTTGGTTTATGGAATTGTATGAAAAATAATCAGAAGTGTTCATCCAACTTCTGAATTTTTCTTTGCAAAACATAGAAGGAAATGCATATTTGTCTTCCTACAAATAGAGCCTCTTTGTTGTCTTTTCCCTTTCTTGAAGTAGACGTTAACGTCGTGTGATTTACAAGAATGACCTTGGAGGAGGTTGGTGTTTGAACTTTTGACCTCGCGTGATTTACAAGAATGACCTTTGAGGAGGTTGGTGTTTGAACTTTTGACCTCGCGTGATTTACAAGAATGACCTTGGAGGAGGTTGGTGTTTGAACTTTTGACCTCGCGGACAAAACTTCTAATCTTGAAGCTTTGCCCGTGCCAAGGTCATTGAGACGTAATTTATTGGTGAACGACTCATAAAAGAATACTTGAGCCTAGAGTCTATCGGAAACAACTACTTTATAGGTCTGCATATGTTCAAACCCTCTCGAGATCTCACTTGTGGAATAATACAAAAGACATGTTTCTTCAATAAACAACATTTCTTTATAAAAAGGAAAAGAACCTAGTCTATCAATTGAAGTAAAATTCCAAATCTCAAATTCATTTTCAAGAAAGGCATAAAAGATTGCAACATAAAGTAGTATATATAATAAGGTCCTTATGGACCTAAAGACTCACAACTTAATTGTATTTCTTTGTTTTATTTTCTTTCAATTTATTTATTTTCCAATCTTGATTAAATTAATCTTTGTTAAATGGAAAATATGAGTTTCAAAGTTGAAACTGTGACAAGTAGTAAATTGAAAGGAACAACATGGGAAGATGTTGATATTGGTGATATTGCAATGATTTTTATTTCTTATGGAAGAGTAGTTAGCCATCTCCAATTTTTATATGTCAAGGATGGAAAATTTACTCTATCAAAGAGACATGGTGATACTATAGAAAATCTTGAAATTGTAAGTTTCACTTTTGTACGTTTTGTGTCGTGTCTTCTTTACTGCCGTATTTTCTTTTCCAGTAATGAGTCAATGGTCTGTCGGAAACAGTTTTTCTACCTTCATGAGGTAGAGATAAAGCCTGCATACCCCATGGCACATATCATGGGATTTACTTAACATGTTTTTATTGTTGTTGTACGTGTCAATGGTCTATCTGCTCCACGAGTTTAAGGGTAAAACATGAGCACATTCTATTACCCTCCTCAGATTCCACGTTGTAGGATTCACTTGGTATGTTATTGTATAACTATTTTGTATAAAAATGACTTGACTTAATTGCTTTTTGTACCAATGAATCTTACATAAACTAAGGTATATATGAAATTGTCAATTGAAAAATCACTAATTTGTTTACTCCAATGGAAATTTTGTTCTTCATTGAACATGTTTTGCCTTAGATTTAAATCGACTCTAAAAAAAAGTTTGTTATTACATGATTTCATTATCTATGATTGAGTCGTAAATTTTTTTGAATAGGACATACGCCACGTCTCAATCAAGTTTGTTTTGGTATTTTTTTTAGTTGCTTTAGAAAAATTAGGAAATTATCTATCTTGATTCATTCTACTTCTGATTAGCAATGTATCAACGATGATCATCAAGGATTCATACAGTCGATAACAAATACTTGTTGTTAATACATGACTTTAATCTTGACACAATAACATGTTTTACCCGTTACAAAACTATTTTTGTATCATTAAAATCACTGTATGCAAAACTAAACCCCCAAACATTTAATTTTATCTAACAATTTTTTTTAATAATTTTCAGATCAAGCTGGATTATCCATCAGAATATTTGATTGGAATAAATGGTAGACATGGAGTACTTCAGGGAATACTTGGACTAGATAGAATTTTGAAATCAATTACATTTGTGACAAATAAAAATTCATATGGACCATTTCCAAAAAATAAACCAACTTATATGGCAAATGAAGATACAGAATTTAATATAAATGCATTGGATCATGGTTGGCTCAATGGATTTCATGGCACAATTGGTATTAATCAACTTGAAAGTTTTGGAGTTTACATTAAACCAATGCCAATTATTACAATTCCAAAAAAAGATATTGATTATGACAAAATTGATGTGACTGAGGGTTGAATGTGTAAATTGTAAAAATTCATGTATGTACTTGTTATATAAATAAAATAAAGATCTGTCAAAGTTATATTCACTTTTCATGTCGAGTCAAGATCTTAAGTGATTTTTTAAACTTATTTTTGCGTTCGATAGATAAGCAAAATACATTATCCTAGAAACGTTCGCATGTTCCAGACAAATACTATAAAAGGTGGGAGTGAAGGTAGAGAGTGTAGGGCGGCGAGGATGTACCATGTAGGGTTAACGAGGGTGGGGGTGGGGTGGGGGTGAAAATAAGGTATTAAAGGGCGGAGAGGGCACAATCAATATGAAACTTGTTTTCCATATTTTCACTAAAGAAGTTTTTTCCT
Source organism: Solanum pennellii (assembly GCF_001406875.1). Taxonomy (NCBI): domain Eukaryota; kingdom Viridiplantae; phylum Streptophyta; class Magnoliopsida; order Solanales; family Solanaceae; genus Solanum; species Solanum pennellii. The sequence continues at coordinate 1,023,163 of NC_028637.1, read as the reverse complement.
CATTCTTAGAGGATTTTGCTTTCGTACCGAAAATGTTTTTCACCAACCAACATGAAAATATTTTCCTCCGTATCGAACAACGGGGTTCATCCGAACTACCTCGGCGAAAAATATTACTCCTTCCATTTCATAAAAAATGACCTGATTTGACTTGACACGAAGATTAAGAATATAAAAAAGACTTTTGAATCTTATCATCCTAAATTAAAGTTATGTAAAATGTACAAAATTGTCATTTAATCTTGTGGCCTTAAACATGCCACGTGAAAAGCTGAAATCAAAATGTTACCAAAAAAAAAAGTCATTCTTTTTTTAATAGACTAAAAAGGAAAGGAGGTCATTCTTTTTTAAACGGAGGAAGTACTATTTATACATGGTCAAAATTATTTTTTATGTACGTATAATAGATGTCGAACTCCCTTTCACTAATTCGTGTGTTTACTTCTCAAACTTTTAACCCACTATTAAAAATCTTGGCTCTGCCTCGTATCGAACACACCATAAATCAATTGAAGCAACCCTAACTAAGCAAAGCCCCTCCTTATTCAAGACAAGAAGTAAGAATAACACCTTAAAAGACCAGGAAAAAAAGGAGCAGCAACACACAAATTGGAAAAATAAGTCCATCTAGAAAACAAATTTCAAATATTTGAACCAACCGAACATGAAAAAATTAAAAACAGAAAATGTTTTCCTCCGTACCGAACACACCGAAAGTGGAAGATTAGGGGAACGACTATTCAATCTTCTGCATTTGAATACTAAGAAAGAAAGAAAGAATCAATTGGATAATCTATAGACAACATCAGAGTGTAGAGAAAAAAAGATGAATCCTACACAAGTATGTCTATCTTACAGCAGTAGTTTTACCCGAAATCGTCTGCACCAAACAAGTCAGCGACACATTAAGGCCACGGACGCAATCAAGTAGACCACCTACGTAGTTATTTACACAACTTTTGAGCCTGAATTGTGTCGTCAGATCAAAGGAGTTGCCACTCATCTTCAGGTCTACTACTACCATCTGATTCACCAGGGGCTACAGCATCGAAGGAGTCCAGTTCCGGGACTCCAGTATCACTAGTCAACCTGTCATTGTACTCGACTGATGTGGCAGAGCTACGAGTCTCAGTTATGGTAAACAATGGAGCACCGTTTGATTGATCTACTAGCTCAGATGCTCGTATACAGAAATCATCAAAATCACCTACAGAGAGTATACAGAAGTTAGTGGTTAAGAATCGACTCGTATTAGCCATGGTAAGACAAGCGCAGCAGTTTCTGGAAACATACTTTTATCTCTACAGTAAAATCCGATAGCCAAGGAGGGATCAATTGAATCCAGTGGAAAATGCCTTACAGTACTGCAATCAAAATCAAAAGGCCATGATGTGATAAAAACAAAAAAAAATTGGAAAAATCAGATGAGAAACTAGAACGAGAATTCGCTTACTTGCAGTGATAAGATGAAGTATCAACATCTAGCTTATCCATTTTAATATCAACAACCTGCACACCAGACAGATAATGAGGAACAATACACCCTACAATCCATGAAAGCAGATGACACAAATATTATGGTGGCGTTTGTCCATGAAAATTGCGCGTATTTGAAAAAGTAGCTTTTGTATTTGAAAATTGAAAACCTCAAACTTTGGAACTTCATTGATAAGCAGTATATAAGAACAGATATCAGTTATAATATCAAGAACTGGCTCATCAGACAGATAATGAAAGCAGTAGATTATCCATTCCAATAGATAAGCCTGTAACACTTCACATGTTAAAATCACAACAAATGAGATCACAAGCACCATAAAGAAAGTTAACAAGACGAAATAGTAAGAAAGCTGAACAACCAATTAAAAAAATACTCATTTGTTAGAGAGTGATTCCCTACATGTCCACTCGACTCAAAGGAAAAGTTATGGGGAAAGATCATAAAGGGAGCAATATATCTTTATTTTTATTTTTATTTTCCTTTTTGGTAGTATCAGGAAACTACAGGAAGAAACTGATGGATCAAGATCCTGAAAGGAATACGTAGGAAGATTAGAAATTCACTGAACAATATTGAATTTTCGCAACTGAAAATTGTGAAGTTACATAGAAGGATTTCCAGGAGGAGGGACTAGCAAAGCTGTGTCACTGACTAAACAGGACACATAGCACAAGACCGCTGAACTAGACTTGTCAGATGATACTAATTAAATGTCGATTGTGGTTACCGTAGAGATGTAGGCTGGAGAAAACGGAACACTGGAGAAACCCACAATTTTAAGGCACTGGGAAGAGGAGAACCGAAAAAGTAGTTTGGTGATTGTTTTTTATATAGCTCCCCTCCTGCTACAGCAATATGGCAAGTATTTTAGCTGGGTAGCCTTGCTAGATTCTATGAAGGTCCTCTAAAGCAGTGAAGATCTGTCAGAATATATTCTACTTAGAGATTCTCATATAAGCTTATTTTCTAAGAGGGAATCGAGAAAATGCTTTAAGAGAAGGATATTATTTCAGCAAACAGTAAGAGATCTAAAAATAAAATTTAAAAAGTTTCCTTTGTCAGTAGTTCTTGGTGAAGTCCTTAACGCTGTTCTCAAATATACAGAATCCAGTCAGTTTCCATTTCCAAGTCTTTTCTTGATTAGGTAACGCCTACTCCAAATCCTTTAACAAGGGGCCAATAATTATGGTTTTTCACTTCCCCACTTGGTGACTCGAACGCCCAACCCACTTGTTTGGAACTGGAGTGCTCTTACCACTACCGTAATTTCTCGTCCCCACTTCACGGTCATTTCAGGCTTCAGGTTTTGTTACTCTGTATATACACATTTCATTCAATCAAAATTAAAGATCAGCTTTATCAGATCAAAGTGTTACCTAGGAGCCCATATCACCCCACCTCTCCTTTATAAGCAAGCAAAGTATGCACAGAAAGCAAGACAGAGACCACAAAATAGTTGACTTCTTGATGATTGTAATGAATAGGCTGCTGAACTCAGACAGCATTGAAAAAAGCTGAACTCCATATATAGCACCCAAACATAAAAACTTTTGATTCTAAGGCTTGCCGATTTATCCTAGATTTATGCAATGAGAAAATAACTGAACGTGTGAAATAACTCAGATATGCAACCAAAAAGAAAGATAATTACTGGCTGAACTTCATGTGGATCAAGATAAACGGCTTTATCATCTTGCACGCCAACAATATAGGTTGATGCTCCAGGTCTGCCACCTAGGATCCCAAGGCTTTGAGGAAAACTAAATGTAGCTGCCAGTAAAGGAAGATACCTGACATAGAAGAAGTTAAAGAAAGTTAAGTAAACGGAAGTCTTCAATCATTTCTTTTGATAACCAACAACAATGTAATTATCAAGTAAAGGCTCTGGCTTTTTCAGTAGGAATATGAAATCATCCATCAAACATCAACTCAATCCACAAGTTTAATCTTAATCAGATACGGTCTTCTAGCAATGGTGAAATGTGTCTTAACACAACATGAAGATAAACGGAACACCAATCAAACTAGTTGGAGTCAACTATATGAATCATCTAAGCTTGAATCTCAAATTAGTCGGAGTCGACCATATGAATCACCCGTATCCATTCTGCTCTAAACAGTGAAGAACATCACAGTGAGATCATTATCATGCTGGTGATCAACCTATAGCAGTGCTTTTTGTTTTTTCAAACTTTGGAAAGGTATAATTATAATAACCATGATTTGCAGTATCTTTTGAATATACAATTTATTATGCGGTCATTAAACTTTTAGATGCGAGCAACTTTCAGCTAGATTATAGTGCCAGAGTTTCTGGTGGTGCCATTCTTCTTTCATATTCCCACGAGAAATAGAACAATGGTAGAATTTGCATTGTAGGAACTAGGAAATATTAGTTTGTGACCTTGAATCACACGCAATAGTGTCGGTCTTCTATCTACTCTTGTTTCAATAAAGTAATGGTTAGATCAAGTAATTTGACTAGATAGTCTTCAAATGAGTCTGATACATTTAATTAGTCTTGTTTCTGAGAAACCAAAGCATGATCCCCATTAAATTGTTTTCATTTGTTCATTATGTTGGTGCTTACTGTTCTTCATGGTATTACTCAATGTAACCTACCACGGATCCTCTTAAAGAAGATGCATGGTTCCCCCAAGAAAATCTTGTGCCCGAGAAAAGAAGATACCGGATTCCCCCAAGAGAAGTATGTGCAAGAAGTGCTAAAAAATCGTCCAAGCCTCCAAGGTTAAGGAGTAGTTTTTCAATTGCCAAGACATCTAAATCCTAAACGGTAAGGGAGACTCTTTATTTGGTAAAATAGTGAAATACATTCTATACTAAGTTCTATGAAAGATTCTTTAAAGATCATTACTAGCACTACAGTGTACAAAATCTAATTTTCCATTCTACGAGTAGAGAGAAAAAACTAAACTGTGGAAACTTAACCGAGTTCTACACTGTATAAAGAACAGAATTGCCAAGTCCAACTTTTGGCATCAGAATGTCCCATGACCATAACCAAGTCTGTGTATCATAGTTAAATCATCTCCATAAGTCCATGTGGCATTGGTTAAATTACTAAATCACAATACAAGATACTTAACAGGATGTTATTGAGATTAATTGAAAGAATATCATTTTTTCCCTTATAAGGCCTGGAAATAGTTGACACAGCCACAAGGTATCAGTTAACTCCACGAAACAGTCGGTAGCAATTCTAATTTCTCTACATACAAGTTCATTATAATAGAGCAAAACAGGCAATGAAAAAGTAGTTATATCGTTAAAGTTGCAATAGATCCCCAAGTAATCACCTCGTGTTTTACACCACGGACAAGGAAATTCAATCACAGTTTTGTTTAATTTATTTATAACCGTAATTCAGAAAGACATAATATAACAAGAACAGGCAAGAGCTTTGCATCATAATAACATCCAACGTAGATCAACAAAATAAGATAAATGGAAGTAAACCTCGAATTGATTTTGTCAAGTCCAAGAACCAACGGAACTAAGAAAAGAACAGGTGTCCAGTCAACTTCGCCTTTTGACAAGCCGGAACAATGCTTGACAATGTCCTCAACGCAGAGCACTGGCGCTCCACCTCTTTCTCCATCTTCATCCCCAGATACAACATAGATAGCCATAGCTGGAGACATGACTGCATTTCCTGTTTCTTCTCTTTTGCAGCGTGCTAATGTTTCCCAGGTGCGACACATTGCATACGGACCCACCCAAGAACCAGGAGAAAGACCATAAGTCTTGCCGGCTTGCAGGAGGTTATGGATAGAGTAAGCTGACTCCACAGAATCACCAAAGAGGTGCAAAATCTCCACATACTTTTGTTCAAGCGGCTGCCAATAAGATAACATGCTAAATTTTCATGCTAAAACACTACATATATAAGATGAGAACCTGATCTTTTTTCATTTTTTGGATAAGAGATATGAGATGAGAACCTGATTGTGCATTATCGTGGTTCTAAATTGGAAATTGAGCATTTTAACAACTGAAAGTACTGCAGTGTTTTGACTTTCAAGTACCTTGTCCATAGATTTTCTCCACGATCTTCCTAATCGATGAAGAAGTAGAGCCTATATACATGCAGGAATCATCAATATCACTATACCAGACACAGCAAGCATTGAAAATTCACAAAATGGCAAATAAGCAAGAATTTACGGATTTTAGCTAACATGTACTTGTACTCGCTCTAACCCAATTTATGTGGCACACTCCCTTTTAAGTTTATCCCAAAAAGAATGTCACCTGTCTTTTCTTTTTAAAAACTCCGTGCTTAGTCAAATGGTGCCACGTAAATTGGGATGGAGGGAGCAACAAGAAAGAAAAGGATTTGTGCTACAGTGGAAAAACCTGAGCAACAAGCATCTGACTACTCCTAAGCATGCAACCCCAATTAACATCACTGGTATACTTAGTATCTTCAATAGGAGCAAAACCTGTAATTACATTCAATCAAATAAAACCAAATTCACATCTTCCACACACCAAATCAAACTATAATCACATCAAACTATCAGAGCAAAAAAAAGACTATAACATTAAGCACCTTTACGATATGTAACAAGAATTCTAGATGAGAAATCATCAACAAAAGCAGCAAAACCTTCACTTTGAGTTGGTTCTATGGATGAATCATCATCTTGAACAACTTTATAGCAAACACCCAAAAGCCAAATGTCACTCTTTGACCCATTAGGCATCCCAGTTTTGTCCATCCCAAAAATCCTCCTCATTGAGCCACTGTTTATCATTCTTTTCACAGCACTAGTCCAACCAATACCATTATACTTCTTTGAACAACAAAATTCCCTTTTCTTCAAACACCCTTTTGGCTCACTATCAAATATTGAAAAAGGAGAAACCAATAAACCAGACCAAACAGATGATTTATTATTAACCTTACAGCTACTACTACTACTGCTTGGTCCTGGTCCTGGCTCTGTAGAAACAGAAGAACCAAGATTTTTTCTTGGGGAATCTGAATCAGATGAGCTTATACTAAACTGGGTTTTTTTAGGCATCAAAGATTATAGTTCAAATCAGGACACATGGTACACAGAGAGCTCTAAAACAGGCAACTTTCTAAAACTGGCAACTTTCTGTCAAAATACTATCTGGGGTTGTGAGATTTGGAGAAAAGATTGGGATTTGTGGATTTTTACATCAGACAACTATATAGAACTGGCTAATTTTATCAAGATTTTGATCTGGGGTTATGAAAATGGCAGTAAAGATTGTGAATTTGTGGAGTTTTGGGATTTTTTACATGGTAGAACAACATAGAACTAGCAAATTTTTGCTAATTTTGTCAAGATTTTGATCTGGGGTTGTGATAATTGAAGCAAAGATTGAGAATTGATGGGATTTTGGGTACTAATGATTGGAAAATTGAAGGGAATTTTGGCGTGTATTGAGGTCAAAACATTGGAGAAAGTGGCGTTTACGAAATTGCCTTGGATGAGGAAAGAAGACAATTGAGGAAAAGATGAGAGATTTATAATGATAATCTTTGAGAAAAATCAACAAAAATTATATACCCTAAAGTTTGGGTAGGTTTAATCTAGTTATTATTTAAATAAACCGAAAACGTTTAAAAATGACTATAGTTAAAAATTAATCGTGATTCGTAGATACACGTTAAAAGGGAAGAGTCGAGTGAGATTAAGAGAGAGATCTGAGATCGAAAGGAGAATATCGATAATTGTATGATGAATGCAATTTGTTTTGTATCAAAACTAGCTACTATAGGAAGCAGAGAGGCTAGCGAGATTGAAAGATGGAGGAGAAAGAAGAGAGATGAGGGAGATATACAATTGATTTGTATATCTAATTGATAATCGTATCGCAGATACCCTGAATTTGGTTGGTTCAAACTAGTCATTTAAATAAGTGAAGACTTTAAAAAATGACTATAGTTTAGAATTAATTGTGATTCTTAGATACATGCAAAAGGCGGAGAGAGGCGTGTGAGATTGAGAGATAGAGGAAAGAGGAGGGTGAGATCTGGGAGCGAAAGAAGAAAAGTGATAGATATATTTGTATATTTGATTGATAATTGTATCATGAATACAATTATTTTGTATCAAAACTAGTTACAATAAGGAGGAGCGAGGCAAGCGAGATTAGAAGATGGATGAGGAAGGCTTTTGTGAGAATGAAGAGAGAGGCGTGACATATACAATTTATTTGTATATCTGGTCAATAATTGTATCACAAATACAATAGATTTGTATCTAATAGCATTGCATTCGATTTGTTCATACAAGTCAATTGTATTGAGTATATTAACAAATATCATTCGTATCCAAAAATATAATTGTATGAACAAATAAAAAACTGATAAAAGTAATCAAAAATTACTCAACTATGTACATTTTTTTTGACTTTAAGTATATAATTACTTGTATAAATTTTATCTAATATACAAATCAAACCAAAACTTATATATAGTTGATGAAAAAAAGGAAAATTTTCAAAAATCACAATATTTTTAGACAAAGAATCACAACAACTTGTATAAAATCTATTCAATATACAAATCAAACTGTAACATATACAAACTGATACCAGTAATAAAAAATTACTGAATTATATACAATATGATTAGACAAAATCACACATAAACAAACTTGGTCTGATATTCTATACAAATTATGTACATTTTAAAAATATTTTCAAACAAACTAACTACTTAAGATTTTAACTATTCTTACGGATCTTAATACAAATTAAACAAGAATTAATCAAGAAGTATATTAAATACATATACATAGAATAATATACAATTCGTAATTGTTTAAACCACACAAAAAGACTCGTTTATTTCAATTTTAATACTAAATAAGCTTTGATGGAATGAAAACAACAAAATACTTCGTTCGTCATCGAGAATAAGACCTATTTTGGTAACTTATTCTAATTAAAACTAGCGACCTTATTAAAATTTTATGTTCCTTATTATCACATAATCAGTTAGATATAATTAAATAAAATTTTGTATAATTACTTATAAAAAGGATGAATAATACAAATCAGAATCATGATAACTATTTAAACTATAGCTAAGATGCACAAATAGGCAAATTATAGTTAAAGGGGTCTATTAGTGTAGCTATTTTTGAAA
>NC_028637.1:1001731-1014050 GCF_001406875.1 Solanum pennellii | reverse complement strand
CCACCCCTCCCCCCCCCAAAAAAAATAAAAATCGTGTGAATACAAGATTCAAAATTTAATCCGTCCCAGCCCAATTTTTGGAAGGTTGAAAATAATTTTTGAAGAATGAATTTTTAAAATCTAATTAAATTTCTTGGTCAAACATACATTTTAAAAAATAATTTTTAAATCTATAACCAAATACTAACTAAATTTGATAAAATTATATATCTTTTTTTATTTTGTCAAATATTTAGCAAATTATGTATGTTAGATTTGATAAGAATGTTAAAAACAAGATTTTTAGTTGGGAACTCCTATTTAAAGATGCATCTAGCTAGTGAGCAAATATATTTGTTTTCGATTAAAATGTCTTTTTTTAAAGCATGTAAAATTATATGCATTATATAAATAATATATGTATTTCTTAATATTTATTCTTATATATATTTAGTGTTCTTTGTGTTGAATTTATATTTATATTAAAAATAGATTTTAATTTTAAAAAATTTAAGTAATCTATAATAGTAATTATGAATGATATAGTAAAATTATTATTTTATTTATTATTATTTAAGAGATGTGATAAATCAAATAAGAACAAAGTAAATAAAAACAAAAAAGAGCTATTATTATTTTTTTTTATCAATTTCATTAAATCTTAGCGACAAAATTTATAAAATTCTCACATAAAATAATAAATTGACAAAATAAAAAATTATTTTATCAAAAAATTAGATGAATATTATATAATTTTTTCTCTCTATATATATATTCTTTTTTTTCCTATTTATATTTATTAAAATAATTAAAACCATTTTATATATTTTTCTTTTTACCTATTAATATTACCTTTTTTTTGAAGCATTCTCTCCCTCCCTCTCTTCTCTGTTGCTTTTTGCTGCTCGGAGCCTTTTTTTCTCCGGCAATTGCCGGCGACGACGACCATTTCCCGCCGGTAAAGTTTGTTCTTCACTTCTATGCTTTATCTGTTCTGGGTGTTCTCCCTTTTTGCTTCTTTCGATTTCTCCTGTGAGTTGTTCTCTCTTGTAACATTTAGTTTTGTGAGCAAAAACCATTAAGGGTAAAATGTAGGTTTTTTTTTTTCAGTTTTCTGAAGTTGGTTGGGAATTCGCCAAGTTTTGTGGTGTTTTATCGATTTTTCTTAGTGTGGGAAGCTAATTTTGTTGAGTGATCTGAGTTTGTTGTTTAGGATTTTTGTGTTTTGCTTTGTTTAATTGGATTTAGAATTGGGAATGTGTTTCATTTGCAGTGCTTTGAGATGGATTTTTAGTTGTTTCTGTGAATTTTGATTATTTTGTCTTGTTTACATTTAATTCTGGTGTGTTGAACTCACATTTACTAGATTTGGTTTGAATTGCTACTCTTATCAGTTACAATCTAATCGTCAGTTCCTGAGAGTCCAAAAAGCATTGGGGAGGTACTGGTAAGGTGTGCTTACACTCTGCCGTCCTCACAGCCCACTTTTGTGATTTCACGGTGTATGTTGTTGTTGTTGAGAGTCTGAAAAGTGTTTTTGGATAAATTTTCCAGCAAAAGCAACTGATTTTAGTTTATGTATCTAATTGAGTTAAAATGTGGTATTTTTTTTTCAGTTTTCGTAAGTGGATTTGGAAATTCACCAAGTTTTGTGCTGTTCAATTGATTTTAGGTTTTAGGAATCCTATCCCTAATGATCTAGAAGTGAAACAAGTGTTCTTGGCTTTTTGCTTGAGAGTAGGACTTGCGTGTGGAAAGCTAATTTATTGAGTTGTACTAATATTGTTGAGTGATCTGAGTCCGTTGTTAAGATTTTGAAAATTTTGTGTTCTGCTTTGTTTAATTGGATTTAGAATTGGGAATGTGTTTCATTTGCAGTTCTTTAAGATGGGTTTTAGTTTGTTTCTTTGAATATTTTCCTCTTCCCCATTTTTTTCCTTCTAAAGTTTGATGCTTTTATCTTGTTTCCATTTTGTTCTGATGTGTTGAACTCACATTTCTTATATTTGGTACAAATTACAACCCCTTATGTGTTGAAGTTACTATTTGGAGAGTCGAAAAGATTTTTTTTTAGTGTGTTTCTTTTCAAGTACTTCCTAAATATTTTGAATAGATTACTATTGTGACTTATGTTACTTTTTATGTAGTTTCAAATTCATTTTAATTTTTTTTGAAGATTCTATGTCCATATTCGGGACGAACATTAGATAGATTCACCCTTGCACTTTGAATCAAGTCCATAAATTGAAACAAGTTTGTCAAGGAGCATGCTTAACACCAATCTCTAATACTATATGCTCTGGTTTGTAAGCTTGGATCTTAGTCTTATTTTCTATAGGAGATTTGTTATGTTCGTTCTACATTTTGTATTGGCTTCTTTGCTTCCTAACTGATTCATTTATTTTTTCCCTTGTAGGCTACAGTAAATGAGTGTTGCTACTTGATTGAGCCCATGCCTGCTACACCTATGAAGAAGGTTTAGAATCAATTTTCTTCCATGTTATATTCTTTATTCAGCATAATATTCATGTCCAGTTTATTGCAAAGGATGTTATATTGTTTGGTGTACCATAGTCGATTATGGTGCCACATATTTGAATCTAGACAATATTTTGCTTTCTCGTGATAAAGGCCTGTGCTCCTTTTCAGTTCTATTAGTAAGTTTGTGGTTTTGGCATTTCTTTGCTTCCATCTCTCTTTTCTTTGTTATTATTTCTTGTTAGAGATATCTCACTCATGTAGTGAATCTTATTTTAATTTGAAAAATATGCAGCAGTTGATAACAGTGTGCTTTTTCTTATTGATGCCCTGCTAGCTAAAGTAGTGGATTCTTTCGGTCCTTGTATTTCACACATATTCATTGCACATATCTTTGTTTAGTCTGAAAAATGATAAATTAGTGAAGGAAGGTACAAAAACATGAAGTGATTGGTAAAAGGGGTAAAATGTCACTTTAAATGTGTCGGTAGGTTGTTATGACCTTGAATATTTCACATATTTATTCATGGCCTTCTATTTCCATCCTATTTATTCGAAAGATGTCAAAATTTTAAATAAGGCACTAATAGCTTCATTAATTAATTAAAGGGGGGGGGGGGATTATCACCTAAGGGTAAAGAAAACGCTCCTCTAAGAAATCTAAAGCAAAGAAAATAGGATATCCCAGTAATATTTTACTACATTAAAAACAGTACTGCTCTAGTTTTAAATGATATATCAATGGAGGCAAAAACACTAGGTAATCTCTTCCCATATGTCCAAGCCTTGGTGGTAGTTACCTGTACTGGTGGGAATTAGCATGTACCCAATGGAATTTGTTGAGGTGCACTCGAGATGGCCTGCAACACAGTATATAAAAAAAAAATTTGCCACTGACCAAACACAGACTCTTTCTTGTTGCTATCTATTATATGCGGCTGCACACCTCATTTGCTGTTGTAGACAAATTGTCCTAATCTGCTTTTCTGATTTTTCTGGCTTAGCTATTCTTTTATTGGTATATGCTGATTAGAAGGATCCATTATATATTTGCTGTTTTCTTTTTTTTTTTTTTGCTGGGCTATTCCTTTATTTGAAAATTTGGTATTTTATAGTTTTAGCAAGGGTAAAGCCTGAGTAATGTAATGGTGGAAACATGTCAGCTAAAAATCCTATGAGAATGCTGATATCTTGTTCTTATATGATTGTTAATGAGCTTCTTCTTATGGAGTCTGGTGCGTGCATGTGTTTATGTTTGTGATCTCAACATCCTCTTAATATGCATTCTGTTTTCTTTTCCTGTACAGAGTGCTACCCGTGGTGGGATTGGGAATGTATTCAACAAATTAACAAGCAAAATTGGAGATCCCGTTGACTTTGAACTTCCAGATTGGTTGAGTAAATGGCAACCCACTCCCTATCCCTATACCTCTATAAGACGAAGTATCCTTCAATGGAAATAGTTATCATGGAATTGTAGATGCGTGATAAAAGTTTGGTAGTTTGTTTCCTTATTAAATATCTCTTAGTCCTATAGATTGTTTGATAAATAATTGATTATGGTGTTCTGTTTGATATGCACCTATTTCTTATCTTTTTGTAGCTTCTTTTGGCCTTTCTCTTTTTCTATTTGTGTTGATATTAACTACTTGAAGATATATACCTCACCAATAAGGGTAAGCGGCGGCTAGAAGATGATGGCATATCTTGTACCTGCAGTTCAACAGCAGAATCTTCGGACGTGTGTGGCATGGATTGCCTTTGTAGGTAAGGAGGACTTAGATTAAAATTCATTACAGTCAGAACTTTGATAGAAACTTATAATATATTTTTTAGAAATTATATCTGTATGACCTGCTGCATAAATTTGTTGATTGGGAGTTCCATGGAGAAGAAAAAACGACAACCATAGCACCTCCATCTCCAACGGAGAAGAAATCTTCATATTTGTGGAGGAACTCACCAACTGTGACGGCGACGACGAGAAAGTAATTGACGGAGAAGAAGAAGACAAAGAAGATGAATTCACCATTAACATTTCCCTGCAACTTTTTCCTTTTCTTCTTAGTTTACTTAACTTTTTTTTTCATACATACAAATCACTCTTTAAAGTTGCCCAAAAATAAATAGGAGATCTGTAACTGTAAAAAAGTATATCAGAATGCAACAGGTAGGAGTTCGTAAGTACTCCATCTGGTTTATGTCGAGAACCAAGAGCGTAGGTAATGTGCCGAAAAATGATATACAAACCTTAATCCGACAAAGTAGCACCTACGGCGCAAAAGATTACTTCTTTCAGCATCTTTTCTGATATTTAAACCATCTTTAAAGTCACGGGTTGTTAGTTATTTCACTTTGCTCTTTCGTGCAGCATGCTATGGTCTAGCTGCACCTCGGGATGTAAATGTGGGAGTTCTTGTCTGAATAAGCCATTCCATCAACGTCCTGTGAAGAAGATGAAAATAGTGAAGGTATGAACATAAACTTTTAACATAGATATTTGGACTGATGTTAGTTATTGCAGTATTTTGACAGCTTGTAGTCATCATTTATGACCTTGTCATTATCAGTCATTTCTTTGTCTTTTCCAAGAGTTTGTAAACAATTCTTCTCTCATGTAAATTTTCATTTTTCTGACAACTGATGCCAAGGAACTTTGCTTAGAACCTGATGTTTCTTATTTCCACTTTTAAGCGGTACACTCTCCAACAAGTAAACTATATGTCAAGTTGGTTTGATCATAAGAAAATTTAATTAAATAATTACAGGTTTCTGCTTGAAACATTATGTGTGAGTGAGTCTTCAAGTGTTGATTACTTCAAGGGTTGGCACATTTTTGGCCAGCGAAAACAAAAATTTATAACACATAATGTGCAATTTAAAATAAATTCGCAATTTAAAATATAGACCATTGTCATTTTTGTAGGGTCAAATTGGCTGATTGAGTGATTTTAGTTTTAAATCAGACATAAATTAGTTGCCTGTTGAAATGAAATTTAGATACTTAAAAACTGCACAGAAGCACTTACATTTGCAATTTCTCCCATATAAACTGTGGCGGCAAAATACATTTCAAAACTTTAAGTCGAAGTACTATTTTCTTTTGACTCTTGGGAAGTGAAATTAGACAAAACTTTTGGCACAGCGGTGGTATATATCGTAAAGGATGCACCTCACTGTAAGATAGTTTGCAAGAAAGAAAGTTAATATTATGTACGTAGATATTTTTGTCTACTGAAAGTTAATATTATGTACGTAGATATTTTTGTCTTCCTGAGGGCAGGGAAAACTTGGGCAACTATGTTTGGTCTTGTTCATAACAGGTCTGGTCTAGTAAGTTTAAAAAACCTTCAAGGCTGCTTAATTTTTTTCATAACAAGTCTGGTCTAGTAAGTTTAAAAAACCTTCAAGGATGCCTTTTTATAACCTTTCTCTGTAGTGGGGTTTCGTATCTAGCATAGAAGTTACCTACCTTTACGTGTTCTAAATCATCTAGTGTGAAGAAACTCTACTGATCCAATATAGGATCTATTGAAAGCAGTTCTAGGTTTTCATGTCATGTCTTGTCATATGAGGTGTACTAACCATTGTGGAGCACTGAAGGTAGGATGAGTATAAGTTTCAATAATGTTCTTCACTTCTTTGTGGTCTTTATTTCTTCATGGAGTTTGAAAGTTCCCCTTTTGATGGTTGCTATTTTTCTACTCTTTACCTTCCCATCTGCTTACGTTTATCTGCTTGCAGTTTGAAATAAAAGTCATTAACACAACCTATAGTTAGTTGCTTATAGATCTAGAGATCTGCAGTATTCTGAATCTGGAAAATTGTTCTGCCAATTTCTTTGACCAACCAGACAATACCCTTTTAATCTAAGACCCTAATTACAAGGTTACTGACAATCACTTTTGACACCAGTGTCTTTGATAAAGCACTGTTAAAATTTTCAGATGTGCTTTAATACTCTGCATCCTTTTTAGGAACTCTTTTGTCTACTTTCACTTTTTAAAAGAAAGAACTTAAGGAGAGGGCATACTTATTATTTTTGCATCTTCTATATCAAGTAAAGTGAGAAGACTTTCATTAATTTGCATCCAGCGGATGCTAATGGCTATAACATAGTTACTTTAAGCAAATCGGTGATTTGATCAAGATTCTTTACGTTTTCAAGATCACACCAACAAAAAAGGTTCCTTAAAAACCTAGCGTTTACCAACGTATATAAGAGGGATAATTAAGCAAAGACCGCCATAAATCCTTTCTCAAAATACCACATTCATCAGTTTTTACCAAAAATGACCATTCGACACTTTTCAATTGCAAGCAAGTACAATCCGCATCAAAAGTGCAGGCTGGTAACATTTTTCATATCTATTTTTGCATTTAATTCAGTCACGTATCTGGTGAAGAAGTAAAGAAATGTTGGTTATTTTGTATTCTTCTTATTTTTCGTTTCTTTTGAATACCAAGCAATAATCATCTAAAAAAATCAAGTTTTGTTGACACATAACATGCAGACTGAGAAATGTGGCACTGGGATTGTGGCAGATGAAGATATCAAGACAAAAGAGTTTGTTGTAGAGTATGTTGGAGAAGGTGAAGTTTTTTAAGTTTCTTGCTTAATATGAATTAATAATTCGTGTTCTGTTCATCCTGAGCTCTTAATTTAGTAAGTTACAACTGCAGTTATTGATGACAAGACATGTGAAGAGCGACTTTGGAAATTGAAGCACAGTGGGGAAACAAATTTTTACTTGTGTGAGATCAATAGGGATATGGTGATTGATGCCACTTATAAGGGAAACAAATCCAGATACATTAATCATAGCTGTTGTCCAAATACTGAGATGCAGAGATGGTATATAATTGTCATTAATATGTACTAATTATTTTTAGTTCTCTCAAATTCAAACCCTATGTCAAGTGTCAAGGGATATCAACCTATTGTGTGATTTATTTGTTTTCACGCTCAATCATATTTTCAGGATGATTGATGGTGAGAATAGAATTGGCATATTTGCGACGCGTGACATTAAAAGGGGCGAGCATCTGACCTACGATTATCAGTATGGACATTGAATGATTTTTTGTTTTGTTTGTTTTGTGTCATCCTAGCATCTTCAGTCAGCAGCCTGTTATCTAAGAGTGTGCATTCGCCCTTCATCTAACAAGTTTAGCAGGTTTGTTCAATTTGGTGCAGATCAAGATTGTCACTGTGGTGCTATAAATTGCAAGCGAAAGCTGGGAATCAGACCTAACAAACTAAAACTTCCTTCTTCAGATGCTGCTGCACTAAAGCTAGTGGCATGCCAGGTAGCTGCGCCCTTTCCCAAAGAGAAAGTACTGCTATCTGCAAAACATGTATGTACCTCTATTCTGTCTGTTAACATCTAAGATACAAGAGCAGTGTGTGTCATCTGGAATCATTCTTTTGCTTGGACGTTTACCGTCTAGTTTTATGACTCAGTTTGTTAGTACTTGTCCACAATTTTGTTGTGGTGATTTGCGAAGATGAAACTGATTGCAGATTAGACTTCAGTTTTATTGAGCCAACATCTTTCTGTTCCTTTCTGAATTTTGTCAGAGGAAGACATAAAGAGGACAGGTACTTGGAATTACTGTCTAAAAGTAGTGTGTCCATTCCTTTTTCCGATTGGGCCGGGGCCAACCTGTTGAAGACCTGCTGCTTTTCCCTGGATTGAACTTTGAAGATCACTTTCCTATACCATAATGACAAGATTTGTTTTGACAATGGAACTTCTTGAATTTGTTGGAAAGTAAAGATGGAAAATAAGAGAAATATTATAAGATAGCCCATTTATGAGGTTTTATGTGTTCATTTTTTTACCATGAACTGTATTTATATGTTTGTAGAAAAACACACAACAATTTCAAACTCTATGTGGACTAGAGCTTAATGAAAGGCAACACGAGGATCATGAGTAATATATGTGAAGCTGAAACAGACCTACTTTTTCTGAGGTAAAAGTGAGAAGATTGCACAATGGTAATTGGTACATTAAGTATGTTATAGGTTCATATCCTGTTATGGTTTCTAGTAAGATGAACATAGTTGGAGAATCGTTCATGACTAGTTGGATGACTGACCTCATTGTTTGTGTTGTGTAGGGACCAACCCCATGGTATTCCCAGATCTATGAGCCTGAGTTAAGAGTGTTAGATGCCTGTCTCAATTTCACCAGTCTGGGATGATATAGGGAGATCATTCTCAGGCGGGTTTAAAAATATGTTTTTTCACTAATTAGGACATGGTTTTGGCATTTTGCAATGTTTGAACTCTAATCTAACTAGCCACTAGCCAGCTCTTGCCTGAAATTGATAAGAGTGGTGTCAATAATGTTTGTGGTAATCTGTTTTGGTTCTTGTTTCGTAAATGTATTTACATGTGAATATTTTAAAGGAGTTGCAAAGCACTCTAGATTTGAGTAAGGCTAACTGTTTCTTCTTTTTTTCTGATTTGTTTTCTTGTTATTCTTTCTTTTCTCGGATTTGTTTCCTCCTCTATATCTTCTTTGCAAAATGATGTTATTAAGGAAGAGATGGTTTGAAATTCTTTTTCCTTGTTTAATTCTCATAAGAAGTGAAGACAGAAAACTTTGATATGTGCTAAGAGGAAAATAAGAGAAAAGATGAGGAAATTATTCTCCCTCATGCCCATTTACTTGTTTGATAGGATAACACTGAGAATATTTTCCCCACATAAGTTTATATTTATTAAAACGAACAAGTTCCTCATCTCGTTTGCACTTCCTTCCAAGGCCACGTTATAGATTTGTTTCCTCCTCTGCTTATTTCCTTCATAGTTCTCCCATTTTACTACCTTTGTTTCCATTGATGGATACAGATTAATGAGTTGCATACATTTTGTTTCTCAAAGAGGCCATATCAAAAGCTCTTCTAGTATCCTTCAGATTCCTTTACTAAAATATCTATTTCTCCCGATATTGTACTAATGTAATGCTAACCTTTTCTTCACTTATATTCCAGGATTCTCAAACTGAAGTTCCCCCAAAAGGTAGGTTATGCATTTTATTTGACCTACAAGTATATCTTTGTTAGTGAAGTTACCTTTTCTTTGATCTAACTCGGGCCTCATCCTGTTTAGGAAATTGGAGTATTGACTCTGCTCGGAAAATCCAGCATCCTCGGAATTGCACAGGTCAAATTATAAGAATAATTCGCTCTTTTGACCAGAGGTATGTCGGTCTGTACGGGTGCATATTCTTTTTGTTAATATAGGCACTTCTTGCATTTTCCATTGGCAAGTAATGGAAAATCAGCAAGTTCTTGTTCTATGAAAAATTTGTGATTGAGTTACCAATTATATTTGATATATATGTTATCTTTATTGTTGTTTTCTATTACTACTATCTTATGGTTTTACTTTCAGTAATCTTGGAGTCTTGTTTTAAAAATAAAACAATAATAATAGGATCTTTTAAAAGTTTATAGATTGAGGTTCAAAACTTGTATATTTTGATCCCATGACCGTTTCTGTAGTGTAATTAAGTACACAAATCTTGAACTTGAATAGTGCTATAGATTGAACTTATGTTTTATGTGCAGAACAGATAATGCATTATAGCTAGAGACAGTTATATAAGTTTTGGCCATGTCTGAGTAAAAGATATTTCCTTTTGTCACCTAATGCTGTTCTGTCTATTAGGAAAGGGAGAAAGATTGCAAGCTTCCATACATGCTCCAGTTTTTCTCCATTCTAGTCATAAATCATCTGTTTGCGTACATATGCCTGAGAAAGTGCATTTAGAAAGGAATCAAATCACTTAGACATCTAATATATGTAGCCTAAATTTGAGCTTTGGCGGTTGGAGTATAGTATTTTAGCTTCCACTTTCATAATGTTTAGCTTTTTCTTTTTTAACTTCGAAGTATTTCTTAGTTCTCTAGGAAGTTTATTCAAACCTCAGATTTCAATTTTATATGCTGAGATATATTCACGAAACCTTCTATTTATTTCTATTCATAGAGTAATTAGAAATTTGTTTCACATGTGGTCCCCATGGTTTCTTTTCACATAGCATCTCTTTTTTAAGTTCTCTTTGTAACTTTTTCTTATCTACTCCTCAGGTTCGTACTAAACATTCTTTGCATTAGGAATTGTCTACTAACTTTATATGTGTGTGGTAACCAAGTATGAAAGTGATGTCAATCTAGTTAACTTAATATTTAAAGAAATATCTATTAAACATAGAAGCTAGCAAGTTTCTCTGTTGGATACTCTATTAATTGGCTGGCCGTTCGTTTCTTCTCATTTATTTGTTCATATTTTTACATTCTTCAGTCCTGTTGACTTCCTGGTGAAATTTCTCTCTGGGAACTCTATCCATTTGTTGGACATTTATTATTCGGTTTCTTCTCATGTATTTGTTCATGTTGTTACACTTTTCAGTCCTGTTGATTCACTGGAGTCTCGAATACCTGATGTTTCCAGTTCCTTTGGAATCATAAAACAGTTTGACAGAATCACCAAAAAACATTTGGTAAGGAAGTTTTTGAATTGTTTAGTGTGTAACTCGGACACCCATGATTTGGCTGAAGATTTACTCTTGTTCTCATTCCCCACCCGCCCTAACAGATCATGTTTGAAGACGGTAGTGCTGAGCACCTTGACTTGTCAAAAGAAGATTGGCGATTTTGTAACTTTGCTTAATCAGGTATTCTGTTCCAACTTTTTATTGAATTTTGAACCTATTATTTGTTCTTAGTGTAGTTGAAATCCCGAAAAACTATTTTATTGAGCCAAGTGTATCAGAAACAGCCTCCCTACCTCACCAAATTCAGGTCTGCATACACGCAGCCTCCCCAGAACTACTTGTACTGCAGTTGAAATGGATCCATGTACCTAGTTCAGGTTAAAAGGGTGAATTCTAATCTATGCTGCTCAGACTTTCCAAAAACGCTTCCATAGACGAATCCTCTAAAACTGCACTACTTTTGGAGGATTCGGCACACACTGGTCAACTTCGTTTTAATGAGTCTGAGCATCAGAGATTTATACACCAGTACAAAATACAGCAAACTTGTAGTAGTACCTTTTATATCTATTTTGTATAATATTCGTGTGAGATTAGGTTGAATGGAACGATCTCATCAATGAGGATTCATATAGCCCACTCCAACTTGTTTGGGGTCGAGGCATTGTTGTTGTTGCTGTTTTCAATGGAATCTATAACGGAACGAGTACTTTTGCAGGTCTTAAACTGTCGAAATAAAGTTATACATGATTCAACCTCAGTAGCTGATACGCGATATATTCTTAACAGTCCAAAATTGCAAAGTATCCTCTGCCTTTACTCCTGCTGTACCAAATGTGCAAAGTTTCATTTTAACATATTCTTTCGAGTTTCGGGTGATAATGTCAGTTCACTCTTCTTTATACTGGAGAGGGAAGTTCTGATGATTCTTTCTGATGCATTAGCACAACAAATGTAACAATAGTTCACCTTGTTCCAATTATATCGGATGTCCCCTGAGAAACGAGTTGACTCTGTGAATCATAATTTATTTACTAGTCGTAAAGAAGGGATTTGTTAGCTCTCGATTTTCTTGTGTAGTGAGGATTCAAATAGTCGATCCCAACTTGTTTGGGATTGTGGTGTAGTCCTTGTTGTGTTCTTATTCAATGCACTCTTTTGGCCTCCAAAAGAATATTTGGTTTCACAATTTCTTTAACTTGCAAAGTTATATAGTTCATTTGTGTTGTGGTTTTGATATGATTTATCTGTGCCGATGGTCTATCGGAAACAATGTCTCTATCTTTACAAGGTCAGATTACACTTGCGGAAATACATGAGATATCTATTCACCTTCACCCCCCCCCCCC
>NC_028637.1:987979-1001342 GCF_001406875.1 Solanum pennellii | reverse complement strand
CTTCCCCCCCCCCCCCCTCACTTATTCTTCTTTAGGCAACCTCCCATACCTCCTTATTGATGCATCCGTGCACGTTCTTCCAAACTATCTCAACATATTTCTTATTTTAATAGTCATCAAAGTCACTCCCACCTTATCTCGTATAATTGTCATATTCACATTTATGAAATTTTAAATTTTAGATAAATGGTTTTTTTCCAATTTAAAATAGTTATGAAATATTTTATTCATATATTTTGTATACATCTTAAATAAGGGAAAATTAATCAAAATGGCCATTCAATGAGTTGAGAGATTTGAGTTGGTTGGGATTTAACAAATCGTCGCGCAATATATATATGCACACATATATATACTATTGTATCAACAAGGTATATAGATGTATTTATATAGTTTGAAATTGTAATAATTACAGATTTTCTCACTAATTAATAATTTTATATCAAATTTCAAGTCAGATATTAGATATACGTATTTTTTGTTGCCATATACACTGTAAAATAAAGATACGTAGCGCGAGAGGCTAGAGTGAGATAGAATGGATACAAACGAGAGAGTCAATGAATAACACGAAATACATGTATCTGAGATGCCAGATACATTTTGAAATACAGATAACATATGGGAGAGAGTCGAGCGAGAGACTCAATAATCTACTTGTACACAATATCTAGGAAAAATTAGACTTAATTTTGACTCGATATATCTAAACACGTCATATACATGTATTCGAGGATCAAAATCTAACACAAATGATAATTTCGAAAATTCACGAAATGTAGCCCAAAAAAAAGCCTATAGATATAAGGCCCAAATCCATATATAAGAAGGTTTCTTTTTCCCGCCACCATTATTTTTCTTCTTTAATTTTAAGGGTTTTGCAGAATTTCACTTTCTTCAGTGCAAATTCGAATTTGAATTTCAATGGCGACACTTTCATGGAGGCACCATACACTAATTCAAGCTCTACTCTCTCGTGGTCCGCTTAAAGAGAAGGATTTTCAATCTATATTCACCAAAATCATCGGCAAATCCTCAGGTTTTTGTTGTTTTTTTCGATTTTTTTTCGCGTATTAGATTGATTGTTTTTCGGTGTTTTGAGTTTAGTTCCAAGTAACCAATTGCTAGTTTAGTTTATTCTGATCATTGCATTGGCTTTTTTAACTTAGTTGTGGAATTTTGGTTTTAGTATTTGTGTTGTTGCTGAGTTTTTGTTTAGATATTTGGGGATTGGGATTACAGTATCATTTTCAAGGACCCAATTACATGTTTAATCATTTGGTCTTTGTGTTGTTGGATTTTTACTTTGATATGTTTGTTTTCTAGCATAAGATTTAACTATTTCGTGGGCTATTCTCGAAGAAAGGAGGAGGAATTATGGCTTGTTGTTTGTGGAGAAGGGTTGAGCTGAGTAAATCTGGCTTATTATGAAAGAAATTATAAGTATGGATTGAATACTGAAAGTTTTAGCTTAAGGGATACATATTGTTTGTCCTCGAAAATTCGTTTATTTGTATGTTTTGGTGAATCAATAGGGCTAATTGCTCTGTGTTTTGGAGGAAAGGCAAATCCTTTTTGAGCTTTAGTTAGTTTCCGTTTCCCGTTTGGTTTGTAACTCGTAAGGCAGAAATCAAGTGTTTAATGATTCTGATTTGGAACTTTTGTTCTTTTCTTTGGATACAAGTATCATCATGTGATTCATGTCTGTTTAGTTTTCTAATTAGCATGTTAAAATTTGACTGGACTAAATAAATAAAATATTTTTTGGTATCTGTGTGAAAACATATTTGTTTCTGAAACTAATTTATGTCTATAATTCAGGTAATCATCAGTCACTATTCAATGAATACCTGAGAAAGATAAACGGAGAGCTCGCTTATGTGCAGTTAGAGCTACGGGCATGTAGAAACCAGTATGACGGACATGTGCATTATGGTGTTGTCAACAATGTTTCAGATGAGTCATCCAAACTTGGAACTAAATATTCAGTTCCCCAGATAGCTTTCTATAAAGGCATTGTGAGTTTTTCCTCCCTTTCTTTTGAACTGTGTCGAGAATGTCCGTAGTTGTTATATAGCCATCCTGTGTCAATATGAGGAAGTATCTCCATATTCTTTTGTCTTGCTTTGTGAGAGGGAATAGGATATAAAATGAAAATCTTCATTAGTCTATCGAATAGAGAACAAGAACTAATAAGGTTGCATTGAATCTAAAACAGAACTGCTGAATGCTACTTTTCTTTTGCCTCCTTACCTCAACTCAACGATGACGGGAAAAGAGAGCTTGCTGCATATCTTAGCTGGCAGTTCCACAGAAAGGAGCAAAAACTGTTTACTCTTCTTCCTTTCCTAGTCTAAGCTTGAAAGAAGATCTACATGCCATTAGTCCTCTAAAACTTAAAACTTCATGCTTAATCTTCATAGTAATGAATTGCGTATAAACTTGCAACTTATGTAATGAATTTGATATGGGAATAGAGCAGCTGATGCTAGCTATTTGTTCAAGTTATAGTACAAACATGATCATCCATCTTCTAGGATTAGTACTAACAACAACATACCTAGTGTAATCCCACAAGTGGGATCAGGAGAGGATGGTGTGTACAGTTGTACACAACCTTACCTCTACCTTGTAGAGGTAGATAGGTTCTAGATCCTCGGCTCAAGTAAAGCATATCAAAATCAAGTATGAAAAGTAAATATAGTAGTGAATAAGTGCTGAAAATAATGGAGAAAAGAACAGTAGCAACACAAATAATACAATAATTGAAGCAAAGAACACAGGTAATAGAAAGCATAACCACTAAGTTCAGTTA
Organism: Solanum pennellii; assembly: GCF_001406875.1. Lineage (NCBI taxonomy): Eukaryota > Viridiplantae > Streptophyta > Magnoliopsida > Solanales > Solanaceae > Solanum > Solanum pennellii. The sequence continues at coordinate 998,527 of NC_028637.1, read as the reverse complement.
AATCAGAGTATTTTGGAGCTGACTTATGCAATCTAGTTTTATAAAAAATAATATTCAGGAGTCCCATTTTAAATCAAAAGTTGAAGTTGGTCGATCTATTTCATATTAGCTCAAAATGTGGTTAGGAGAAAAGATTTGGTAGGCTTTTTTCACTTCTTTCTAATCTTGCTCCCTTTTTTTTATTTTGGGAGAACGAATTGTTTGCTTCCCTTTTGTACGACAAATTTAAACTCACTTACTGTCGTAAAGGGGAGAGTCAAATAATTGAAATTTGTTGATTTCAGTAATTGATGTTTTCTCTAATCGACTAAGTCTCAGTCCTCAACTAGTTGGGATTTACTATATGAATTTTCCATTCATCTGTGCGTTCTTCTCTATTCAGGCTCATTTCAATCAATTATTGAGTAAATTGCATACTTTGAGGTAACTTGGGGTCCCTACAATTGAAGGTTCTCATAATTCCACTCTTATTGCAACAGTTACATAGAATTTCCTAATGAGAATAAAAGGATCCTGAAAACGTTGGGCTTAATATATCTGTACACAATAACTAAGTTTTACTTATATTATGTCCTTAGCTTAGACTGGTTAGTGTTTCTTAAAGAAAAATAATATGAATATACAAAGATATTTTCCTGACATAAATTTTTTAATGAGATTTATATGGTTACTGTATAAGTGCAGATTGAAGCAATTGTTCAAGACGCAGCAGCTCAGGGATTTATATCGACCATTGATGCACTGAACATACGGCTCGAAAATCAGGTTTCTTACTTCTTAACGATAAATGGTGGATGTGGTTCTTGATTAAAAAAATCTGTATAAACTTTGTAAATTTGCTTGTTGTTAGATCAGAGTTGTAATTATAAATACTTTGCTTCGGTCAACAGTTTCTAGCTGGAACAGAATCCCAGTCTCAGAGAGGTTCCACACATATTCCTGCAGCGTTTAGAAATTTTTCAATGTCTCAAAAGGAGAGGACCCTTGAGGAACTTGCGAGGGACCGCTGGCTTTCTCTAACAGATGGTAAGATAGGACTAGGAGTTCGTTCGTTTCTTGATCTCAGAAGTTGGTTTCGCAGTAATGAGGTTCCAGCATGTGAAGTTTGCAATGAAGCTGCTGTGAAGGTCTATTCTTCTCTTTTAACTCCATATTCACTATTGTACGAATTTTGCCTTTAAAATTGGATAAGGTTCATTGCCATTTTAGCTGTAAACTCACATGGTCTTCCTATATACTGTGCTTTGGTTTGATAATGTCACTGCAAACATCAGAAAGATGTTTATGTCTATGATAAACTATATGGCTGCTAAGTCATCCTATTCATGGTGGTATGATTATTTGACCAGGCTGAGCTTTGCAAAAATGAAGGCTGTAATGTTCGTATGCATATGTACTGTCTGAGAATGAAGTTCTCCAAAAGCAAGGTATTCTTCTCTCCTAGTGTAACTTTCCATAAATTTCCCATTTGTCACTCAATGACTGAATCTTGCCCTTTTCTTTTTAGCATCAACGAATTTAATTATATATATGTTTTCCAATCTTTTAATGTTGAATCCTCTACCATAATAGTTGCATTCGTATTAGTGTCCATGATACAAGTTTAATCCTAGACTTATAAACAGAAGAATGTGAACCCCCTCTTAGTCACAAGAAATGAGATTATTCTGGATTTGCACATTAAAGATGTTATTAACTAAATTTGCCCGACGTATAGGCAATCAAGAAAGCCGTATAATTGAACATATATATAAGCTAGATAAAAGTGAGCTAATCCAACTATCCAACCAATCATGTTATATTTCAAAGGGAAAACACTGTAAAGTTGATTATGAACACTCTCATCTATGCAGGCGATTGATGAACTAAATTCTTGTTGAAACCATAATTTGCAGGCTGAAAAAGTTTGTCCCGGTTGTGGGACAAGATGGCATTACAACATTGCAAAAGTAGAAGCTGTAGATGAAGAAGAGGATGCATCTGCTCCTCCTGAGAGTCAGCAGCCTCGTGAACCCTCAACGAGAAAAAGGCCTAGGACCCGTGCAGCTATTGACTCTGATACTGTTGAGCCTGAATCATCTCAAAGTACAAGGCTTACTCGACGCTCTGTCCGTCTGAAGAGTTCAGGTTAACAAATCTGGCTTGCTACTTGCTAGTTTTGGTGCTCATGTACATTTAAGTATATGAAAATGGATATAATTTTGCAACCTCTGAAACCAAACTCTAACTTATGAATGTAGATTATAAGGGTATCCAGATTAGTATCTTAATCATGGGTTGTTTTTTGTTTAAATCCAATAGATTCTAAGGGTAGATTAAACAATTGTTCATGTACCTTTATCCTCGGAGGCTCAAGTAAATGCCTGTTTGCTTATGTTTTCTCATATGAATCTTTTGCCTCTAGCTATTGAGTATCCCATTTTCATACATGATCAAAAATCATTAAGATCCTTCGGGGTGGCTCAGCGGTTTGAGCTTGAGACTTCCATGTTGGAGGTCTCGAGTTGAAAACCCCTTGCCAGCGCTCATCGCACCAGGCTTGCCTAGTGCGGGTTACCTCTCCTATGTGGTTTTCGAGCTATTTTATAGGAGCGGAGGTTCTACCCTGGACGCACCCAAAGGGTAGCGGCTGTGGGTTTCCCTTGTCATAAAAAAAAAATAATCATTAAGGTACTTGCGCTATGATTGCGCAAAACAATAATTCTTTCTATACTAGTGAAACTAGATTGAAGTTTTAACTCTAATCCAATACATTCCCTTAAATTAACTTATGAAATCAGCTACAACAATAAACCTAGTGATGTAAATGTCCATAACCAAAAAATGTCCCCAAAAGAAAAAGAATCTTCAGTTAGATATAGCTCTTCTATGAGTTGATTGTCAAAACATGTAACTATCACTTTTTTTTTTTGCGAGTTTCATACCCTAACTTTCACTTGTTCCTTTTTTTCTAGCTGAACCATCACCATCTATGTATTAAACACACATCGAAGTTAATTATATCATTAAACACATATCGAAGTTAATTATACCAACAGATGATGAGAGTTTAGGTAAAAGAAAAAAGAAAAGAATATCTCATAGTTGGGGTGTTAAACTCTCAAAGCCATCCACAAATGACACTCTTTTTCAACAAATCCTACAATATTTCCAAACCAACTTCATTATTGAATCCAAAAGATTACAAAGGGGTAACAACAGAGATATACTAAACAAACATAAATTAATTACAAAACTTAAGATAGACATATTTAAGAACTGCCAAAAATAAAGCCTCAACAGTAGAGATTTACAACACCAAGTGGTTTCCTCGTCTCGTTCATTTCAAGGTTAAGATCATTCAACGCTGTCTGAATAGTTTAGTGAGAGCATTCAGGTAGGCCACACTCTTCGAGAATTGATGATATAGTGGTAAGTTCTGAAGCTAAGGCATAAGAAGATCACGAAGCAACTCACTCGAAGGTTCAAATCAATTAAAACACTTCACTTGGCAATACAACTCTAGCCAAGAAAATATATAATCACAAATGCATAACATTTCACTCTAACTTCTGAGCACGGTGTTGCATTTCACGAGTATATGAAAAAACAATCTTGTTCAACGAAAAACAAGTTAAGAGAAATCAACACAATGCTCAAACAATAAAGTGAAAAGTTATGCACTTATAATGAAGCATTGTCTTGGCTATAGTTGTATTACCAAATCAAAGTGGTCAATTGATTTGAACATTCAACTAGGTTGCTTCATAAGCTTTTTTTGCCTCATCTTCCAAACCACTATATCATCAATTTCCGAAGACTGATCATTGTGATATAAGAAAGCAGCTCGTATTCCACATGCCCTGGTCGTACAAATCTATTAAACATTTTAGGGAGAGGCATAGTGCCATTTCCTTCAAACGAACAATAAGTTTTTATCTTCTGATTCCATCCAGCAACATCATAACTTTTTCTAGCACTAGTCTTCAATCGATTGGCTTCGAGATTCTTAACATGGAAAATACCTACTAAATATATTCAAATAAATCAAAAGCTCCACTCCACTATAACATCTTCTTCTTCTTCAATCTAGTTTTGTAGTATGGAAAGTAACATGTAAGGCAAGTAAAGCACACATCTAGTCAAGTACCAATTCAGAAATTATTCATAAATTTTGGAGAACATAACATAATGATTGAATTAATAACAACAATTTTAGTCTATTAAGCTTATATAATGGTTGTTATCGCCTTACCGGTTCCTTATAAACCATACCATTGCTTTTTCTTAATATATAATACTCACTCTGTTTCAATTTGTTTGACCTATTTTAACTTGAGATAGAGTTTCAGAAACTTATGGTCATCAGATAGAGATACATCAAATGCCAAAAATACCCTTTAATTGTATGGTTTTAAACATGTCACGTGGAAAGTTGGAACATAATAGTTGTCAAAAAGTAAGGAGATACCTTTTTTGAACCGGACTAAAAACTATACTCTCTCTGATTCAATTTGTTTGTCTCACTTTACTTTACTTTAAAAGTAAAGTAGGGCAAACAAATTGAACCAGAAATAGTGTAGTTTTTAGGGTCCTTAAATTGAAAAAGACTTGTTTGTCTTTTTTAAATGGGCAAATAGTAGTTTTAGTCCTTATATTATATGTTTATTCCAATTTTGGCCCTTATATAATTCGACTAAGCATTTCATATTAACTGACAATTAATTATGCTTAGTTAAATTAAACAAGGACCAAATTGGAATAAACCTACAACATTGGGGCCAAAATTGCTATTTGCCCTTTTTTTTAAATAGAAAAGGGACTCAAATTAGTGTTAAGAACACATATTTTGGAAGTCTCAGTTTCTTATGTTCTTATAAGTAGAATAGTTGGAATGTGCAAGAAATATATGAAGAGAAGATTTGAAAATTTACTTTGCGGCTCACAGAATTAACGCAAGTTGCGTGAGACTTCTTTTTATTTCACGAGTTGGTGAGTCCAACGATTTGGGTCGCACTGACTTTTAAAACAAAAAGAGACCTCACACAACTTACATCAGTTGTGTGAGACACAAAACAAAGTTCATCATGTAATTTGACGAAACTTCAAAGTTTTGCACAAACAACCAAAGCATATCTCAAGATAATTAAACATCTCCATAATGTTTCAAACACTATGAACCATGCTTAAAACATCTTTTGATCAATTCTTCAAACATTCTCGCTCATGATGTTGAGACATTATTATGTTTCAAACATTTGGAAGCAATGACATCTTTTTGAGAGATGTTTAAACATATCTTGGGTTGTTTGTGCAGGACAATAACTTGAAAGAACTAAAAAGCAATTAATAACTTGAAAATAATAATGAATCTTCTATTATTAGCAGAGTTTTAATATTAACACACAAGTTCTAATTGTATAAGTTATAGCAGACAAAGTAGGAGACTAAAGAACAATGAGCACAAGTTATTAAAACTAAACGATTGTTCGTTTTCTTGACTGAATAACAAAGATCAGACAACATATAGCAATTCAGAAGTCTTGAATAATGTAGATAAAATGAGAATCGAACATAAAAAAAGGTTGCGACTATAATGAGTTGCAAAAACAAAGTTAGCATTTAACTCCAATTCATGTATATTTGTTCAAAGCTATACTAACTGAGATTTGTAAAAATTTAGGACACAACTCATTAACAAGTAAAGCAAGTTCTGTCGAAAAGATTGAAACTTTGTGAATCAGAAAATGCTACAAATTTAGGACACAACTCATTAACAAGTAAAGCAAGTTCTGTCGAAAAGATTGAAACTTTGTGAATCAGAAAATGCTACAAATTTAGGACACAACTCATTAACAAGTAAAGCAGATTAGACTAAAAAGATTGAAACTTTTGTGAATCAGATATGCAAAGAGTTGATACAAATTTAGGACACAACTCATTGAAAAGAATTCTGATTCCGCCTCATGTAACAACAACAACATACCCAATGAACTCATACGAATGAAGTCCAGTATAGAGTCTACGCAGACCTTAACTCTAAATCAGTAGAAATAGTTACCAAAAAGGGAAACAACAGTGAAGAAAACACGACAAATGTTAAGAATCGACAAAACCTAGTAGTTTTAGTTCTGATTCTATATTTGTGTTAGAATAAAACATTTGATAAATATAAATAATTTATTTAAAACCAAATAACAAACATAGTCCAAATGCATAAACTAAAAATCCCAATTCCGTAACAACAACATATCGAATAGAATCACACAAGGGGTTCAATGTGTATAAAATATACGCAAATCTTACACGTACCTCCAAACTAAGCTCAAGTACACCAAATCAATCAAAATCAAATAGTTATATGTGCAAAATATACGCAAATCTTACACGTACCTCCAAACTAAGCTCAAGTACACCAAATCAATCAAACTCAAATAGTTATATGTGTAAAATATACGCAAATTTTACATGTACCTCCAAACTAAGCTCAAGTACACCAAATCAATCAAATCAAATAGTTATGAAAAGAAAAAACGACAGTCCAAACTAAGCTCAATCACATCAAATCAATCAAAACGACAGTAAAAAAAAACACGACAACTAATAAAACTTTGTAAAGAGCTCATACCATCATTTGATGAATACAGATCTGATCCACAAAAACCACTCTTAGCTATGTTTCTTCCATCTGGGTATCATCGAAAATTCAAAATCAGTAATTTTTCAGAGTAAAAAGCTATAAATGAAAACCACCGCCGTGGCACACAGACGGCGGAATTGGGTGGCAGAGATGCCGCAGCCGGCGGCGGTAACACCGATGACGGCGGCTGAAGGAGAATTCGCCACCTCACTACCTGTAACCCTAGTAGGATAGTATAGCTTTTATAGACTTACAGGTGAAAGTTTCTTATGTTAGGTTTTTAATTTATCAGTTACGTCAAGACTCGTATTTTAATAAAAATAAATGTTATATTTAAATTATTTTAGTTATTTTTTTTCTAGATGAATATATATATTTATTTTTTTTAAAATAGAGTCATAAAAATAATCTCTTTGTAGAAAATAGATAAAATTATGTATAATAGTTATTTCTTTCTTAAATTCTCGATATAATAATTGTTTAGTGCATCTAACTGCACTTAAATAGTTTGTTTAAATATTTGGTCATTTCAAACCCTAGTGTTAATACTATGGAATATATATATATATCGTTGTTCTGAATAATGTATCACGTAATTATATAAGGTAAAAATTTTATTTTTTAAGCGTTGAAGATAAATTTTTAATTTTTTCACGCCTATTTTTATAAAAATTATTTAAGATTTAAATACCGAAATATTGTTATAAGTATATAACAAGACGTTACATATGAAGGTTTTTATCATGAAATTATATGATTTCTTCCTGAAGTTTTCAGTAACGATCTATTTTGATCAAGTTACGGTTTGCAAAAGATACTTTACCATTTAATTTATTATTTATATTAAAAATATTAAAAAGTAATTGATTAATATTTAATAATTTATTATTTATATTAAAAAATTTTAAAAAATAATTGATTAATTAGTAATAATTTAAAAGATTTTGTTGATAAAAGGTAAATGAATAAATGAAACTAATTATTTAAACATAATAATTATTAGTTAAATAATAAAATAATTTTTATTAATATATTATTAGTTAATATGCTATAACTTAATAATAATATGCTATAAATAATTTATTTTTAAATATTTTTTAAAAAATTAATATATTATTAATTGATGTGCTATAAGATGATAATAATATGTTATAAGTAATTTATTTTTAAAAAGTATGATTATAACTTGATATTTATCCTCTTAAAAGTGTGTGGGATGTTAATTTAACTATAATATATCTACTATAGTCTACATGTACTTTTTTTTTATACTTCTAATAATTTTATATTTCATTTCTTAAGTTACATTTAATCTAATCATAAGAGAATTATCAATTACATTTAACTTTAACTTAAATTTTATAATTACATTTTAAACCCTATCTTTCCCCCTTCAAACCTAACCCTAATACAAAGTACTTAATGATATATATATTTAATAACAATAATAAAATTTGAAAAAAATAGTGTATACATAATAATTTTTTTTTATGAATATAAAAAAATTATTTTTGAAACATCATTGATCCAATAATTAATTTTAAATATAGCATTAAATACCACAGACATGACATATGGTCCCTCTGACTAAAGTAATAAATTTGTTAGAAAGAATAGATCATGTGGGGTTCACAAATTTGAAAAAAATAATAAATAAAAATAGGCCATGACTATATAGTAAAAAAATTAATTCCTCTAGGCTAATGACATTAATTTTTAAATTTGACAAAAAAAGGTTTGAAAAAAAAAAGCACAGAAATTTATGTACTTTATTAATTGTTTTTGCCTTTTATAGATTTTCTTTTCTAAAAAAACCTAAAATATCAAGAAATGTAGAATGAAGAAATTATAAAAAAATAGGAAAAAGGGTCTGATATACCCCTCAACTTTGTCATTTGGAGCTGATATATCCCTCGTTATAAAAGTGGCTCATATATGCCCTTACCGTTGTACAAACGGCTCACATATGCCCCTGCCGTTACAAAATTGCTCACATATACCCTTCACTTAACGGAAGTTAAAAAATTAGTTTTAAATTTATATTTATTACTTCTAATTTTTTGTAAAAAATTATTTAGGGGTATATATGATTCTTCTATCAAAGTTCAAGGTATATTTTAATTTTTTTCATACATAAATTATTCTTTGACTTCTTTTATTATAATTATTTGAATTTCTTATTCTTATTTTATTTTTTTCTTTCATACCTTAGTTTAAAGAATAAAAATTAAACTATTTTTTTTGTGTGTATTGTAATTTAATTTCGTATTCGAAGAAAAAATTTGATCATCTACAATAAGTTTTACAAGAATATTAGTGAAACATAAATAAATTTGATTATCAAAATAATAATTATAAATTAGTCATTGAAACGAAAAAAAAGTCAAAAAAAATATGTTTGTCGAGGATTAAATTTACTCATATGGGATTATAGTTTTTAGAAAAAAATAATAAAAATTTAGATTAAAATTATTATTTTTTTCATTTTTCCGTTAGAGGAAAAGGGTATATGTGAGCCATTTGTTTACAAATAGGGGTATATATGAGCCACTTTCATAACAAGGGGTATATCAGCTCTAAATGATAAAGTTGAGAGTATATCAGACCCTTTTCCCTTAAAAATATTCAAGATTATATATATAAATATAAATAGTTTTTTGACTTATATATAAATAGAATCCATCTCTATAAGGTAGTAATAAGATCTGCGTATATTATATTTTTTTAGGTCTTAATTCATAAAATTTCACTGAATAATTTTTTTATTATATATATATAATATAAATTTTTAATAAAAATATATAAATAATTAATTCTTCTTTTATTACTATTATAATTTTTAACTTAGAAAAGTACTTTAATGTTTTATTTTTTAAAAAAAGAAAAAGGAACATTTCTAAATAGTTAAAGAAAAAGTTAACTAAGCAAATATTTTAAGAAGAAAATTTGCATGGCCAAACTTCAAAGTTCAAAAGTGATTTAATTCCCATAATTTTTTTAATAATTGCTAATTGATTTCAGCTTCCACATGGCTTCATTGCTTGTACACAATGTCCACCACAATTTTTTTTACATATATAAAATATTATAACATGAAAAATAATTTTAAAGATAAAATATATGATTAAATAGAATATAATAATGTATAACATAAGGAAATGATTTGGTAGTTAATAAATTTCATATTATGAATTTTAAATATATATTCTTTTATATATATAGACCGTCTGATTCACTTATTATTTTCTAGCTGATATTAATAAGTTACATATGTATTATCATATATTATGTATTTGATGATTATTTTTAGTTGAAAAGATTATGTGAGATGTTATTTAGATTAATTATTCAATTTAGTTAATTAAATTATAATAAATGAAAATAATTGACAATTTATGCTCATCTACTTAAGTTTTGACAAACATAGTTCAAATTGATAATCATGATAATTCAATAACTAATATAATAAAATAGTCGAGATATAATAATCTAACGCGAATATATATAAAGAATATTCTATATGTATTGTATTTATATACGAGATATTATGTTTAAATTTCAACAACATAAAAATACTTAACAATTTCTTATTCATCGATCTGAATCTTAATGAAAAAAATTACTCAATATTTTGTATTAATAAAAAGTAAATGTTATTCGATATGTGTTTTCAAGTCTTGATAAAAAAAAGCTATTCAATATTTATTACGAATATATAAATAATATAAGAGTCATTCAATATTAATATCAATATTAATATTTATATAATTAATTTATCGTGTAAACTGATCCGAATATCATCGTGATTCTTCCTAAAAAGAATCATATGGTAATAATAAAAAAATTTCAAACGTTGCGTACGCGAAATGCCACCTTTTTTTCCCCTTTTTTTGCGAGAAAATCAAGAAAACAAAAGCTGACCCCCACCC